>NW_027202527.1:3286035-3821035 GCF_024711535.1 Dipodomys merriami | reverse complement strand
TACTCTGCTACGCTCCTCAGGTATATTGTTAATTTTGCAAAGACGGTATAAGATTAGATTTTTTGCATTGTCTCTATTTTGGAACAAATTTAGTCAAGGCTTAATAAATTCTGTTTGCTAGAGTTTTAAGATATACATGTTGGAGATGATATCTGAAACTAGTTTATCTACATGTATATAATTTATTTAATCCATGACAACATTAATTTCCAAGAGAGTAATAATCATAAACGTTAGTTAAAAGATGGCAATTCATCTGGGCGCTGGTAGCTCATACTTGTAATCCTAGCAACTTAGAAAGATGAGATCTGATGATCACAGTGCAAAGTCCATGAGACTGTTATCTCCAATTAACCACTAGAAAACTGGAAGTGGTAATGTGGCTCAAGAGGTAAAGCATTTGCTAGAGCTGAAAAGTTCAAGGATAGCACCCAAACCCAAAAGTCAAGCCTCACGACTGAGAAAAATAAAAAGACATTAATTCAATTAACAGTACGTAGGGTTTGGTCATTCATAAAGGCCATATTTGAATATTAGCAGTGGGCAAACTTCTTAGACTAAAGCTACTAAGTCTCTGGCTCATTGTTCAGGAAACCACTTACCACCAAATGACTCTATATCAAACCAATATTTGATTGCGGATTACAATATACTTTCTTCAATGCATTTAAAGTACACTTTGGCTTGCACGTTAAGATCACCCTTAAAGCATTCCAGTGAACAAAGTCATCCTTTGAGTTCCAGACATAAAGATAATGAATTATAGAGACAGTCAATTGTATATATAGCTTTTTGTATGTTAGTTTATAAAGTACTTCCTTGAAAATGTTCAAGATCCAAATTAACTTTATTCATTTTAGCAGGATATATGAAATATGACTTGTTTACAATGATGTGTAATGAAATAAACTCCAATAAATGGAAATAAGTTATTTTTAGTATATTATGTTCAGTTATTTCTTTTTGGTTTCTTTTTTTCCCTTTATTTTCCCTCTTGCATTTTTTTTAAATTTCTATATCCTTTGTCTTGTATAGAAGTTTATCTGATTTGGGTGAAAGGGATAAGGAATTACAGAAACAATGGTACAAATCGTGAACCAAATCAACAGTGACCACTTTACAACTTGAGGAGAAAGGAGAAAGGAAGAGGTAGGGGAGAGAAGGAGAAAATGAGAAAGGGATAATTTTTCAAAAAGAAATTTACTCATTACCTGACTTATGTAACTAAAACCCCTCTGTTCAACACCTTTACAATAAAATTTAAATTAAAAAATATAAAAATAAAATAAAATACAATTTGATTTTCACAAATTTCTCATGGACTTAAGGGGAATAAAAGATTACTGGTCTCCACTAACTCTGTTCCTCATTTGGTTCCAGTCATTTGTCAGGGAGTATAGTATAGTCAGCTTGGTTGAACTGCTTGATGGAAGCATTCATACAACAGTATCAGCTAAAACCTGCAATTTGAGCTTTATGATCCTCAAGAATTTTTGAACATTAGTTCATTTTGTTGTATCAAATATTTAGATGTGCTTTACTTCCATTTACAATCTATAGTTATTAGCAAGTGGAGAATGGGAATTCGCTCCACTGGAAGGCTCTTCATAACTGAGGTAAAGGACAAGAGATATACAGCTTTCCAACATCAAATAAATAGGGATACAGGTGGACCCATTGCAACAATGAGATGTATAAGACGTTATGTCGAAAAACCAACTTTACAACTTTGGTGGGGCAGGGTAGGGAGGTCAGGGGGTGATGGGAGGGTAAGGAGGGTAAGGAGAAACAAATACTTGATAACAAATACTTGGCAACCATACTTGATAACAAATGTACTCAGTACCTTGCTCATGTAATTGTAAACCCTCTGTACAGAATTTTCACAATAAAAAATAAAACTTAAGAGGGGGTAAAAGAGGTATACAGCTTTCCTATCAGAGAGCTAGTCAAAATGCACCACACTTTGTGAAGTCTAGATTGTGTGGCTCCTATTTACATTGAAAAAGAAAAAAGATTGGAACAAAGGAATCATGAAACCCCCATAATTATTGTTATTATTTGAGCTTTATGAAGGGATTCAGGGGAAAGTTTTGGACACATAAGTTCTTAGAACTTGCTGTAAATCATGCAACAATCCTTAAAAAAGATAACAATATTTTCACATGCATTTTACTCAAATTGATGTATACAGATTGAGTATAATAAAATTATGTTACATTGTATTCTCATTTACAATTTTTATAGCATTGGTTGATTCAGTGAAAGAAAAGATCCTTTTTTTATGTATAAATAAACAGGATTTATTTGATTTTAGCTGTTTTTCTTTGTGTGTGTCTGTGAAAATACCGTACAGAGGTGTTACAATTGCATGGGCAAGGTAAAGAGTACATTTTTTATCAAGCATTGTTGCCTCCTCCTTTGTTTCCAATCCTATCCCTTCCCATCTACCCTCCTCACTCCTCCCCCCCCACCTCCCAGCCAAAGATGTGAAGTTCGTTTTTCGACATAATGATTTGTACATCTCATGGTTGCAATTGGTCCACCTGTATCCATATTTAAACGATTTGTTTTTCCCATCCCTTCCACAAATTATACCAACATCAAATACAATGAAATCAGCAGTTATACCATGGAGGAGGGATCTACCAAGCAACAAAAAAATCCTCTTATAAATATGTTAGAGACAATCAAAAGAAATAAAAACCATTTGAATCCTTATCTTGAGGTTCATCTCACCTAAAATCAATTTATCTGACCATTTCTGCTTGTCTCCGATATATAATAGTTATTGCAAATAAGGAAAACCATGGAACCTATGATCCTTTGGGCATACATATGTTCCTGGCATACTTCACTTAATATAATTTTTTCCAAGTCTTTTCATTTCCTAACAAATGGGCAATATTATTCTTTCTGATGGAGGCATAGAATTCCATTGTGTATATATAACTCATTTTCTTGATCCATTCATCTACTGAGGGACATCTGGCTTGGCTCCATATCTTAGCTATCATAAATAATGCTGCAATAAACATAGTTGTGCTGGTAGCTTTTTGTTTGTGACCATTTGAGTAAAGGCCCCAAAGTGGGATTGCTGAGTCATAGTGGAGCTCTATGTGGAGTCTTTTGAGGAACCTCCATACTACTTTCCAAAGTGGTTGAAGTTTCCACTTTCACCAACAATGCAGTAGGTACCCTTCTGTCCAGATCCCGGCCAGCATCTGTTGTTATTAGAGTTATTGATTATAGCCATTCTAACTGGGGTGAGGGGGTATCTCAATGTTGTTTTGATTTGCATTTCTTTTATGGCTAAAGAGGTTGAGCATTTCTTCATGTGCCTATTTGCTATCCTTCTTTCCTCTTCACAGATGTTTCTCTTTAAGACTTTAGCCCACTTATTTATTGGGCAGTTGTTTCTTTCAGCATTTGTTGTTTGGGGATTTAATTTTTTGAGTTGTGAAACCCTTGTCCGTTGTATGGCTAGTTAAGATTTTTTCCCAATCCGTGGGCTTTCTATTGATCTTGCTAGCTATGTCCTTTGCCATGCAAAAGTGCTGTAATTTCATGCAATCCTATTTGTCCAACATTTCTTTGATTTCTTGTGTTTCTTGGTCTCTATTAAGAAAATTTCCGCCTGTGTCTAGGAGACCTAGGGTTTCTCCTATTCCACAGAGTGCCTGCTTTGACTCCAAGGTCTTTGATCCATTTGGAGTTGATTCTGGTACAAGGTGATATATAAGGATCTAGCTTTCATTTTCTACAAGTAGGTAACCAATTTTGCCAAGACCATTTACTGAAGAGGCTCTCTTTCTTCCATTTTATATTTTTTAGTTCCCTATGGAAGATTAGATGGCTGTAGGCCTGTATGTTCATTTCTGGGTTTTCAATTCTTTTCCTTTGGTTCTGTGGTCTGTTCTTGTCCAGTACCAAGCTGTTTTGATAACTATGGCTTTGTAGTAAAGTTTGAAATTTGGTATTGATATTCCTCCAGGACTGTTATTTCTCATAAGTATCATTTTTGCTATTTGGGGTCTTTTATTTTTCCATATAAATTTTTGGATTGCTTCTCCTATTTCCTTGAAGAATGAGGTTGGAATATTGATAGGTATCGCATTGACTTTGTAGATAGCCTTGGGAAGTATTGCCATTTTCTCTATGTTGATTCTTCCAATCCAGAAGCATGGCAGGTTTACCACTTTCTAAGTTCTGTTTTGGGTTTCTTTGTCAGGCTTTTAAGTTTTCCTCATAGAAGTCTTTCACTTCTTCGATGAAGTTAATTTCTAGATATTTTATTTTTTTGTGGGGCTATTACAACTGGAGTTGCTTTCCTAATTTCAACCACGCTTTTCTCAATGTTGGCATACAGAAAAGCCATTGATTTTTAAGGGTTAATTTTATACACTGCTACTTTGCCAAAGTTTTGAATCAGCTTGAGTAATTTGGGAGTGGAGTCCATGGGATTCTTTAAATACAAGATCTTGTCATCTGCAAAGAGGGAGAGTTTTACTTCATCTTTCCCTATTTGAATCCCCTTTATGTTTGCATTTTGTCTTATTGCTGTTAGCTAGGCATTCTAATACTAGATTGAAGAGAAATGGAGAGACTGGACATCTTTATCTCATTCCTGAAGAGGAAATGGCTTTGGTTTTTCACCATTAAGTATAATGCTGATTGTAGGTTTGTCATATACAGCCTATATTGTATTGAGGAATGTTCCATGGATTCCTAATTTTTTCCAGAACCTTCATCATAATGGGGTATTGGATCTTGTCAAATGCTTTTCCTGTATCTATTGAGATAACCATGTGGTTCTTATCCTTGTTCCTGTTGATGCGATGAATTATATTAATTGATTTGAATATATTGAACCAGTTTTGCATCCCTGAAATGAATCCTGTTTGATTATGGTGCATGATTTTTTGAATTAATTGTTGAAGTCGATGGGACAAAATTTTGTTGAGAAATTTTGCATCAGTGTTCATCAAAGAATAGTTCTCTGCCTGGTTTTGGGACGAGGGTTATGATGGATTCATAGAATGAGTTCGGTAGTCAAATTTTGCGGGGAGCTGGGGCGAACGCAATTAGACTCCGTCCACTCCCTTCCAGGGTTGAGGTAAACAATTCCATATTAGTCGGTGCTTGGCGGGAGGGTGGGTCCTGGGCTTTGCACATGCGCGAGCCACGTAGAGTCCCCAGCCAATCCCGTGGCACTTGGTGACGGTGAAAGGCAGATGACCAATGATAGGAAGACACGTGTTCCTATTCCCTATATAAGCGGCCATGTTTTCTGTGCACGCTCTCTCGCGCTGAAGCTCTCCTACATGTAAGAAGGCTCTCCAGTAAAGTGTGATCTGAGAAGACTCCTGGTGTGGTGGTCGTTCTTCCTCGCTGGTCGAGAAGGCATTCACCGCAAAGTGGTTCCGAAACCCGGGACCCGCTCGAGAGGCTGAACAGGAGCCAGAATTCAACACGCAGAGAGGAGACGTCGGTAAGTATCCCCCGGTATGCTGTTCACGGTAGATTACTGGTTGCTTGTGTTGCTTCTTCCCTTGTGGTTTGTTTTTTTAGTGGTTCTCTGTGTTTGCCTACATTGTAGCGAGCCTGGGAAGGTGTGCCGCTGTTAATAGCCTCACGCCTTAAGGGGCGCACCATGGGCAATAGTCAGGGGACTGTTTATGGAACAGCGGACTTTTACACTCCCTTACAGGCTTTGTTAAGGCATCGAGGGCTAAGAGTGTCCAAAGGCACCATTAAAAGGGTTTTGGGCGATTTTCATGAACATGCGCCCTGGTTCGCGGTTTCCGGGGACCTCACTCTTCCTTGCTGGGACAAGTTGGGAAAGGACCTGGCTAGAGCCCAGGAGGAGGGTCAAGTAACTGGTGCAACCCTCCCCCTTTAGTGGATGGTGCGCGCCTGCCTCGAGGAGGGAGGGTCCGACTTAATTCAGGAGGGACGCAAGGCATTAATGCAGCATCAGGATAGTCTATAGGAGTCAGCATCCAGTAAAGGGGAGGAAAATAGGCCAAAAAGGAAAAAGAAAAAAAGACAAAAGGATCCTAAAGAGTTAAAACGGGAGGGACTGCATCCCTCACAACAGGAAAAGGAAAAGGAAAAGAGTCTTAGGGACGACCACAAAGAGGAGGTCTCAAGGAGACCCCTGTATCCTTCTTTGGAGGAATTTTCAAACCGGTTCTCAGCCCTACATGTGAAAGGGCAGGACCAAGAAAACAGTGACACTGTGGGTGACTCTGAGGAGGAAATGTTAGAGGAGGAGGGAGAGCAGCTCGATCCAGCTGAATATGAGGACTTAGAAAAGGCTGCGGCTGAGTATGAGGCATACAGATATGGGGGTGGCGCCCCCTAGGGGTGGAAGTACCGCAGCAGCCAGGAAGAGGAAACAGAACTGGCTTTTGCCCGTCGGCCCCCCCCCCCCCCGCCATACCCGCCAGCAGGGAGGAGTCACTTTATAAAAGGGAGCACCTGGTCGCAGCTGGCGGCCGCTTTTCCGGTTTTTGAAAATCCAGTTACTAATGAGAGGAGTTTTGAGCCAGTTTCCTACTCCCAGCTTAAGGATTTAGTTGAGGCAGTCTGGACTTATGGAGTGACGGCTAATTATACCACTGCCCTGCTCCGAAGACTGACCGTTTATGCTATGACACCCATGGACTGGTTTGAGGTAGCCTGTACTTGTCTTAATCATGGGCAATTCCTCAATTTCCGGTCTATTGCTCAGGACAAGGCTCAAGCCCAATACAGACAAAATGTCCATGACAGACGCCCGGACTGGACCGTAGATATGCTTCTCGGGCAGGGACCCTTTGCTGTAGATCAAACAGGATATCCCTTTGAAGTGTATCGACAGGTGAATACTCTTTTTTACAAATCCTGGTGAGCCCTCCCGAATAAGGGAGAGACGGCCGGCAATCTAACAAAAATCACTCAGGCCCCTGATGAGCCATTTTCTGATTTTGTTGCCCGTATGCTAGAGACAGCCGAGCGGGTGTTAGGAAATCTAGAAACAGCCATGCCATTTGTACAACAAATCATTTTTGAACAAAGCACCAAGGAATGTCAGAGGGCAATTATCCCAGTAAGAACCCAAAGCCTAGAAGCTTGGTTAAGGGTCTGCAGAGAAGTGGGTGGTCCCCTGACCAATGCGGGGTTGGCGGCTGCTCTCTTGTCAGCTGCAAGGACTACAAAAGATACTAAAGGGAAAGGATGTTTTCGGTGTGGCCAGTTGGGACATTTTAAACGGCAGTGCCCACAGAATGGTGGTCCTGCGCGAAACACGCCCAGGCCGCCAAGGACTCCAGGGGTGTGTCCTCATTGTAAAAGGGGGAAGCATTGGGCCAATGAGTGCAGGTCAGTTAGAGACATCAATGGACATCTTATCCCCCAAATTATTCCAAATACTGATTCGGAACCAGAGCCAAAAAATGGGAAGAAGGGCCCTCGTCCCCAGGGCCCAAAAATTTATGGTGCATTTCAGACTCCGGCTCCTGGACAGCACCCACAACAACCCCCCAGCCAAAGAGAGCAACCTCAGGCTCCGCAGGGTTGGACCTCTGTGCCACCTCCGGACTGGTATTGACACAGCAGATGGGAGTCCAGATTGTGGAGACGGATATGACAGGACCCTTAGATGAAGGCACCGTAGGAATAGTTTTAGGACGCTCCTCCTCCACAATGAGAGGATTAATAATTTTCCCGGGAGTGATTGACCCAGACTATACGGGGACTATCAAGGTCCTCTGCCATGTTCCCCGTGGAGTGGTGTCCATTTCTCCTGGGGATAGAATCGCACAGCTCCTGCTTTTGCCTTCTCTTCATGACAACTTTCCTGCTAAGGAGATAAAGAGAGGAGATAAAGGGCTAGGCTCCACTGGAGTCCACCTTACATGCCTGTCCATAACTTTAGATCAAAGACCCATGCTAACTCTCCAAGTGGAAGGGAGAAGATTTGAGGGACTGGTGGATACAGGGGCAGATAGAAGCATCATCCAAAGAGGGGAGTGGCCAAAGCAATGGCCAACTCAAAAATCCTCCCAGACCTTGCAAGGGCTGGGCTATGCTGATGCCCCACAGTTAAGTGCAAAAGAATTGACTTGGAGAACAGACGAAGGCCAGGTTGGAAAAATGCAGCCATTTGTTGTAGACGTCCCTGTCGATCTTTGGGGAAGAGATGTGCAGCAACAGTTGAAGTTAACTTTAACTAATGATTATTCTGAGGCCAGTCAGAATATGATGAAACAGCAAGGATTTGTTCCAGCCTTGGGGCTTGGGCGATGTCTCCAAGGATGCAAGGAGCCGATGGAGCCACTTCCTAAGCAGGACAGAAAGGGTTTGGGCTTTTCTTAGGGGCCTCTGAAAACAAGGCTTCCACTGAAGGTGCGGTGCCCATACCTTGGTTAACACAGAGGGCGGTGTGGGTTCCCCAGTGGCCCCTCTCTCGAGAAAAATTGGAAGCAGCTCAAACTCTTGTTCAGGAACAGCTACAGCTGGGGCATGTTGAACCTTCAGTGTCGTCTTGGAATACCCCAATTTTTGTGATCAGAAAGGCCTCCGGAAAATGCAGGTTATTACATGACCTTAGAGCAGTAAATGCCCAGATGCAAATTATGGGGTCTATTCAAAGGGGACTTCCATTACTTTCTGCGTTACCACAAGAGTGGCCTATTTTAGCTTTAGATATTAAGGATTGCTTTTTTTCCATACCTCTTTATGAAAAGGATAGGGAGCGCTTTGCCTTTACTTTGCCCTCTGTCAATCATGAAACCCCGGATGCTCGCTATCAGTGGAAAGTTCTCCCCCAAGGGACGGCTAATAGTCCAACAATTTGTCAATTGTTCATGGGAGCTGCATTGACCTCTGTTAGGAAAAATTTTCCAAAAGTACGGATTATCCATTATATGGATGATATTTTGTTGGCTGCTCCCTCAGTAGAGACTCTTCATAAAGTGTTTGGGCGGATAACGGAGACTTTAGCTGATAAAGGATTGATTATTGCCCCTGAAAAGGTTCAACAGACTAGTGTTGTTCAATTTCTGGGAACCATTGTTTCTCCTACTGACATTAAACCACAAAAACTTTCCATTCGAACTGGTCATCTTAGAACACTTAATGATTTTCAGCAATTGGCTGGAGATATTAATCTCCCTCGGTCAGAGTTGTTACCTTTGTTTGCCATTTTGGAGGGTGACCCTGAAGTCACCTCCTCTAGGTCCCTGACACCTTTAGCACGAAATTCCCTATGAAAGATTGAGGCAGCTTTGTCTAGGGCTCAACTTTCACGGGTTGATTTAAAATTACCTATCGATTTGTGTATATTAAAAACAAAAAATTATCCAACGGGGGTTCTTTGGCAAAATGGCCCCTTGTGGTGGCTTCATGGCAATTCTGTGGGAGCAAGAACAGTTCAATATTTTCCTGAATTAGTGGCTAAGCAAGCACTTTTGGGCATAAGGTATTGTTGGATGCATTCTGCAAAGATTCCAGATAAATTAATCATTCCATATACCCGTGAACAAGTTGAGATTTTGGCCGCTACAGTGGATATGTGGGCAATTCTTGTTTGCTTGTTTCCCAATGTAATTGATAATCATTATCCTAAGCATCCCCTGCTTGCCATTGTTAGTAAAAACTTAGTGTATTTTCCTGTCACTACTTCAAAGGAGCCCCTAGTTAGTGCCCTGACCATCTTTACGGATGGATCAAAATCTGGACAAGGTGCCTTTTTTGTTCAAGGACACAAACAGCCGGTGGTCTTTAATTTTCGGCCGAATGTCCCACAGGCTGTTGAATGTTTAATTGTGCTTGAAGTTTTTAAAAGATTGCATCAACCTTTTAATTTATTTTCGGATTCATTATGTGTTGTAAATGCCGTTGCTTCCCTTGAAGTTGCTGCTTCAATTAAGCAGGCCAGTACAATTTCTAATGTTTTGTTACAGATTCAATCCCTTATCTTAAAAAGAAAACACCCTTTTTATATTGGACATATTCGCACCCACTCTATGTTACCGGGCCCGATGGCAAGGTGTAATACCCTGGCGGACCAGGCAGCTCGGGCTGTGGCCCTCGTTGCTGCTGATCCTGTAGAATTGGCAAAGGACTTTCATAGATTGTATCATGTACCCGCAAATACCCTTAGGAAAAGATATAATTTACCCAGGCATGTGGCAAGAGATATCGTTAAAGCCTGTAAATTTTGTGTTACCTTTCTACATCCTCCCCATGTGGGGATCAACCCCAGAGGGTTGAGGCCAAACGCCCTGTGGCAAATGGATGTGACTCATTTAACAGAATTTGGTAAATTAAAATATTTACACGTGTCTGTCGATACCTTTTCTGGTGTCATTCATGCCACACCTTTGGCAGGAGAAAAGGTGTCTCACGTCAAAATACACTGCTTAGAAGCTTGGGCATCTTGGGGAAAACCCCTTAGACTTAAGACCGATAATGGCCCTGCTTATACTTCCCATGGTTTTCACGCCTTTTGCGCACAAATGCAGGTTGCCCACACCACCGGATTGTCCTATAATCCTCAAGGACAAGGTATAGTGGAAAGAGCTAATAGAAGCATAAAAGAAATGCTTCAAAAACAAAAAGGGGGAATTGGTGAGTCAGCATCCCCCAGGGAAAGGCTTTCTCTTGTGCTTTTTACCCTTAATTTTTTAATTCTAAATGACAATGATCAGTCTGCCGCAGATCGGCATATGACAAGAGACCCCATGGATACTAAAGACATGGTTATGTGGAAGGATGTTATTAGTAATAAATGGTATGGACCAGATCCAGTAATAACGAGATCCAGGGGAGTTGTTTGTGTTTTTCCACAGGATCAAGAAACACCACATTGGGTCCCAAGTCGGCTAACGAGACCTGTCAAAGAAAACCAGGACAAGGAGGAAGATGATCGTGAAAGTGTTGAGTGTGACAATATTACTGATGGTCAAGATCTGCCCCAGCCAGGGGGAACTTCAATGGGGAATTCTGTCAGTATTCCTGAGGCCGATGCCAGTCAAACATGATGCCAGACTATTCCCACGGTTATTTGGGACCAACAGGACCATGGATATCCCATATATTTTGCTAGATGCAGAGGAAGCCCCACTGGGGGACAACAGGTCTCTTGATTTGCAGGGAAGCCTGTGCTTTCAACTTGTCCGAAATACGTCCCTTTCTTCTTATTCTTCATGCATTTTGCTTACATCACAGACAGCAGGCTGGTTTGACATTCCTTGCGGGCCACTTTGTTATCAGTCCAATGCCTCCTGGGTCAGTGGGTGGTGGCCAGCAAGGAGGGAGGAAGGTGACCTGCCTAGCTTTCCAAAGTGGGCTCCCTTCTGTGCTGGTCGACATTCGGGAAATGCCTGGCCCTGGACATGTTGTCAGTCCCGTACTGGGACTTGGGTTACTAAAGACAAGACCTTTTTCTTCTCCCCTGGTATAAGCACGGGGGTTAATCAGACGTATAAGGGACGAAATTATACTGATCAAAATCCCAATCAGGCATATGTTTCTAACCCCTTTGACAATTTGTTGTTGTGTGGTGTGGATGGGAGTTGTATGAACTTGGAGCCCCTGGTTATGATTGGTGGGGGAAAGATCGGGTTAAGCCAGTTTGGGTGGAGTTCCTCCAAACCATGGGCTTCCTGGGACCCACAGGAAAAATTAACTGCAATCTCAGCAGGCGCAGCCACACCATTCAAGTGGAGGACCGATACAGGCTGTTATGGCGACAGAGTTAAGCCATATAATAACATCACTTATGGTCCTACCCCAGTTTGTGTGTATCCCCCATTTGTCTTTGTTGTTAGCAACATAGATCCTGCTAATTGTACTGATAATTCTTGCTTCTATGCTCATTGTTGGAATGCTTCTAAATATGAATATGCTGTGATAACCCGTATGCCTCGCTGGGTGCCTGTGCCCGTTAATGCTTCCAATGCGTTGACCTTGTTTAGACAAAAGAGAGATTTTGGCATTTCTGCTACTATAGTTACAGCTATTTCCTTGGTGGCTGTAGGAGCTGCCACAGCAGCTGTTGCAATGAGCCATACGGTACAAACGGCACAAACCTTAAATAATCTTTCTGCCAACGTAGCCCATGCCCTGGATGTACAGAGGGGCATTAATTCTCAATTGTGAGGAGGGTTAATGGTGGTCAACCAAAGGATTGATCTTGTCCAGGAACAAGTGGACACCCTTTGGCAAATTGTTCAGCTTGGCTGTCAGTGGAAGTATGAGGGGTTATGTGTGACAAGCATTCAGTATGATAACCTTACCTGAGCTGCAAACTTATCTAAACAGTTGTCGAGTTATCTTCTAGGTAACTGGACTGGTGAGTTTGATGAAATGCTGGACCAGCTGCGGATTGCCATTGTGACCGTGAATTCAACGCGAGTGGACCCTGGATTTGTGGAGGGACTCCAGTCTTGGATCTCCTCTGCAGTCTCCTGGTTTTAAAGAGTGGGTGGGAGTCGGAATGTTTTTAGCCTGCTGCCTGGGAGGAAGCATGGTCTGCCTATGGTTGGTCTGTCGCCTTCGAGCCCAAACCAGAAGGGACAAAGTTGTTATCTCGCAAGCATTAGCCGCTGTGGAGAGTGGATCCTCACCCCAGATCTGGCTGTTGGCCCTGAGAGGCAATTAAGCCTTACCATTTTGCATAGCCTTAGCACCCCGAGGGATCAGGGGATCCCATTGCACCGGGACAGGTATGAAACTTGCAATTTGGGACAGGGTGCGAGGCAAGTGCACTGCACTTGAGGAGGACCATCTCCTCAAGAAGAGCATGTTGGGTTGCATTTGGGTTGATGCCCAAGATCCCACCTCTGCAAAAAAGGCATCGGATGGGCCTGGTCATCACTGGGGAAGGCGCCCCTCAGGCGAAGGCCAGTGCAAGGTCCTCTCATTAATGTTTTAGACAGAGGCCCAACCTCTACTCTTACCTGTCGCCAAAAAACAAAAAGGGGGAACTGCGGGGAGCCAGGGCAAACACAATTAGACTCCGCCCACTCCCTTCCAGCATTGAGGTAAACAATTCCATATTAGGCGGTGCTTGGCGGGACGGTGGGTCCTGGGCTTTGCACATGCGCGAGCCACGTAGAGTCCCCAGCCAATCCCGTGGCACTTGGTGACAGTGAAAGGCAGATGACCAATGATAGGACAACACGTGTTCCTATTCCCTATATAAGCGGCCATGTTTTCTGTGCACTCTCTCTTGCGCTGAAGCTCTCCTACATGTAAGAAGGCTGTCCAGTAAAGCGTGATCTGAGAAGACTCCTGGTGTGGTGGTCATTCTTCCTCGCTGGTCGAGAAGGCGTTCGCCACAAAATTTCTCTTTCAATTTCTTTATAAATTTGGAGGAGTATTGGTGTGAGCTCTGCAATGAAGGCCGTGTAGAATTCCACTGCAAATCCATCTGGACGTGGGCTTTTCTTAGATGGTAGGACTCTTCTTACTGATTCTATTTCAATGGCCTTGATTGGGCCTGTTAAGATCTTGGTTTAGTTTAGGCATGTCAATATTTGCTAGGAAAAGGTCGATTTCTGCCATGGTCTCAAACTTATTACCATAAAAGTTTGAGAAGTATTCCCTTGTAATGTTCTTAATCTTGGTTGTTTCTGTGATGATGTTTCCACTCTCATTACTGAGTATATTTATTTGGGTATGTTCTCTTTATTTTTTAATGATTTCTTTCCATCTGATGAATTGGGGTTTATCTTACTGCTCTTTTTCAAGGAGGTTCAAATGTCTCATTAAATTGTTGGTTTCAGATCTCTCCAATTTGTTGATGTAGGAACTCAGAGCTATAAACTTGCCTCTGGGTAATGCCTTTGCTGTGTCCCAGAGGAGCTGGTAATTTGTGTATTCATTTTTGTTGAATATCATAAACATTTTAATTTTTCTAATCTCTTCCATGACCCAGTTGTGATTCAACAGTGAGTTGTTCAGCATCCATGTATTACATTACTTTCTTTGGTGGCTTTTGGTGTTAAGTTCTAATTTTATTCCCTTGTGTTCTGAGAGAATGCAAGGTATAACTTCAATATTTCTGTATTTTGACAAATTTACTGTGTGACCTAAAATGTGATCTATTTTGGAAAATGTTTCATGTACTGTTGAGAAAAAAATGTATTCTGATGCTGCTGGCTCAAATATTTGGTAGATGTTTGTTAAATCTAGTTGATTTATGCACTTGTTTAGATCTGCGGTTTCTCTGTTGACTTTTTGCCGAACTGGTCTAGCCAGTGGGGATAGTGGTGTGTTAAAGTCCAATGTCTTTGGATCTATGTGAGATTTGAGAGAAAGTCGTGTTTCTTGGATAAAATTGGGTGCTCTGTATTTGGTGAATAGCTAATTAAAATTGTAATATCCTCCTCAAGGAGAGATCCCTTAACTAATAGGTAGTGACCTTCATTATCTCTTCTCGCTAATTATAGTTTGAAGACTATTTCATTGATATTGAGATAGCAATTCCGTCCTGTTTATGGGGGCCATTTGCTTGGTAGATTTTTGTTCCAGCCTTTCTTTTTCAAAATGTGTTGGTTTTTATGGGCAAGGTGTGATTACTGAAGGCAGCAGATAGAAGGATTTTGCTTTTTCATCCAACTAAACAGTCTATGTCGCTTAATTGGAGAGTTAAGTCCGTTAATGTTGAGAGATAGGACTGAGAGGTATTTGGGAGTTCCTGCCATTTTATCCACCTTCTTGGGGACTGCAGCAACTGGCTTCTGCCTATGGTTCTTGGATTCTCAGTTTGGGTGTAGTTTTTGGCTGTTATTGTGGTCTTGTTGGTTTTCTATGTGTAGGATATCTTTAAGTATCTTTTGGAGGGCTGGTTTGATGGAGATATATTGTTTCAGTTTTTCTTTGCTATGGATGGTTATTTGACCTTCTGTTATGAATGAGAGTTTGGCTGGGTACAGAATGCTTCATTGATATTTGTTTGTGTTTAGGACATGGCATACATATTCCAGGCTCTTCTTGCTTTAATTGTCTCTGCTGAGAAATCTGAGGTGATTCTAATTGGCTTTCCTTCATAGGTGATTGATCTTTTTCCCTTGACAGCTTTAAGGATCTTTTCCTTGGTCTGAATTGATCCTGTGTAGATTATTATGTGACAGTGGCATGTCCTATTCTGGTCTGCTCTACTTGGGGTTCTAAAAGCTTCTTGTATCTGAATAGGTTTATCTTTTTGTATGTTTGGGAAGTTCTCTGCTAGGATCCTGTTAAACAAATTTTCTAGAACATTAACTTCTGTCTCTAGGTGCTTTTCTACACCCATTATCCTTAGATTAGGCCTTCTGGTGGTAGACACCATATATTGAATAGATGTCTCAAATTTCTTGAATTTGTCTTGAATAGTTATGTGTTCTTTCTCTATAATATCTCAGCTGTCTTCAATCCCTGAAATTCAATTTTCTTCATGGTCTAACCAACTGTGAAACTTTCTACCTTGATTTTTTAAATTTTATTTTCCTCCTAATTCGTCGGCTTTGATGGCTTCAAATTCTTTGTTGGAGCTTTATTTAGGATCTTGTATGAGCTTTTTTACTTCCCTAATTAAGTATACAGTATTTATTCTCAAATCATGTAAACCTTTTGTTGGGTTCCATTCAGCATTCCCTTTGTGGTCTCCCTGAATTCTTTCAGCTGTCTGTTTATGGATTCCATGAATGCCTCTATTCATCTTTGTCTATTCTCATCTCGCTCTCACAATTCCTGTATTATTTTTTTGATTAACTTCAATCACTTTCATTCAATTCCTGTCTTTCTCTTTGACTGTTCTCAGCCTGCTCACGCAATTCCTTTATTTCTCTTTGAGTGGTCTCAACCTGCTCATGTAATTCCTGTATCAATCTTTGAGTAGATTCCTCACACTCATGAGATTCCTATATTGAACTTTGGTTTGCCTCCTCTCTCTCCCTATCACATTCAAACTGAGTCGTTTGCAGGTTTTCAATCTTTTCATTCACCATGTTTATAAGTAGTGTTTGTAGAGATTTTTTGGAACTCTCTTCTGGATTATCCATTAGCTGTTCTGTCACTTGATTATCATGAGTGGTAGTTGAGATACCTAGACTTGGCATTTTTTGTTTGTTTTTCTGGCTTGTTCTGCCCATTTATTATGAAAGTAACACCAATTTTGTGCTAGAACACTATTTCAAGGTAAGCATCTACCAAAGTTCTGTAGTTGCACAGCCAAAAAGCTGCAGATACAATCTAGTTCAACAGATACACTCTATTGAACATCAAACAACTATGCATTAATGGACTTAAGAATAGCAAAGATTTTGGCAAACCAGAAATCATTAGGTTTAGGGAGAAATGGGGGTTAAATAGCATTAGAGGGATGTGGAGAGGTAAAAGAGAGTGTAATTCACCTAGTCCTAATCTCAAATAGGGAAATGGATTGGACAGAATGATAGGAGATGTGAATGATAAAAGACAAGAAAAAAATGGAAAAACAAAAATTTAAATTTAAAAGGTGAAATTTAATAATTATCTAATTGTAAAGGTGATATTCAGAGAAGAAAGGAATAGGATGAGAGTAGGGGAGGGATATAAAGAAGACACTAAAAAATAAAAGTTCTTTAAAATTTTATAGGTGTAAAGGGATATAATACTGCTATTAAAGAATTTAAGCTAAGCCTAAGAGGGTTTAAATTCAATAATAAATTTCTGTATTTTGTGTACACAATGGGGGATAAGGTCTAATACTCGATGATGGGTATATCTGAGGATGAGCATAACAGCAATTAAGTCACACAAAAAAGAAAGAAAGAGAAAAAAATGAACAGAATTTAAAAAGGACCAAAATGTTAGAAGAGATTTTTAAAAAGCACACACATATACACCTAAAATAGTAATTATGAAAGGAAAAAAAAGATTAATAGAAAATAGTTTTTAAATTAAATTTTTTTAAATTGTACAAAAAAAAGAGTTCTTTGATTTTTTTGTGGGGGTGGATGGATGGGAAGATCTTGTATCTCCCTGGTGTATAACCAGTCTCTTGGTGGAGTCTCTGGTCTGCTTGTGGTGTTTGGTTTTCCTGTTGCTTGATTGGTTTCTTAAGTCTGCCTGTTTGAGCAGGCAGAAAAATGCTCTGCTTTCCCTTGGATTTTGTAATCCTTCTCCCAGGCTAGTTCACTGGGAGGGAAAATCTGCTTTGAGTATCACAAAAGAGGGAGATGATTGTTTCTTCCAATTTGGAGATGCTGTGATGAGGCTAGGTTCTGGGTAGAGTTGAGACATTTCAACAAACAGTAGCTTTTCCCTGACGGGCTAGCTTCTGAGACAGTCCCACAGCCCAGCCTGGAGCCATTCTCAGGGTTTATGTTGACTTTATTTCAATTAGTTGTCTAGGCTGCTTTTGGGAGGGGCCGCCTCTGTCTCTCTTTACCCAGTGAAGAAACTCTCTTCTCTGGGGGTAGATCTTCTCTGCCTGGTCTGGGTGACTTTCCCCTGAGTGGAGCTGAGCCTACTAAGTTACGTCACGTTCCTGTGACCTGCTAACTGACTTTTTTGTTTTCTTCCAAGACATGAATTGGAGCTAGCTGCTCAGCCAGGCCTTTGTCAGTATCAAAGATGGAGATCTCCCATGGTGGGGGAGAGGTGGCTTTCCCGCCTCTTCTCCCTGAGGAGTGAGGATGTCAGGGTTCTAGTCACTTCAGAGTCTTGGTTCCTGGGCTGTCTCTGGTCTGTGATCTGCAGGATAAAGATATCTGCTCCTTGCCAGTTCTTGCTGGTGTTGAGTAGAATCCGCTTGCCCACTGTGTCTGGTGTCTTTGTCCTGGACTCTCTATGTTGCAGGTATGGTGGCTACAGTCACTGCTGCCACTGCCACAACCCCGGCTACCAGCAAGAGCTCATATCTGTCTCTTTGACTGGATTCTCTCTCTCTGGCCAAACTCTGTACTATGATGGCACATGGTGTAATTCTCTGGCTTGGGACTGTTCATTGAACACTAAAACTGCTTTCTGTACAAGAGATTGTTTAGCATCCAGCTATTCCTTGCCATCTTCCTCCAACTCCCAGAAAAATGTTTATTAATGGGTAGAATGAAAGTAGGGATGGGAGGACAGTAAGGTTGGTGAGAAGAGTGAGAGAAGAGCTAGATACATGGTCAGAATATAATAGAAGTAGCAAGAAACCAATTTACTTTGAACTCATCACCTGGTTTTATACCCCGATTAAAAGATTGAACAAAGTGATTCACCAGATCAAAACTTTGACTCAGACATTGGTATTTGTATTTTGGAAGTTCCTACTTTGTACATGCTAACACTTCTACCTCATTAACTGGAAAATTTAGATAATAATTAGAACTTCATAAGGATATTTGGAAAGTTTTGTTGTTGTTTTTTTTTCCGTCGGTCGTGGGGCTTGAACTCTGGGCCTGGGTGCTGTCCCTCAGCTCTTCAGCTCAAGGCAAGCGCTCTACCACTTGAGCTACAGTGCCACTTCCGATATTTGGAAAGTTTTTATGCATACTCTATAGAGTGCATATTCACTACTTTTTACAGTGATTAATATGGCACATAGGCTTCAGAAAAGATAATTAATTAATCTTTGAGAAAATTAACTATTAATATCTTCAAATAAAATAATGTTGTTTGCAGAAGGACCTGTCTATATTTACCAGATAATTCAATCAGGGCATTTTATGAATGTTACATGAAAATGTAAATAATGTAATTTCTATTTTTTCTGAAAAAGATAACTTGGGGGAGAATAAACTTATTTCCCTCAGTTGAAGATAGTACTATATTCATTAGAGCATTCTGGAGATGGCCACCAATGCCTCCTTGGAACTTGAATTACATTATTAGAAAAAACACTGATATCCAGCTCTTTTTTAAAATAAGTTTTTGTTGGGAAAATACTGTACAGAGGGGTTACAATCGCATGGGCAAGGTATTGAGTACATTTCTTATCAAGCATTGTTGCCTCCTCCTTTGTTTTTCCCCTAGTATCCCTTCCCTCTAACCTCCACAACTACATCAACTACCCCCTAATCCCCCAACCCCGCCTAAATTGCAAAATTTGATTTTCAACATAGCTTCTTCTACACATCATTGTTTGAATGGGTCAGCCTGTATGCCTATTTAAATAATTTGTTTTTCCCTTCTGCTCCCCAAATCATAACAACATCAAATATAGTGAAAACAGGAGTTATACCGTGGGGCAGGGACATACAAAGCAACAAAGAAATATCTTATAAATACATTAGAAACAATCACAAGAAAGAAAAACCATTTGAGTCCTTATCTTGGGGTTCATTTCGCCTAACATCAACTTATCTGACCGTTTCTGCTTATCTCAGGCTTATACTAGTTATTGCAATTAAGGGAAACCATGGGACCTATGTTTCTTTGGGCTTGGCTTACTTCACTTTATATATTTTTTTCCAAGTCTTTCCATTTCCTAACAAATAGAGCAATGCCATTCTTTCTGATAGAGGCATAGAATTCCATTGTGAATATATACCGTACTTTCTTGATCCATTCATCTACTGAAGGGCATCTGAGCTCACTTTTTCTCTTTATGGCTGCAAAACTTTGAGATTCTCATTGGAAGCAAATATCATAACCAGAATATAGCATAAAAGTTGAAGCACTTTATCTATCTTTCATTTAAAATAATTGAATGGCCCAGTGCTGGTGGCTCATGCCTATAATCTTAGGCATTCAGGAGGTTGAGATCTGAGAATTTTGGTTCAAAGCCAGCCCACACAGGACAATCCTCAAGACTCTGATCTCCAATTAGCCTCAGGAAACCAGAAGTGCCACTGTGACTCAAATGGTAGAGTGCTATCCTTGAGCTTAAAAACTGAGGGACAGCAGCCAGGCCCAGAAGTCAAGTCCTATGACCGACAAAAAAAAAAAAAAAAACTGAACAAGTCGTTATATTGAAAAACGAACTTTACAACTTTTGACGGGCGGGGGCGGAGAGGGGGATGGGAAGGGATGAAGGGATGGGGAGGGGAAACAAATGAGGAAGCAACAACCCTTGATAAGAAATGTACTCATTATCTTGCCCATGTAATTGGAACCCTTCTGTATGGTATTTTCACAATAAAAAATTAAAAAATAAAACAAAAACAAAAACAAAAAATCTGTATTAGGGTTTGCACTCAGGACCTGGATTCTGTTCTCTCTTCCTGTGTGTTTTCCTTTTTGTTTTTTGTTTTTGTTTTTGTTTTGTTTTTGTCGGTCTTGGGGCTTGAACTCTGGGCCTGAGTGCTGTCCCTCAGCTCTTCACATCTTCAAGAAATCTAACTCTTGAGCTATCGAACCACTTCTGATTTTCTGGTGGTTTATTGGAGATAAGAGTTTCATGGAGTTTCCTGCCCGAGCTGGTTTGAACAGCGATCCTCTGATCTCAGTCTCATGAGTAGCTAATATTACAGGCCTCAGCAACCCACACCTGGCTTTTTTTTTTAAGTTTTGTAGGCATTTATTGATTGATTGATTGACTGATTTATTGTGAAAATACCATACAGAGGGTACATTTACATGGACAAGGTAATGAGTACATTTCTTATCAAGGATTGTTGCCTCCCCCTTTGTGCCCCTTACCATCCCCACGAACCCATTCCTCCCCCCCTCCCTCCAGAGTTATAAATTTGGTTTTTTGACATAATGACTTGTACAGCTCATTGTTGTGATGGGTTCACATGTATTTCTATTTAAACCATTTTTTTCCCTTCCCATCCACAAATGATACCAACATCAAATACAGTGAAAACAGGGGTTATACCGTGTGGGAGGGACATACAAATAAAAAAAGAAATATTTTATAAATGTTAGAAACAATAGCAAGAAAGCAAAACCATTGCAGTCCTTATCTTGGGGTTCATTTCGCTTAACATCGACTTATCTGATCGTTTCTTCTTGTCTCAGACATATACTAGTTATTGCAAATAAGGGAAACCATGGGACCTATCTTTTTGGGGGCCTGGCTTATTTCATTTAATATAATTTTTCAAAGGCTTTCCATTTCCTAACAAATGGGGCAATGTCATTCTTTCTGATGTAGGCAAAGAATTCCATTGTGTATGTATACCACATAGGTGGAGTGCTCTTCCACTTGAGTCACAGATCTAGTTTCAGCTTTTTGTTGGATAATTGGAATTAAGTCTCATGTACTTTCTTTCCCAGGCTGACTTTTAATGACAATCCTCAGATCTCAGCCTCCTGAGTAGATAGAACTGTAGGTGTGGGCTATTCATATCCAGGTCCTGGTTAAAGTTGTTTCTTTTATATTTTCAAATTGTTAGAAAACATTAACTTATCAATTTATGTGTACAATATATCTTGATTGTCATCCATTCTATCTTTACCCCGTCTTTTTTTCTATTTTAGGGTAGTTGACTTAAATTTTGATATACATTTATTATTATTATTATTATTATTATTATTATTATTATTATTATTATTATCATTATCATTCATGCCAGGACTGAGGCTTGAACTCAGGGACTTGAACACTTCCTTAGGCTCTTAATTCAAGAGGACTTGGATATTTAGGGATAAAAGTCTTACATCCATTTTAGCCTAGGCTGGCTTTGAACTGCTGTTACCAGATTTCAGCCTCCGATGATCATAGGTGTAAGCCACCATAAACTATCCACTTTATTAAAAATATATCATAAATGAAGGGCTAAGGTAACTCCATTTTAAAACTAACCACACCAGCTTGAAGCTATGTTGCCCTTAGATTAACCCCAAAAGAGAAAAACAGTTTTCGGAAAGACCACAGGTTGCCACCAATCCTGCCCACCCTTAAGAAACAGAGCAATTGCCTCTCCATCTGAGCAGAGAAGCTCCATCCCGCCAAAGACCAGCGGCACCGGCAGCGCATCAAGCCACTGCCAGCTGGTCTGGTTGGGGCTGCCGGAGTCCCAGAGACTCAAGGAGTTGTCTTCAGATAACCTGCACAGAAGCCTCCTGTGGTACCAGTGACAGGTCCACTGATTGTGATGACCCGGAAGGGGCTGCTGGGGTCCCAGAGATCTGGGGCAGTCTGCAGATAATCCTCACAGAAGCCACCTGAGGTACCGGTGTCAAACGCGATGATTGCAATAAAAGGAAGAACCCCCAAGCCCAGAACTTGGCCCCATGATGGGAGCACCCAGAGCTACATGGGACACCCACAGAACACCAAAGCAAAAGACCTACAAGGAACTGGTGCTGATCAAGAGCGTGCAAACCCCAATGCTCGGAACCTGTAGAGAGGGCCAGCCCCCACCCTTCACCCATGGTGTGGACACTGTGGACACTGTGGACCCAACAGCTTCTACAGAGGCAGAGACAGAAAAGAATCAAACAGAGCCACCACCGCCCAGCCCAGCCTGTAACCACCCCAACTGAACTTGGATTGCAACAGCAACTGATGACCCACACCACACAGAAACAACTAGCTCCAGGGTGAGTACCCCACAGGGGACAATGTATCCCTCAAGGGAGACCAGAGCTGGAGGGAATCCCAGACCCTGACCCAGACTCCCTACCCCAACACCTGACCACAGGACCCACTAAAACTGGGAATTGTTTAAGAGCTCCACTAGCCCATGGAGCACACTCCACTGGCCAGACTAGAACAAGAGCGCCCCTGGAAGGGAGCTTAAACACCCAAGCCAGGAACAGCACCCCTGGGTCAAGACAACCAACAGTAGAAGAAATTTGAACTGCATACCCGAGGCTGCATAAGTGAGGTGGTATACACAGCAGCACAGGCCCAACCAATGCACCCCAGGCAGGGGGGCAGAACCAGGCCTGGGGATCCAGCACCTGAACAACACAACCAACTCCTCCCAACTGAATTCTAAAGCTGAGCATATGCCTCAGCAGAGGGGAGAAAAACAGGGAACTGCTGCCCTTGTGAAGCACACCTGTGACAACAAAAGACGTGGAGGCTCAGGACAAAAGATGCCAAAACCCCACCAAAACTGGACCCATATATTCTAGGCTGGGAATTGGGCAACACAGGCCACCAGCCCCTGATAGTAGGCAGGAGCTCAGGCTGGTAAGATGACTCAGCAGTCTTGGTTGTATGAGGCTCTAGATCTGATTTCTCAGCATCACATAAGCAGAAAGGGTCAGAAGTGGTACTGTGGCTCAAATGGTAGGGTAGCAGCCTTGAGCTGAAGAGCTGAGGGACAGCACCCAAGCCCAGAGTTCAAGCCCACAACTGCCCCCCCCAAAAAATCATCAGGAGCCCATAGCAGACTCCAGGATCTGGGAGAGTGCATCCAGACCATCCAGTCTTGCCAAGAGCACCCATAGGAGCAAACAGGAGCAGTCTAGGCTACCCAGCCCTTCCAAAGGCAGGAAGTGCCAGTGATCTACAGCAGAGAGCCGAGACTCCTATGTAGGTCAGACCAGCAGCTGGAGGTAGACCCAGAACAGAACCCAGATCAGGCACAGACTCTCTCTACCAATACAGAATCAGCAACCAAGCAAAGACAGACACACCAAAACAAAATTACAGAGTAGTCTCCAATAATCCCAAACCCCCATGTAAAAATCACTGAGAAAAATTACAAGGTTTATCAACATCCATGATAGCAAGCTATCCTCAATGGCCAGCAGCCATGCAGGGGAGAGCCCCAGTGGGAGCAAACCAGGAATGGAAGAAAAAAGCTACATCCAAGGGATGCTGGAGGCAATGACTCAAAAATAAAGCAAGAAATAGACCAGAAATTGAAAGAGCACAAGGATGAGCTATCAAAAATGATACAGGATATCAAACAGGAGATGCATGCAAAAATAGAGGCAGCACAAACCTCAGTAAGAAGTGGGATAAATCCCAAATTAGAGGCAGAACATACCTCATTAAGAGGTGAGATCAGTACTTTGAGAACCAACATCGAATCCGTAAAGGAGTCCATTTCCTCCATGCAAACCACAATAGAAGCCACAGTTAACAGAGTGAACAAAATGGAATGTAGAGTGTCAGATACAGAAGACAGAACACACCAACTGGACCAAAAAGTGACAGATATGGAAATATCACTCAAATTAAGCCAAAGGGAAACTCAAGAGCAAGCAGATAATGCCAAGAAACTTAACCTTCATATAATTGGAGTGGACAAAGGTGAAGAATTTCAAAGCAAGGGAATGCAACAAAGTATTCAACAAGATAATCGGTGAAAATTTTCCCCACCTCAAAAAAAAAATCTTACCTACATAACAGAAGCATATAGAATACCCAACAAGCAAGATCCCAGGAGAAACATTTCTAGACACATTTTAGTAAAAGTGATAGATCTGAATAATAAGGAAACAATCTTGCATGCAGCAAAAATGAAGAAGGAGCTATACTACAATGGGAAAAATATTAAAATCACTGCGGATTTCTCCACACAAACACTGAATGCAAGAAAGGCCTGGGAAAGTACCATGTGAGCCCTGAGAGCCAATAACTGCCAACCCAGACTGATATACCCAGCAAAGCTAGCATTCACATTCAATGGAGAACTGAAAAATTTTAATAGCAAAGAAAAACTAAATGAATACATAAACATTAAGCCACCATAACAAAGAATACTAAGAGGGGGGACACAACCTGAAGAAAGCAACCAGGAACTGGGACCTCACCTAGACAGGCATTTATCAAAGTTTAACTGAGCAAGCAAAGGAGGAAAGGAAAGAAGAAAAACTGAGGAAAACAGGGAATGACAGAGACCACAATGCATCTCTCTATATTATCTCTTAATATTAATGGGCTTAATTCACCAATCAAAAGAAAAAGAACTGCAGATTGGATTAGAAAACATGACCCATCCATCTCTCAGCCAAACATAAAAACAAATTCAGAATAAAGGGTTGGAAATAAAGGGTTGCTACCAATCAAATGCCCCCAGTAAGAAAGCAGGTGTAGCTATCCTGATATCTGACAATATAAACTTTTCATTAAAATCAGTACAGAAAGCGAAGGACAGACATGACAGGTACAGGGAACAATCCAAGAGGAGGATATTTCCATCATCAACTTATATTCCCCAAATATTGGTGCACCCAGATATGTTAAACAAATACTCTCAAACTTACAGAATAAAATAGATCCCAATACATTAATACTAGGAGACTTTAACACACCACTCTCACCAAAGGACAGGTCTACCAACCAGTGGATTGGCAAAGAAGCTACTGAATTAAGTGAGACCATACTTCCAGCAGAATTAACTGACATCTACTGAGTATTTCACCCTAAAACAACACAGTACACATTCTTCTCAGCAGCTCATGGAACTTTCTCCAAAATAGACCATATCATAGTTCATGCAAGGAACTTAAGCAAATATAAGGGGATTGACATAATCCTCTGTATCCTATCTGACCACAGTGGAATCAAGATAGTTATCAATAACAAAACATACCGAAGAAATTTCTCTAATACATGGAAATTGAACAGCACAATTCTTAGCAATGCCTTGGTCACAGAAGAGATCAGAGAAGAAATAAACATTTCCTACAACTCAATGAAAATGAAAACACCTCACAAAGAAACTAGTGGGACACCGCAAAAGCAGTCCTGAGGGGCAAATTTATTGCCCTCAATGCCCACATCAAGAAAATGGAAACAGATTAAGTAAATAATCTTATTTTGCAATTAAAACAGCTAGAAAAGCAAGAAAAAAATGAAACCTAAAGTTACTAGATAGAGCCAGATAACCAAATTAAGAGCACAGATTAACCAATTAGAAAATCAGAAAATTATAGCCAAAATTAACCAAACCACAAGCTGGTTCTTTGAAAAATAAATAAAATTGATGGACTGTTGGCAAGATTATTTTAAAAAAGAAGAGAGGATTCCCGTATTAATAAGATTAGGGATGCCACGGGAAAAATCACAACAAGTACCCAAGATATCCAAACAATCCTAACAGACTGCTTTCAAAAGTTATACTCTCTAAAGGAAGGAAACCTGGCAGAAATGGATGCATTTATAGAGAAATACAAGTTGCCCAAACTGAGCAAAGAAGAAGGAAACCAATTAAATAAGCCAATATCCTACAATGAGATACAGGAAGCTATCAAAAGTCTTCCAACAAAAAAAAAAAGCCCAGGACCAGATGGATTCACAGCAGAATTCTATAAGACCTTTAAAGAAGAACAAATACCAATACTCCTCAAGCCCTTCAGAGAAACAGAAAAGGAGGGAGATATCCCAAGCACATTCTATGAAGCCAATATCACACTCATCCCCAAACCAGGCAAGGACTCAACCAAAAAAGAGTATTACAGGCCAATTTCCTTGATGAACACATATGAAAAGATCCTTACCAAGATTCTAGCTAACAGAATCCAGAAACACATAAAAAAATCATACATTATGACCAGGTAGGCTTCATCCCAGAGATGCAGGGATGGTTTAACATATGTAAGTCAATAAATGTAATCCAACACATCAACAGAGCCAAGGTCAAGAATCACATGATTATCGCAGATGCAGATGCAGATGCAGAAAAGGACTTTGATAAAATTCAACATTAATTCATGCTAAAAGCTCTGGAGAAAATAGGAATAGAGGGAACATTTCTTAACACAATAAAAGCCCTTTATGACAGACAAATAGCCAATATCATACTTCATGGGGAAAAGCTACAACCAATTCTCCTAAAGTCAGGAACAAGGCAAGGATGCCCACTGTCTCCACTCCTTTTCAATATAGTCCTGGAACCCTTAGCCAGGGCAATAAGGCAAGAAAAAAACATTAAAGGGATCTGCATAGGTAAGAAGAAGTTAAACTATCCATTTTTCAGATGACATGATACTATACCTTTATGATCGCAAAAACTCCATCCCCAAACTCTTAGAAATCATAAATCACTTTAGCAAAGTAGCAGGATACAAAATAAACCCACAACAATCAGTTGCCTTCCTGCACACTGACAAAGTGCAAGAAGAGAGGGAAATAAAGGGAGCAACCCCATTCACACTAACCTCCCCAAACATAAAATATTTAGGAATTTACCTAACCAAAGATGTAAAAGAACTATTTAATGAAAACTATAAAAAGTTAAAGAAAGAAATTGCAGAAGACAGGAAATGGAAAGACCTCCCATGCTCTTGGATAGGCAGACTTAATATAGTGAAGATAGTAATACTGCCAAAATTAATATACAAATTCAATGCAATTCCTATTAAAATCCCAGTGATGTACATCACTGAAACACAGAAAACATTCCAAAAATTCATATGGAACAACAAAAGACCTAGAATAGCCAAAACAATTCTAGGGAATAAAGACAACATGGGAGGGATATTCATGCCGAACTTCAAACTCTACTACAGAGCTATAATAACAAAGACAGCATGGTACTGGCACAAAAACAGACCCAAAGACTAATAGAATAGAATAGAAAATCCAGAAATAAATCCACAGGCCTACAGCCAGCTGATGTTTGACAAAGGAGTCAAAGACATACAATGGAAGAAACACAGCCTCTTTAACCACTGTAGCTGGGAAACTGGGCGGCCACATGCAGAAAACTAAAAGTGGAGCCCAGCCTATCACCATGCACCAAAATCAACTCAAAATATATTAAAGACCTTAACCTTAAACCTGAATCTCTGAAACTACTGCAGGACAAAGTAGGAGAGACACTTGAACTAATAGGCACAGGAAGTTACTTCCTTAACAGAGTCCCAGGGTCACAACAAATTGGAGAAAGACTCGACAAATGGGACTACATTAAAATAAAAAAGCTTCTGCACAGCTAAATCAATCACAACCAAGCTAGAAAGACAACCAACTAATTGGGATAAAATAGTTTCCAGCAATATATCAAACAAGGGATTAACATCCAGTATACATAGGGAACTCAAAAAACTAATCCTTCCCAAACCTAACAAACCAATTTCTAAATGGGCAAGGGAACTAAAGAGGGATGAAGAAATAAAAATGGCAAAGAAACACATGAGGAAATGTTCATCATCCCTGGTGGTGAAGGAAATGCAAATAAAGACAACCCTGAGATACCACCTTACCCCAGTCAGAATGTCCCACATCCACAAATCAGCCAACCACAAATGCTGGAGGGGATGTGGAGAAAGAGGAACCTTATTACACTGCTGGTAGGAATGTACACTTATACAACCACTTTGGAAAGCATTCTGGAGGATCCTTAGAAAGCTAAAAATTGACCTCCCGTATGACCCAGTAATACCACTTCTAGGCATCTACCCTAAACAACAGGAACCAATATGTAAGGACACGAGCACCTCCATGTTTATTGCAACACTGTTCACAATAGCTAGGATATAGAAACAACCCAGATGCCCCACCATAGATGAATGGATTCAAAAATTGTGGTATCTATACACAATGGAATATTATGTAGCCATTAGAAATGACAAAATAATGGCATTTGCAGGGAATTAGGTGGAGCTAGAAGAAATCATGTTGAGCGAGGTAAGCTAAGAGCAAAGAGACAAACGGTACATGGTCTCCCTGATAAGTGGATGTTAAATGCAAAATGTTAGGCGATACGACAAAATTAACAAGACTTAAGAAACAAAGAACTTCCACTCATCTGTTTGAACCACTACTAAATATCCCCATGTTGCTGATCACATGTAAGGTGTATATGGGTACACTGTTATATGTTATACACCATGATAGACAATTTGCTCCAGGAAAGTTAGAATGAACTTGTGACTTTAAATGAGCATCATTATTCCACAATACCATGAAACTTGAGAAATTATGTAATCACTTAATCACAATTAAAAAAAAAGAATGGCCAACAGACACATGAAAAAATGCTCAACTTTCCTAGCCTTAAAGAAATGAAAATCAAAACAACATTGAGATTTCACCTCACCCCAGTTAGAATGGGTATAATCAAGAAATCTAATAACAATAGAGCTGGAGGAGGATGTGGCCAAAAAGGAACCCTAGTGCATTGTTGGTGGGAATGTAAACTTGTTCAACCACTTTGGAAAGTAGTATGGAGTTTTCTCAAAAACTTCACATAGAGTTCCCCTATGACCAAGCATTTACCCAAATGATCACAAACAAGACCATACTAAAGCTACCAGCACAACTATGTTTATTGCAGCATTATTTACCATAGCTAAGATATGGAACCAACCCAGATTTCCCTCAGTAAATGAATGGATCAAGAAAATGCCATAATATGTGTGTGTATGTATGTATATATACATATATATATATACATATATATACATACATATACATACATATATATACATACACACACATATATACATATATATATATGTATGTATATATAAATTCTATGGCTCCATCAGAAAGAATGACATTGCCCCATTTGTTAGGAAACAAAGACTTTGAAAAAATTATATTAAATGAAGTAAACCGGGCCCAAAGAAACATAGGTCCCATGGTTTCCCTAATTTGAAGTAACTAGTATAACTCTAGGATAATCTTACCAGACAAGCAGAAAGAATGTATGTACATATGACCATATAAGATGATCTTAGCGAAATGAACCTCAAGATAGAGACAGAAGATGTTTGATTTCTGTCGCTGTTTTTTTAAATGTACTATGTGATTTTTTTTGTTTCTTTTGTACATTTTCCCCCCATGGTATAACTGTATTTGATTCTGGTGTCCTGCATCTTGTGTATACATTTTTCTACTTTGGGGAGGGGAAGAGAAATAAAATGCTGAAACAAGGATACAGGCTGATCCATTGTAGCAATGACATGTACAAGACACTTTGCTGAAAACAAGCTTTACAACTTCATGGAGGGGAAGGAGTTGGGTAGGTGGGGAAGGAAGAGGAAAACAAAGGAGGGAGTAATAATGCTCAATATAAAATGTACTCATTACCTTACTCATGTAACTGCAACACCTTGTACAGTATCTTTACAAATATTATATATATATATATGTATATATATATACATTTTAAAAAAGAAAAGAAAAAAGAAATAGAGCAATTGCCCAAGTGTTCCATCAGAAAAAGGGAAGTGCAGTTAGTGTGAACTCAAACCTCAGTACTATATAATTTTTAACCAATTATGTAACTGCTTGTGTGGAAACCCCCTGAATTTGTGAACTTGTTTGTTCAATACTATAAAAGCTATGCTGATTTTGTGCTCGGGGCTTCTTAGCATCACCAGTTACCAAGTGCATGGAGGAACAAGCTCAAGCTTGCAATAAATGACTCTTTGCTTCTTGCATTGATGGTGGTCTCTGGTGGTCTGTGAGGGGGCATCCGAAATTGGGTACTTCAATGAACATTTTTATTCTCAGTGAATAACTCTTTGATTTATCACTATATTCATTATTTTTATGATTAAGTAACAATTTTAATGTTATGGCTACCTTTCATTTAAAACCAAAAGTTATTTCTTTTTCCACTTGGATCATAATACATTTCTTGTCTCTGTACGTAAAATAATTATATTGATGATGTAATAGTAATATTGGAGATGGTACATGGAAGTGACTAAACTCATTAGCATATGATCATATGTAAGAAAGTTTCTAATACTCTCAAAGGTCCTTTCCATTTGTGTAGTCCAAGGATATCATAATGTTAACATAATATAGATTGGGAAACAAGGAAAAGATGTTTCTTATGGCTGGACCTCTTGTGGTAAAATATAACATCTTTGCTAATTCCCTTTGCAATTATAACAAGGATGAATGACATTGTGGTTCTTAAAGTGCGAAATCACTGCTCAACACATTAGCATTGCTAAGAGCAGAATTTGTTAGAAATACATATTCCAGGTTTTGTTCAGTCCTGAGAGTCTGTGTGTTGTGAGAACCAAACATTGTGTACTAGATATCTCCTCATGATTCACATGTTTTCTGCAGTTTGAGAACCAACTATTATGGCCATGGATTTACTAGAAATATATTACTATACTTTTCAATGAAAGTAATCTTGAAAATGATACTGGAACAAGAAATGAAAATACATGTTTATAAAACACAGTAAAGGACATTCTTCTTTAAAATGAGTTTCTGTTTCAGGAGAGGAACAATCATCATCAAGTATTTAATTGATCGCATCAGGCAGTTTACTAACTTCTTTGGCTTTTTGTTTTGTCTTGTTTTTAGGTTTTGGTTTTTGTTTGTTTTGGGAAAAGAGCTACATAAAAAAATAGTTTACCAGAAACATAAATTTACTACTTTCTCTGCAACAAAATACTGATTAGTGTCTGTCTCTAAATGCTGTAGACCATGCAATAAAAATACTTGCAAAGCTACTTATACACCTAGTGTGCTTCTCTGAAACCTTCCAGTACACTATCAGCTTTCATCAATTACAAATTACCTGAAGTAGGATACATATAAAGAAATGACGTGTTTTCAATCCCACCATATTAGAATTGCAAAGCAATGACATTGACATTGGCTCTGTTCTCTTGGAGTAGTGAGTGTTTACATTAAAAACTAAGCAGGGAGAGTTGGGAAGGTGGCTGAGCGGTAGAGTGCTTGCCTAGCATGCATGAAGCCTGGGGTTTGATTCCTCACCAGCACATAAGAAGAAAAAGCCAGAACTGGCACTGTGGCTCAAATGGTAGAACACTAGCCTTGAGCTGAAGAGCTGAGGGACAGCAGCAGGCCCAGAGTTCAAGCCTTACAACCAACCAAAAAAAAAAAAAACCTAAGCAGGGCTTGTGAAGAATACTGTAATACCTTTTGCAAGCAAATTTCAATTTACCTAAAAGCCTTTTCTCTACCTTACATCCCCAATAACCATAGTCTTAATACCACATCACTATGAAAATGAAGTCCTTCAGGGTAAAATCAGATTCAGACCATAGTATGTATAGTAGCTGATAAGATAGATGGCTAATCTATAGTCAATATTAATTGGAACAAAAATGAACACCAGGAAGTGGCGCTGTAGCTCAAGTGGTAGAGCGCTCGCCTTGAGCTGAAGAGCTGAGGGACAGCGTCCAGGCCCAGAGTTCAAGCCCCACGACCGACAAAAAAAAATGAACACCAAACTCAAACTGCATTTTTCTTAGTGTACTTTAGAATTGAAACACACTAATTGTGAACTGGCAGAAGAAATAATGGGCCATGAGAGACAAAGGTGAGGTAGCTATGTATACTCAAGTCTTTTGTGGAAGTGAGTAGTAACTGTACCGATACTATAGTATCTGGCTCTGGATTGGAGTGCAATATAGAGAAGAAAAAAGAAGCAAAAGGAATGTTAGATTGCTTTTGCCTTTAATTAATTCTATTCCTATTCCTAATTTCTCTACTGAGGTTTTCTGTGATAATACAATATATACCCAATAAATTATTTCTGTCCATGTTTGGGCAGGAGCAGACATATCAAATTGTTTTCTGTAACTCTAAGTATAATCCTTATGATTAGTGTTTATTGATTAATATAAACAGTATTCCAAAAGATCAATTTAATTTTACTTTAAAGATTGACTGATAACAGTAGATAAGAGTTCACACTTGGGCTGAGAAGGTAGGTAAGTGGTAGAGTGCTTGCCTAATATGCATGAAGCCCTGAGTTTGATTCCTCAGCAGAAAAAGCTGGAAGTGGTGCTGTGGCTAAAGTGGTAGAGTGACATCCTTGAGTTTAAGCATTGAGGGACAATGCTTAGGCCCAGAGTTTAGGCCCCACAACCAACAAAATAAGAGTTAGTACTTGAATATAAAAACTTTTCACTACTAGAAATCTTACAGCATAAAAAATGTAGTATGTAGCCCTTAAATTGATTTCCCTTTAATAACTGAAGAGAAAAGACTTAGGAATTTAAACTTATGGACAAACAATCCAAAATAGAGATGCAAATTAATCAAAGTCAAAAAGCCATCTCTCGGAGGATGTGTGCCATACAACCAGAGTAAAGAAGAGATGATAGGAAGGTGGGCACCAGTGGCTCACTCCTGTAATCCTAGCTACTCAGGAGGCTGAGATCTGAGGATAGCAGTTCAAAGACAGCCTGGGTAGGAAAGTCCATGAGACTCTTATCTCCAATACACCACTAGAATACCAGAAGTGGCTCTGTGGCTCAATCAGTAGAGCACTCTCCTTGAGCTGAAGAGTACAGGGACAGTGTCCAAGACCAGAGTTCAAGCCCCATGACTGACCAAAAAAAAAAAAAAAAAAGACAATGGGAGACAAAAAAAGCAAGGACAGTGTAAATGAGGACTAGACCCATGGTGAACTTTACTACATGCCAGGAAAGTGAAATAAAGACTGAGGCCAAGGTGCATAGCAGACAGTGGACCAGACATTTGTCAAACACAGAACATATTCCTGGACAAGCCTGACTCCAATAAAATGGCAGGCAATAGGTGACAGGCAGATATAACTGAAGTTCTTTTTACATTCAGTAAGCAATTCTACATCTTGCCCTTTAGTTTTTCTGGATAGTTAGAAGAGTGCAACATTCAAAAGGCGTCTGGGAATAGGGAGAAGAAACTGAATTGCTGAGCACACTTGAAGTGATGGCACAAGTGCTATCTTTTCATGGTTCTTACCAGAACATAGAGCAAAAGTAGCTAGAATCCTGAAGACTTAATGCATATTTTGTACTGTGAAGTTACTGCCCAATATTTTGTAAGTGTTTTCTTCCCAAGAAAGTGAGATATTTCCAATTCATTTATGAAGGTTAGTTTGGAGATGTTTTTAACAGTTAAAAGTGAAATTATATTTATGGAATTTACATCCTATTTCCTTTGCTCTTTATATAAATGAATAAATGCAATGCCCCCTTTTCAGGGAAGAATATTGATCACCTGGCTTGATGTAGTCATTGTACATGTTCACTAATATTTTTGGTTTGTTGTGGGGCTTGAACTCTGGGCTTGGGCACTGTCCCTGCACTCTTCAGCTCAAGATGAATGTGCTACCGCTTGAGCCACATCATCAATTCCGATTTTCTAGTGGTTTATTGGAGATTAGAGTCTCACAGACTTTCCTGCCTGGGCTGGCTTTGAACCACAATCCTCAGATCTCAGCCCCCTGTGTAGCTTGGAGTATAGGCGTGAGCCACCGGCGCCTGCCTGAATGTTCACTATTATCTCTGAATACAACCCTTAGTGTCATCATTATAAATGAGCAAAGTTATGACTAATTGTCTTGGGTTTCCAGAAAAGAGACAAAAGATGTTCAAGCCTGGAAGATCAATTGTGTACATTACATGGTAGAGTTCCTTAAAAGTGGAGAGGAACCTGAACTAAAGACAAACTTGCAAATAAAGTCCAGAACACCTAAAAATTTCTTTTGGTATTCAGGTATTCCATTTCCAAAGTAATTTGTAAAGTTTTCTCATAAGACTGTTTATAGGGTTTCACGATTCTTGAATTTTACTCTCATTTATGAGATTAAGGGGAATTCCCCTTTCTAGATCTGCCAGTGGTTGGTAGGGACAGCTCAGAGAAACTGCAGATGCTTATATTTCTAAAATGTGTATGCAAAACACCTAAGCTCTTTTTGTATCTGCTGACACTATTATAAGGTAGGTTCTTCCATTAGCCAGACCAATTCTTTATCGATCCTTACATAGAACTGTCAGCAATTTCTTTTCTCTTTTTCCTTTCCTGTTCTGAGGATTACTGTAAGCTGAGCTCCCCTGACCCCAGGTTATGCAAGAACCCTTTAGACTAGCTGTATAGCCACTCAGTACTTCTAGAGAGCTTCAATTTACAGTACAGCCTTGAGAGAAAAGATTATAAGCAGATAGTATGTGAAATACAAGGCAGACCCAAAGGAAATTACAATCTTATTGATAAGACAAGCGGAAAATTTGGCTTTGCAAACAATATATACATTTCTTTTTTGGGGGGAGGGGTCTAGTAGTGGGGCCTGAACTCTGGGCTGTCCCTCAACTCTTCAGCTCAAGGCTAGCTCTCTACCAATTGAGCCACAGCACCACTTCCAGCTTTTTTTCTTTTTGCTTATGTGGTGCTAAGGAATCGAACCCAGGGCCTCAGGCTTGCAAGGTAAGCACTCTACCACTGAGCCACCTTCCCAGCCCCCAATACATATATTTCCATTCAGAGATTTTAGCATCATAATAATTATCCCTTCATTACTTCTCTTTCTAAATATGCAGTTTCATGCATAGTATCATAATATGTACTCTGACATCTTCTTTTTTCAGTTTTTGAGTGAACTAAAATCTATAATATTTTATTTCCTTAATATATTAACTTTTGGCAACTTACAACTAAGATGTCGTACATAATTTCATGAGTATTATTTCTAGTCTTAGAATTTACAGAATTAACAGTTTAGTGAGATCTATTTAACAATATCTGTAAAATGAACAATATATTCTGAATGACAAAGTAAAATAAGTCAGAGTGAAAAAAACAGAAAAATATTATTCATCAGCTTCAAATTCTCTTGTATAATTACACTAGTGATGTTCAATTTAGGTGACAGACAACTTTAGGAAAGTTCACACTACAATCAAGCATTAAATATATCTCAATACAATCTCACCAGGGTGATTATTAATTTGACATTTATTTGTCCCTTTTATGTTCCAGAATTTTTATTGGAATTCTCATCATATTTTTCTATAATTGGTACAATATTTTCCCAGATTTTATTGTAAAATTATGGTTTCCTTCCTTTTTTCCATTCACACTTTCTGCCTTCATTTTTCTCTCCCTTTCTTCCTACTTCCCTATGCCTTACCCCTCCCAATTTCTCTTCTTACTTTACCTGCCTTGCTCCTAACTTGTAGTCAACCATTACTTCCAAAAGCACTCAATGTTTCATTAAATAGTTTAGAAACTGTTTTTCCTCTAGGTAATAGAAAAAGATACCACACTAAAGGTGTGACTCCAGTGGGAGAACACAAGCCATGAAGAGCAAAAGTGGATTGAACAAAAAAGGTCCTAAATGAGCATTGAAATATTCAAATCAATCAAACACACTACCCGTGTGTCTTTATATGGTAACTTCTGGTATATTCCAAGAGACTCAAAATGTACTTTACTTAAGAAATTAAGCCAGGTTCTGTTGGCTCTCATTTTTATACCTAGCTACTTTGGAGCCTGAGATCTGAGAATCAGGATTCAATGCCAGCAGAGGCATAAAGTCCCTGTGAGACTCGTATCTCCAATTTACCACTCAAACACCAGAAGTGGTGCTTTGGTACAACTGATAAAATGCTAGCCTTGAGGCAAAGAGTTTATAGACAGTGTCCAGGCCCTGAGTTCAAGCCCTCTGACTACCACCATCACCATCGATAACAACAAAAATTATTTAGCTAGCATTTCAATTGGTTAAATACACGTGTTTGCCATGTTAGGCCAGTAAGAGTTTTAATTTAAAAAGTTTGTTTCTTCCCCCCTTTTTTCACAGTACTTTATTAAATTCCAGCTGAAAGTTTGAAGTCATTTCAATAGCAGGTTGAAAAAAAACTTCAACTAATGTTCCACCTTTCAGATATTGTTAATAGATAATGAGTCACATACAGGTTAGTACAAGTTACTAACCTAGTCGAACTGTCAATGCCACCTTCATAGAAACCACTGGAAACTGAGGACAGAAAAAAGATTACCTGCACTCTTTTGAATTTCTTGGTTATTTCTGTCTTCCTACAATCTCTGTTTCTGTACTGTCTCTCTCTTTTCATCACTGCCTTAGATGAAACCAAAAATAGCCTCATATGGGGAGAAAGAGAACGTTCCCAATCTCTTCCTGCAAAGAAAGCAGTACTTTGAATCAGCCCCCATCCTTGTACTTTTTTTAATTGTACAAAAGAATTCTTATTAAACAAAGGAGTTCATAAATGTAATGCATACTGTTCAATATTGTCCTTTCCATATTTCTCCTCCCAACTGCATCTAGTCACTCAATTTTCTTAATTTTGTAGGATATACATTGAATTTTATGACTGCATTTTCCTCTCCTTGTAGCTTTTTAGATTTTAGTTATAAACAAGTAGTTTCTTTCTCCAAATAATCACATTAGAGATTAGAGATTCAACATATAAATTTGAAGTTTTGAAAGCATTTGATTCATGATAGAAACCAGAAAATAGCAACTGAATTGTGAGAATTTTATTTTTAAATGTTTTTTATCTATTATGAATTGTATGATCATTGAACATACAGAACAGAGTGGAAAAAAGGAAAACAGGCCGGGGTACAGTGGCTCAATTCTGTAAGCCTGACAACTTGGGAGGCAGAGATCAGGAAAGTTATAGTTCAAAGATAGCTCAGCAAAATTTTACAATGCCTCATCTTAATCGACAAGTAACTTATGATTAATCTTGTGATCCCAGATATACAGGAGGCACAATAAAAGTCATGACTCGATATGGAAAATAATGAAACCAAAGCAAAAGGGATCTAGGTGCAAATGGTATTATGCCTGTCTACCAAGTGTTAGGTCCTGAGAACAGTGTCCACCATTGCCAAAAAGACAAAAAAAATTAAAAGTATTTTGTTTCTGAAACACATCTATCACTCAAGCTAATTAGAAGCTTAATTCATTTAGTAATTTTAATTTGTAAAGAATATTGACTTTTTGGTTATGCTTTGTTCTGTCCACAAGTTGGAGACATCTCAGGTGATATTACATTCGACATTAGAGAAGAAGTAAAAGGTTATCTTTTTTCAGAATCAGACCTTGGATTCATCATAAAACATAATTCCTGAAAAATGAATCAGCTTTTTATTATATCATGTGATAATTCTGCATGGATAAAACATCTAATGTATGCATGATATTTATATTTTATTTATTTATGTTTTTGTCCATCATGGTGCTTAAACTCTGGGCCTGGGTGCTGTCCCTGAGTTTTGTCTCAAAGAGAGTGCTGTACCACTTGAGCCACAGTAGCACTTCCAGTTTTCTGATGGTTAAATGGAGTTAAGAGTTTCCCAGACTTTCTACCTGGGCTGGGTTTAACCATGACTCTCATATCTCAGCGTCCTGAGTAACTAGGTTACAGGCGTGAATCACTGGCACCAGGCATATGTATGATACTTAGAATAAAAGAGTAAGATAATTTGTATTTGCATCACTGGTTCAGTAACTTCAGTAATTTCTTTGATCAATACTTATCTTGGCCAATAGAGAATGTAAGGAACTTAGAAGTCATTATTTCGTTTGATTATGAGATATAAAGCTAAAAATAACAATGCATCTCTTTAGAGTCATTACAGAATTTTTTAAAAAAATGACATAACCCTACAACTTCCATCTGCATACAATAAGAATGTGTACCAAAGATTAGTTAAAAGTATTATTTTCCCTTATTTTTAATTTACCTAACAGATAAGACATAATAGTAGCATTAGCCATAATGACATAGGCTTATGGGTATGATATGACTGATGTGTGTATTTGATAATATACATGGAAAGTAAATGATACAAGGTAGTGGATAGAGTAACAGAAAATACTTAACTCCACTAAGATCTTTATAATATGCACAAAAGTGACACAGTCCTACTTGAAGTTGAAGTATGATTAATTATAAGTGTACAGAGCAAATTTCAAGAGTGCTCCATAAAAGAAATAAAAACAATAATAGGAAAAAGGGACTCTTACAATGCTGAGTTAAAACCAAGGAAATTTTAAAACCTTTGTGAGAAAGATGTAAAAATAAATTATGTAAAATTCCACTTTATGAAACTAGCTAAAGAAGAATGAATTAAATATGCAGTTAGCAGAAAAGAATCATAAAATCTACAGCAGGTATCAGTGGAAAAAAAAAGAAGTGTATCTGCAAAGAAAACCATAAACCTCAACTTGATTAGAAAATGGAGAAAAATGCATGTGTCACAAGAAGAAAAAATAATGTGGTGTCAAAGTGAGTTTAGAGTACGCATACATGATAAGATTTCCAAGTTAGAACCTGGATCTCCAAGTCTATGCATGTAATTCTACTTCTCTGATTTCTTTAAATACAGTCTTCTAAACCAAACTATTTGTTTCACCACACCAATCTTTTATTAGTTCTAGAACCTCACTTTAACTCCATTCTTAGTATCTACACTTCAGTATCCATCAGGCATTCAAACCAAATGCTCTAAATTGAGCTCTGCACTGTTCTTTTCCCCCAACTAGATTATTCATTTAGTAGATAATCAAATTAAACTTGACAATGGAGATAATTCTAATATTCTACAGCATATCTAAATTATCTTCCTATAATACTAAAATTATGGTCCATTTAATATGTAATAGTTGCTATTTTTTTGTGAAGGTGATGTTCAGAGGGGTTACAATTACATAAGTAAGATAGTAAGTACATTTCTTGTCCTTTTCTCCTACTTTCCATCCCCCTATCCTCTTACCCCCAAGTTGTACAGATCATTGCCAACTTATTGTTCTGTGTATGTCCCTGTTGCATTGGTTCTTTGTCTCACCATTCTGTTGTTCCCTTTCCCTTTCCTAGTTCAAATGAATGTATATACAATACTAGGGTACTGAAGTCACCATAGGACGAAGAACATAGAAAAGAAAAAAACTCATAAAACATTTAAAACAACAACAACAGAGGAAAAACTCTTGTGGCAATGCCTTCCAGTTCATTTTGCTAAGTGACATCTTATATGATCAGTTAGAATGGCTATAAGCACGAAATCTAATAACAACAGATGCTGAAGGGGATGAGGCCAAAAGGGAGCATTACTGAACTCTTGGTGAGAATGTAAACTTGTTCAACCATTCTGGAAAGCACTATAAAGTTTCCTTAAAAGAGGAAACTCTTTTAAGAGTTTGCTTTTATAAAGCTCGCCAGTGACCAGGAATCCCACTTCTGGGCATTTTCCAAGTGATGACAAACAAGGCCATACTAAAGCCACCAGCACTACTATGTTTAGTGCATTATTCACCATAGCTAAGACACGGAACCAACCCAGGTGCCCCTCAGTCAAAGAATAGATTGAAAAAATATGATATATATTAATGTATTATATATATAATATATATGTATATATACAATATATATACAATATATATATAATATATATATACATATATATATACACGGAATTGTATGCTTCCATCAGAAGCATAGATTATACCACTCTATGTGTAAGGAAATGGAAAGACTTGGAAAAATCATAGAAAGTCAAGTAAACCAGAATCAAAGAAACATAGGTCCATGGTTTCTCTTATTTGCAATAATTAATATATGAGTATTCATCTAAGATAATCTTAGCAGATGTGAAGAGTACTTCAATAGCTATGTATAGATGCTATTTTAAATGTTTGGTGTTTAACAATTTTGGGGGCCCCAAACACACATAAGCCGTAACCTGTTTAAACAAAAGTTGAAGCTCAGATGCAAATTCTTCTTGCATATCTCTCATAATTTAAGTGCTTAAAATGTTTCTGCAATCTCAAATTCTGAGAAAAAAATTCAATCAGTAGAGTAAGAAAACAATTGAACTCTTAAATTTCCTACTTAAACAATGAATGTTTAAAAAAAGATAGTAAGCGCTACCCAGTGGTACCCATCCCTGAACAATGATCACATTTCTGGGAAGAGATTAAGTGGCAAGCTAATCATTCAGGATTATATTCTTCCCTGGGTCTATAAGTGTGGTTTCATGGTGTATTCTGCTGATAATGGTGAATTCTTTTCTCTGGTGTTATAAATGTTAACAAGTCTAGAGGCATGGTACATTTTATATGAATCCTATCTGTGGTACTCCGAGAAATAACATGATTTACAATCAAAGTATATTCGTAAATGGGCATCTTTAAAATGAGACAGTATAGTCTTACTCTTCTTTGTAAGAGAACTGCGTATTAGATAAGATTAATGTCCACTAATAGCATCCATGAGTGATTTTTCTGTTTTTAAATATTTCCATTAGTCCAGAATTATTTTGTAAATACTGTAACAATAGATAAAGAGTAGCAGATGTACATATTGCTAGGAATTAATCAAAACCAATTTATAAAACAAATTTATAAATCCAATTTGTAAAACCAATATTGATGGCCCTTGGAAGGTGGCTCAGTGGTAGAACTCTTTCTTTGCTTGCCTAAGGTCCTGGGATCGATTCCTCAGCACCACATAAGCAAAAAGATAAAAGCTGGACGTGGCACTGTGGCTCAACTGGTAGGCCATTTGCCTTCAGCTGAAGAGCTGAGCGACAGCACCCAGGCCCAGAGTTCAGGCCCACAACCAGACCCAAAAAATTAAAAATAAATAAATAAATAAAATTAGCTATATCCCTTCATCTACAGATGGGCATCTTGGTTGGTTCCGTACATAAACTATAGTAAATAATTATACAATGAACATAGTTGGGTCCTAGCTTTAGTATGGCCTTGTTTATGATCAGTTGGGTAATGTCCAGGAGTGGGATTGCTGAGTCATAGGAGAACACTATGTTTACTCTTCTGAAGAACCTCCACACTACTGTTTTCAACAGTGGTTGAACAAGATTATACTCCAACCAACAGTGTAGTAGTGTTTCCTTTTGGTCACATCCTTTCAGCATCTGTTGTTATTAATTTTTTTGATAATGGCCATTCTAGGTCATTTTAAATAGGATGAGGTGGATTTTTTTTTGATACGCATTTCTTTTCTGACAGCTATGTTGAGTATTTCTTCATGTGCCTATTGAACATTCTTATTTCTTCTTCAGAGAAGACTGTCTTTAAGTCTTAGAAAAAATTATGTTAAGGGAAGAAAGCCAGACCCAAAGAAACATAGGTTCCATGGTTTCCCTCACTTGTGATAATTAGTATGTGTTTAGGATAGTCCTAGTGGAGAATCTCAATAGCTCAATAGCTATGTATATTTGATCCTGTAAGAGGATGCCAACTGAAATGAACACCAAGGTATGGAAACAAGAGGTATTTTTCTTTGTTGTTTCGTATTTACTGTGCTGTGCAAATTTATTTCTTTTTTCTCATCCCACTTTGTTGATCCCCTGTTGTCACCCTTTTGATTTTGGATTTGTAAATAATTTATCTGATTTTGGAAAGGGAAGGAAACAATAAAGTTGTGAGACAAATGACAAAAACCGAAGCAATGTAACAGTGATACAAGAAATATGGTGGAAATGAACTTTACAAATTGCAGGGAGTGGGTGGGGGAAGGAAAGTGTGAAAAAATGAGGGCAAGGGTAATAAAGTTCAGAAAGAAATGTATTCATTACCTTGAGAATGTAACTGTAACCCCTCTCTACATCACCTTGACAAAAAATTAAATTAAAAACTGAGCTGCAAAACTGGTGCAATATTCACAAGTCAATTAATATAATTCATTATATCAACAGCAGCAAGGAAAAGAACCACATGATCATTTCAATAGATGGAAAAAGCATTTGACAAGATCTAACCCATCTTTATGGTGAAAGCTCTGGAGAAATTAGGAGTCCTTGAACATCCCGCAATATAATAGAGTCTATATATGACAAACCTACAGCTAGCATTATACATAATAGTGAAAAGCTAAAGACATATCCTCTAAATAGGAATGAGACATGCATAACTGCTCTCCTCACCACTCTTTAATATTAGATTTCCTAATTAGAGCAGTAAGGCAAGATGCAAATATAAAGAGGATCCAAATAGGGAAAGATGAAGTAAAACTCTCCCTCTTTGCAGATGACATGATTTTGTATTTTAAAAATCCTCTGGACTCCACTCCCAAGTAACTTGAGTTAATCTGAAACTTTTATAAAGTAGGAGGGTATAAACTTAACCCACAAAAATCAATGAATTTTCTATATGCCAATAATTAGAAGAACAAGGCTGAAATCAGGAAAGCATTTTTTAAAATATTCCCCCAAAATAAAATACCTAGGTATTAACTTAACCAAAGAAGTGAAGTACCTCTATAATTAAAAATTCAAAAACTTGAAAAGTAAATTAGAGCAGAACAAAGGAAGAGGAGGAAAGCTCTCACATTCCTATATTGGGAGGATTAATATTGTGAAAATAACAATACTGCCCAATGCTATCTACAAAGTCAATCCAATATCTATCAGTATCCCAACATCATTCTTGAATTAAATAAAGGAAGGAATCCAAAAAGTTATATGGAGTAAAAAAAACCCCAAATTGCAAAAACAATTCTTAATGGAAAGGACATTGCTGAGGAATATCAATACCAAGCTTCAAATTCTATTACTAAGCTACAGTTTAAGAAATAGAGCTTGTTCCTGGCACAAGAAAACCTGAGGATCAGTGGAATAGGAATGAACCCCAGAAATGAACATGCAGACCTATGGCCAACTAATACTCGATAAAGAAGCTAAAAAATGGAATGGAAGAATGACAGCTTCTTCAACAAATACTGCTGGAAAAATAGGTTAAACACATGTAGAAAACGAAACTTAGATTCTTATGTACCATGCTGAACCAGAATCAATTCCAAATGGATCAAATCCTTGAGATAAAAGCTGATACCCTGAGAACAAGAAGGAATAATAGAAATATTAAGTCTCCTTGCACAGGTTGAAATTTTCTTAACGAAGACCCAGAAACACAACATATCAAAGAATCATTGGGATTGCATGAAACGACAGGGCTTCTGCGTGGCAAAGGACATAGCTAGCTACATAAATAGCCCACAGATTGGGAGAAGATGTCCACTAGCCATACAACAGATAAGTACCTCATATCTAAAATATATTTAGAATTCCAAAAAAATCTCCAAATCAATCCTCAAAGAAAAAAAAACATTAATATGTGGGCAAAAGACTTAAAGAGAGAGTTTTCTGAAGAAGAAATAAGAATTGCCAATAGACACATGAGGAGATACTCAGCATCTCTGGCCATAAAAACATGTAAATCAAAACAACATTAAGATTCAACCTCACCCCAGTTAGAATGGCAATTTTCAAAAAATCTAATAACAAGAGATGCTGGAAAGAATGTGGCCAAAAGGGAACACTGTTGGTGGGAGAATAAACATGTTCAACCACTCTAGAAAGCAGGGTACAGCTTCCTCAAAAGACTAAAAATAGAGCTCCCCTATGACCCAGCAATCCCACTTCTGGAAATTTACCCATATGATCACAAACTAGGCTATACTAAAGCTACCAGCCCAATCATGTTCAATGCAGTATTATTTACTATAGTTAAGATATGGAACCAACCCAGATACCCCTCAGTAGAATGAATCAACAAAATGTGGTATATATACACAGTAGAATTCTTTTTTTTAATTGTGAAAATACTGTACAGAGGGGTTACAATTACATGGGCAAGATAGTGAGTACATTTCTTATCAAGCATTTTAGCCTCCTCCTTTTTTTACCCTTCCCATCCCTTCCCAGCCTCCCCCCGTCCCCCTCACCCATTCCTCCCTGCCCCCACCAAAGTTGTAAAGTTCGTTTTCAACATGACAACTTGTACTTCTCATTGTTGCAACGGGTCCACTTGTATCCTTATTTAAACGACTTGTTTTTCCCCTTCCCCTCCACAAATTATACTGACATCAAATACAGTGAAAGCAGGGGTACACAGTAGAATTCTATGTTTCTATCAGAAAGAATGACATTGCCACATTAATATGGGAATGGAAAGACTTGGAAAATATATTAAGTGAAATATGCAAGACACAAAGATACATAGATTCCATGGTTTCCCTCATTTGTAATAATTAGTAAATGTCTAGGATAGTCCTAGAGATGAGCACAATGACTTAATAACTATGTACAATAACATAATCTGAACAAAATGAGCTCCAAGATATAGAAACAAGAGGTTTTCTTTGTGGTTGTTGTTTTTAATATACTATGTGATTTCTTTTCCTTTGTGGTTTTTGCCTATGGTTTAGCCCATTGTGTTTGCTTTTGGTACCATTTGTAATGTACATACATTTATCTGAATTAGGCAAGGGTAGAGGAACAAGAAAATGGTGAGACAAAGGATAAAGGGAAAACCAATGCAACACCAATAGTAACCAGACAACTTGTGAGGGATGTTGGGCTGGCAGAAAAGTGTGAGAAAAAAACGAGGGAGTGAGTAACAAATTTGACAAGTTATGTATTCACTACCTTGTAGTTACAGTAACCCCTCTGTACATCACCTTGACAATAAAATTAAATTTCAAAAATGAGCTACCTAAAATATAATTTCATTGTATTGATAAAGTAAATATTATTCTATGTGTATTAGCGTTTTTTTAAAAAAATATTTAGCATCTAGTTTGAAGTATTTGCACCTTCTTTATCAGAGGGTCATCAACTTGCATGTTATCAAATTATACAATATTTTCACAATATAGTTGTCACTATTTTGAAAAAAGAAAATTTTAGTATTGTCTCATAGTTAAACAGGAAACACTTTAATTCCATGGAAACTCATAACTTATAAAAGAAAATAAGTTGTTAAGTGGACATACTATATGTATATTTTAAAATTCCTATAACTACTAATTACTCATTTTCAAATTTTGAACATTCAGTACCAGAGAGACAGTACCTGTTTGCATGTTTTGTAATTCTGCAATAGATGTGGTTTCCCCATGGGGTGTTACATATTGAGAAGTCCACAGAAAAATATTCATAGTCTTGTAGAGGATAAAACTCTGAAGCATCTGTAATGATTAATATCTCAAGAGTAGCATTTGTTCATTAGAGTAAGCTATTATTTCTATGACCATCAATCCAAAGCTTTTATACTATAAAGTCATCCTAGCCCAACAGTTTCCACTTTGCAAGGTGCACCTTAAAATTTCCTTAATTCACATCAAGACTAACATCAACATTGTTAAAAATACTACACCTCTGCTAATGTGTTGCCCTTCCTACTGTGGAAAGAATACTACAATAAACTTTGATGCATCATTTTCTCCCAGTTGGATTCTTGAGATCAGAACATTTGCAAATATAATTTATATTTATAGTTTTTAACTATCCTAGATATTCAGGAGGTTAAGATGTGAAGACTATGGTTCAAAGCCCACCCAGGCAGGGAGGTTCCTGAGCCTCTTATCTCCAATAATCTGCTCAGAAAATTAAAAAAAATAACATACAGCAGTGTTACTGCGGTGCAAGTGTTAGAGCACTAGCGTGGAGCACAAAAGGCTCAGGGATATTGTCGAGGCCCAGAGTTCACACCCTAACACCAACCAAAAAGCAAAAACAAAAACAAAACAAAAACAAAAATAAAGCAAACCCCAAACCTAATATTTTTCTCATTGGATACAGAGGCACATAACTAAGGAAATTTCTTCCTGTGTGACATATAGGTAGAAGGACCAAGGTTTTACACAAATACACTCTTCATACCGTGTTACACCAAACCCCCAAACATTGCCTTTTGTCTGAATTTATAAATTAATATCATCCATTTGTTGGCCACACTCTCTAGATTATTCACATTATCATTTTAGACATGAACTGGAATTATCTAAGTTCTAATTTTACAGCTCTTGAAAGAATATTCTAGTCAAATAGAATGCCAGAATCATTTGTGAATTTGCAAATTAAATCCTCTACTTTAAAAGAATTTTGTAGTGTCCTATTGAATATGCAACTAAAAACAAAACCAAAGTATTAATTTTAAATCTAAATTCTAATTTATCAAGGTCTAAAAAGTCCTGCATTAGATGAACTTTTCTATTTCTCCAGGCTTAGGTTTTTGTAATCCTTCATTAATTCTCCCTCAAATTTTTGGTTGGGAACCATTAGCCATTTTGCATCTACGAATGTTCACTAAGGAATAACGCATATAAAATGCAAATGAGGATAATACAGAAATTGCATTTCAGAAGGAAATTTGACTTCTCAAAACGTAATGACAAAATTAGCCCAAACTTCCAACTCTCTATCCCTTTCTTGTTTCATTTATTTTATTGACAAAATTACAATACCTGGTCTAGTGAAGATATCACAATGTAATTCCACTCTCTTATCTCTTGTTAGGCTGAGTGCTAGAATTCCAGGCTTGTATCACATTTTCCTGCCATAGTTGGTTATTTATTTAAACTAGACATATACTAGAAATTCTAAAATTCTCCAATGATCTTCTGTTGTTTCTCTTCTCCCAGTCCATGCTTTATAATTATTTCTGTGTACATGTAGTTCAAGATACTCATTTTTATGAGAGAAAATTTGGATATCTACAATTGTATCATGCATTTTATGAGTTTAACCTATTAGCTGATTTTTAGTGTGGAAGTAACTATGCAATTTTACATTGCCTACATGCAATGACTTAAGTCACCCTGCCCAATTTAGCCCTTACACTTGTCCCTTATAGGCAAAAGCATTTCCGATGCTTTTATAAATCCAACAAAATTATTTTAATACCACTAAAATTTCGAAAATAAATAGAGAAATGATAAGGTATCCTTTTCAAATGTCTTCTTTTAGATTTTTCCTTTAAAATCATATTCTTACTAGTATTATTATTAATAGTAATAGTATTTTAAAGGTGATATACAAAGGGGTTGCCATTATATAAGATAACTATTGAGTATATTTATTTTGAAAACTATCACCCCTCTTTTATTTTCTCCTAGATTTTTTATCCTTCCCTTTTTCCTCCCACTAAAGTGTATAGTTCAATTCCAACACAGTATTAAGTGGATATTAATGCAGAATTAGTTCACCCTTCCTTTATTTGTTTGTTGTATTTTGTGTTGCTATTTGAGACAAAGATTAGTATAGGTTTATGGGTAAATACTTTCCAGAAAAATTCCCTTGTGTCCCTATCTTGGGGTTCATTTTGCTTAATCTTATCTGGTCACATGTACATAGCTTTTGAACTTTTCTACTTGTCACAGACATATACTAGTTATTCCAAATAAGGGAAACCATGGGACCCATATTTCTTTGGGCCTGGCTTACTTCAATTATATAATTTTTTCTAAGTCTTTCCATTTTCTAACAAATAGGGCAATGTCATTCTTTCTGATGGAAGCATTCCATTGTTTTTTTTCTTTCTTGGTAATGTTTCTAACGTATTTGTAAGGTACCATGTGATTTTTTTGTAACTTTGTGTGTTCCTTCCCTAGATATAATCCCTGTTTTCACTATATTTGATGCCAATATAATTTGGGGATGGGAAGGGAAAAAACAAAATGTTTAAGTAGGAATACTGGTTGACACATTGTAGCAATAAGATGTACAAGACACTATATCTTGTAAAGCTCATTGAAAAATTAGGTTTACAATTTAGGTGGGGTGGGGGAGGATTGTAGTTGTGAAGGTGGGAGGGAAAGGATGGAGGGGTAAAACAAACCAAAGGAGGAGGCAACAATTCTTGATAAGAAATGTACTCATTACCTTCTCATGTAACTAACCCCTCTGTAGAGTATTTTCACACTTATTTAAAAATTCCGTATTGAATTGAAGAGGATTTTTTTCCTGACGCCCATTTAATGGAGTGCATTTCTATTATTTTTGGACACAAGATGATAAACTTTAAATTTTCAGGATCAATAAGCTTATGTCATAAGCCAATTCAATTATACTCCTATAATTTTAAATTTTTATTTATATACATATATATTATATTTTTGTTTTGTTTGGGATTGAACTCATGGTCTTTTATATGCTAATCACAAATTCAACATAGCCTACATTTCAGAAACCCAGAGAGATAGGTAAAAAGAAGTTGGCATGTGTTTCTGGAGATGTCATAGTTTATAAGCAACAATATACATAGAATATTTGTAAGCTTATCCACTAGACTGGCTGCTCAGACTGTTTATGTGATATTTTCAAAGAGTTGACACAGGATATGAACATTTTCAGCTGCACCTGTATTGTCTCAAATTGGTTCCTTCATGAATCTGTTCCTTTTAGTAATTATTAATTGACTTTTTTACTATCTCTGCTCCCTATTTATGTAATATTCTCAATTTGGGGTGGGGAGGAAATTTCACTAAGGACTTTCTAATACTCAAAAATCATTACTTGATTATAGTCTTAGGGCATATTTTCTGTTATTTTCCAAACTTTCTACACATTCTGAAAGTTGTTTCATTTGTGTATCTGTGTGCCTATGTGTGTATGTGTCTGCTTGTATGTATGTATGCAAAAGCCTCAAGCTCTTATTCAACAATCTTGCTCATGACGAATATTCCATCACTTGAGCCATGCTTCCAGTCCAGCTTGTGGCTGGTTAATTATAGAGTATATCAAAGATTGTTCTACCCAGGCAGACTGCAAACTGATATTCTCAGCCTCCTTTATATTCTTAGGTTTTCTTTTTCCAGGAATATCAACTTTTAAACTGTAAATGTTTTCTGGGATTGTGAAGTCTAAGCTGTAGACCATATTTTTAACTCAAGAATTCGTACAAACATAGATGAACATACACATTACATATTGTGAGTATTTACTGTTAGAAATGTGATCTTAGCCACCAGTTCATTGCTAGTATGAAACCTGCTCTCTCAACATGGCCTTTGTTTTTCCAGTTATGTCCATACTCTTAGGTCTGACTTGCATTGGTGTTGGGTCTTCGTCCGTCTTTGGACGGACAGGGACGGGGTCCAAGGAGAGGTAAGTGTGAAGTGCAGCCTCTTGAGGGTTCCCAGCCTGCTTAGCCCAGGAGACAATCAGACTCAGCCAGGAGTCAAACCAAGCAGGAACACATTTATTAACAGGGAGCATCCCCTTTTTAAAGCAAAAGACTGCATGCGAGGAGAGGAAATGGGATCAACCAATCACTGAAAGACCACACCTTAACATGCACCTAAGCTTCCATGAGTTGTTTACACACTGAACCTGAACAAATCCAGCTCTGCCCCCTCAACTTCCTCTCAGGGCAATCATTGCTACCCCCCACACATTGCAAACAGCATTATTCTCTCATTCTACTTTTTACCAATTGGGGTGCTTAATGACCATAATTTGGAGACAGGTGATGAATGAGATTGGTCTCATGCTTCATGTTCCCCTTAGTATAATGCTTTCTGTATATCACTCCCATAGATCTACATACTGACCGTGCCTTTAGTGTTTCAATGTAGTCTTATTTGCAGAAACTCCTATAATGTATTGAACCCTTATCCTTAAACACAAAACGTCTCTTTCTCCTATAATTCCTATTTTTCCTACTTTTAATTCACCTACCCTTGGGAAATAATGCATCACACACACACACACACACACACACACACACACACACACACACACATACGCACACACACACATGTTTCGTTTCAGTATATATTTTATCTTAAAAATACGGTACAGAGAAATTACAGTTACATGAGCAAAGTAATGAGTACATTTCCTATGGAGTGTTGTTACCTACTCCCGTGCACAGATGACAATATAAGATCCTCAAAGAAACAACCGCCCAATAAATAAGTGGGCTAAAGACTTACAGTGAAACTTCTCTGAAGAGGAAAGAAGGATGGCCAATAGACACATGATGAAATGTTCAACCTCAGCCATAAAAGAAATACAAATCAAACCTTGAGATACCACCTCACCACAGTTAGAAAGCCTATAATCAAGAACTCTAATAACAACAGATGCTGGAGGGTATGAGGACAGAAGGGAACCCTACTTCATTGTTGGTGGGAGTGTAAAATTGTTCACTCTGGAAAGCAGATGGAGGTTCCTCAAAAGACTCCATATAGAGCTTCCTTCTGATCCAGCAATCCCACTTACAGGCATTTACCCAACAGATCACAGACAAGGTCATATCACAGTTACCAGCACAACAATATTTATCACAGCATTGTTCACCTTAGCTAAGATATGGAACCAACAAAGATACCCCTCAGTAGTTGAATGAATCAAGCAAATGTGATATGTATATACATACAATGGAAATCCATGCCTCCATCAGAAAGAATGACATCACTCCATTTGTTAGGAAATGGAAAGACTTGGAAAAAAATATATTAAGTGAAGAAAGCCAGGCACAAAGAATCAAATAAAGGGAACATAGTTTCTCTTATTTGCAATAACTAGTATATATCTGAGACAAGCAGAAACGATCAGATAAGTTAGTGTTAAACAAAATGAACCCCAAGATAAGGACTCAAATGTTTTTTTTCTTGCTTGCTACTGTTTCTAACATATTTATATGATATTTCTTTCTTGCTTTATACAAGTAAAACCACAGCAAAACCCCTGCTTTCATTGTATTTGATGTTGGTATAATTTGTGGAGGGAAATGGAAAAACCAAATTGTTTAAATACGGATACAGGTGGACCCATTGCAACAATGAGATGTACAAGAGATGTACAAATCGGAAAACGAACTTTACAAATTTGGCGCAGTGGGGATGGGATGCAGGTGTGGAGAAGGATTGGAGGAACGGAAAAGGGGGATGGGAAGGGACGGGAAGGGGAACAAAGGGGGTGGCAACAATGCATGATAAGAATTAACAGTGCTAGAGGAATATCAGTACCAAATTTCAAACTCTACTACAAGGCCATAGTAATCAAAACAGCTTGGTACTGGCACAAGAACAGACCCCAGGAACAATGAACTGAAAACCCAGAAATGAACCTAAAGACCTATAGTCATCTAATCTTCGATAAGGGAGCTAAAAAAAATAGAATGGAAGAAAGAGAGCCTCTTCAGTAAATGGTATTGGCAAAATTGGTTAACTACTTGAAAACTATATCTAGATCAGAAACAACTCCAAATGGATCAAATGCCTCAGAGTCAAAGCAGACACTCTAAAAACATTATAGGATGGAGTAGGAGAAACCCTAGGTCTCCTTGGCAGAGGCCAACATTTTCTTAATACAGACCCATACATACAACAAATCAAAGAAATGTTGGACAAATGGGATTCCATGAAATTGGAGAGCTTCTGGAAGGCAAAGATCAATAAATAGCCCACAGATTGGGAGATCTTCACTAGCCATACAACAGACAAGGGTATCATATCTAAAATATACCTGGGACTTAAAAAATTAAATCCCCCAAAACAAATCTTCAAAGAAACAACTGTCCAATAAATAAGTGGGCTAAAGACTTAAAGAGAAAGTTCTCTGAAGAGTAAAGAAGGGTAGCCAATAGATACATGAAGAAATGCTCAACCTCTCTCGACTTTAAAGAAATGCAAATCAAAACAACATTGAGATACCACCTCACCCCAGTTAGAATGGCTATAATCAAGAAATCTAATAACAACAGATGCTGGAGAGGATGTGACCAGAAGGGAACCCTACTGCATTGTTGGTGGGAGTGTAAACTTGTTCAACCACTTTGGAAAGCAGGATGGGGATTCCTCAAATGACTCCATATAGAGCTCCCCTATGACCCAGCAATCCCACTTTTTCGCATTTACCCAAATGATCACAAACAAGACCACTCTAAGGCTACCAGCACGATTATGTTTATTGCAGCATTATTTACCATAGCTAAGATATGGAACGAACACAGATGCCCCTCAGTAGATGAATGGATCAAGAAAATGTGGTATATATACACAATGGAATTCTATGCCTCCATCAGAAAGAATGACATTGCCCCATTTTTTAGGAAATGGAAAGATTAGAAAACGTTACATTAAGTGAAGTATGCCAGGCCCAAAGAAAAATAGGTCCCATAGTTTCCCTTATTTGTAATAACTATATATTTGTAATAACTATATGTATATATCTCAGACAAGCAGAAAAGTTCAGATAAGTTGATGTTTGTGGAATGAACGCCAAGATAAGTATTCAAATGTTTTTTTCCTTTCATGCAAATGTTCCTAACATATTTATAAGATCATTTTTTGTTGCTTTGTATGTCCCTCCCCCACGCTATAACCCCTGATTTGACTGTATTTGATGTTGGTATAATTTGTGGAGTGGAAGGGAAAAAAAAACAAATCATTTAACTAGGGATACAGATGGACCCACTGCAACAATGAGATATACAAATCATTATGTCGAAAAACGAACTTTACAACTTTGGTGGGGGGGTGGGAGGAGAATTAGGTTTGGAGAGGGGGGTGTATGGGAAGGGATGGGAGGGGAAACAAAGAGGTGGCAACAATGCTTGATACGAAATGTGCTCATTAAAATTTTCTAAAATGGACTCATTTTCTTGCCCATGTAATTGTAACTCCTCGGTACGGTATTCTCACAATAAAAAAAAAGAATTCTGTTAATAAAAAAATCATTGATCAAGGAATAAAAAATAAAAAAAGAAATACACTCATTACCTTGCCCATGTTATTGTATCCCCTCTGTATGGCATTTTCACAATAAAAATAATAGTTAAAAATAAATCAAATCCATAAAAATGTATAGCCATTACTTTGACCATAAAATTGTAATCCTCTGTACAGTATATTCACAGTAAAATATGTATTCTAATTGAAATGAACCCCAATATATGAACACAAGAGTTCTGCATTTACTGTTGTTGATTTAAATGAAACGTGATTTTATTTCTTGTTGTTGTGGTTTCCTTTGCATGCTCTTTACACTATGGCATCTCCTCCGTTGTCACTGCACTCGATTTTGATACCCTGCATCTTGTATATACATATGTCTAATCTGGGGAGGGGAAGGGGAATGGAAATAACAAGGACACATGAAGACCTATTGTAACCATGATATCAAAATCACCTTATATTGGAGATGGAGGATGAATGTGGGAGGTGAGGGAGGGAGGGGATAATGGGACAAAAACAAAAAAGGGCAAGGTTAACCATGATCAACAAATAATGTACTCATTGCCTTACTCATGTAACTGTAACTTCTCTGTACAACATCTTAATGATATTGTTTAAATAATTGTAAAAAAAAGAAAAGGTGGTACACACCCACATACACACACACACAGAATGGAATTCTAAATGTCCATCAGAAAAATGACACAGCCCCATTTGTTAGCATATGGAAAGACTTGGAAAAAATTCTTAAGTGAAGTAAGCCAGGCCCAAAGAAACACAGATCCCATGAGTTCCCTTATTTGCAATAACTAGTATAAGTTTAGGACAAGCAGAAAAGGTCAAAAGCTATGTACATATGACCACATAAGATGATGCTAAGAAAATTAACCCCAAGATAGGGACAGAAGAGGTTTTATCTTTCTTAATATTGTTTATAATGTACTTACACTGTACTATGTGATTTTTGTGTTTCTTTTGTATGTTCTTCCCCGATGGTATAACCCCAGTTTTCACTGTATTTGATTTGGGTTCCTTGCATTTTGTGTATCCAGTATTCTCTGTATTTGATTCTAGTTCCCTGCATTTTGTATATCCAGTATTCTATTTTGGGAAGGGAAAAGGATAAACAAAATGTTTAAATAAGGATACAGGTTGACCCCTAGTAACAATGAGATATACAAGATATTATGTCTAAAACGAACTTTACTAATTTGGTGGGGGAAGGAAGAGATGGTAGGAGAAAAACTAAGGAGGGAGTAACAATTCTCAAAAGAAAATGTACTCATTGACAAGCAGAAAAGGTCAGATAAGTTGATGTTAGTTGAAATGGACCCCAAGATAATTATTTCCAATGTTTTTTTTTTTCATGAGATTGTTTCTAACATATTTAGAAGATGATTTTTGGTTGCTTTGTATGTCCCTCCCCCACGCTATAACCCCTGCTCTCACTGTATTTGATGTTGGTATAATCTGTGGAGGGGAAGGACAAAAACAAATCATTTACATAGGGATAAAGGTGGACCCATTTCAACAATAAGATGTACAAGTCGTTATGTCGAAAAACGAACTTTACAACTTTGTTGTGGGGGGGAGAAAATGGGAGATGGGAAGGGGAAACAAAGGAGAAGGTAACAATGCTTGATAAGAAATGTACTCTTTAGTTTTCCCATGTAATTTTAACCCCTTTGTAAGGTATTTTCACAATAAAAAAGTACTCATTACCTTACTCAGGTAACTGTAACCCCTCTGTACAATACCCTTACAATTAGTAAATAAATATTTAATAATAAAAAAGCTTCAAAATTAACCAAACATGTTCTATCTCAAGAGAAAGCAATAGTGAAAGACGGTACAAGAAAATTTCCAACTACGATTTATACTTTTCAATGTCTCTGAGAAAAAGTAGAATAAATTTCCCATTATTTAATTATTCCTTTGAGTTTATGCACATAAGCAGGGTGATAATTTGGCTGGCATTTTGAGAAAGAGGTTCAAGATATACACATAGAATTAAACTAGAGAAGTTCTAGTGATCCAACTGTAAATTTATGGGATTATAAAAAGCAAAAATTCAAGTACCTTACAAGTAGAGAAATCTTTGTGTGTATGTGTGATACAGAAGAAATAGTTTATAATTTTAAATCGTACAATCACTGTGTACTTGAGATACTGCTAATATTTTGTTGAATTAGGAATTTCAGTGTATATAAAACAACAAATTAGATCATTAAAATGAAGTCTCGGAATTGCATTGTCAGCTCTAAACCAAAATTTCCATTAACTCAATGATAAAAGTACATTTTGAATGACTATGGAGAATTATGGAGTAGGTAGAAAATTAAGTAAAGTTTTCTTTTTCTCTTAGTTCATGATCTATGAAATTAAACTACATTAGAAACAAGGAAAGCAGTATGAAATAGATAAAATGCACTCAAATTATTTATAACTTTTTATTATGAATTAGGTTCCCAGAAGTGAAAATGAGGATATAACCAACCAACAGAAGAAATAGCTAATGAAAAATCTACCCATCTGGCCAAATTATACCTCCTTTTTAATATATCAAGGGAATAAGTGTTTAAATTATAAAATATCATAAACTATGCAAATATGTATATATTAATGTATACATTCTGATTTATAGCTTCTATTTATTCTTTTCATGAACAAATAGAGTTTTAAATAATAGCTATTGGTATAATTAATATGTTTAATTCTTTAGTTTTGCAATGACCATAATGGAAGTGAAAATAACATTAAACTATCTGAGGTAAAATATGAAGCCAAATATATTACATTTTTTGTTCTTTTAATAGTTTACAATTTCAGAAGTAGGATAAGGTAAATATTTGTATTTATTCTTGTAAAGTTTAACATTTCAAATACATATGAATTAGAAAAGTATTAATTTAAAATAAAATATGTTTAGCAACAAGTTTATCTCTTAAAAGCTTTATATTATAAAATTGAACACACACACACAAATAAAGTAATATAATTATTTCCTTAACATTTTTCTTACCACAATTGATAGCCCTGAACTCTGACTCCCAGAAAAGTTAACTTTAATTTATGTCACTGACTACCATACTATATTCTATGAAATATTTTTAAATAAACTAGGTCATGAAACTCTTATCTCCAATAAACCCCAGAAAACTCAAAATGGTGCTGTTGCTCAAGTGGTAGAGTGCTGGTCTTTAGCTGGAGAGCTGCAGAACACTACCCAGGTCCAGAGTTCAAGCCCTGTGACCAATCAATAACAAAAAAAGAATTAAAAATGTTACCACTGAATCTCTTGTGAGATTGTCTTGGAATTCTCATTGTTTATTCTGCTTTTGATATTATAATTGTTTACAAAGTTATAAAAATAGACATTGGTTTGTAAACCAAAATTATAAACAAAATAATATTTAGGCAATATTCTATAATCCTTTTTCTTTCCCTACAGGCACGAATTAGATTAACAGGGGATATTTACATCAGGTAAAATTACAAAGTGATAAATTTGTATGATGTCAAAGTTTAAATACCTCAACAAGTGTTAATTATCCATCCACAAGTGATTAGTAGGAGTTATAAAGGAAAGTAAAATTGAATGTTTTATTCTATGACATCTTGATGATAGCATCGATTGATATGTGCCAAAATTTTATACGAAAAATTTCAGGATACCATCTAAGATTAAGGTTTAACATTAAAAACCTAAAGAAATATTCTCATTCTTTTTCTTTGTGTTTATGTTCTATTCATGTTTATGCTTTAACTTCATTGTAAATTATTACATGAAATTAATTACGCAACTCCACTCTCAGAACTGTAGCTATTTTTTTTTTATTTTGCTTTGATATAACATTCACCTCAACGGTGTGTACTTAGGCCATTTCAATTATATTTGTACAGTAAGACCTAGTTTGACTAATTATATTATCCCCTATTTTTAGCATTGTGTTACAATAACATCCATATTTTCTAGATTTCATACTACAATAGGAACAGGACAGTTTTTCCCACCCACAAAATACTAAGCAATTACCGCCTATCTAATCTTTGTATCAAAGGGAACTTTAATGTGTAGGATTAATTCCCCACTTCAATTTTTAGGGAATTTTTCCAAGGTCATCCTGGTAGTGAAATATGCCCAGATAGGCATTTGCATTGTCTTTTAAATGTCCTTAATGGAGCACCTTAATAGAGATTGCCTCATACCCTAAACAAAAGCACTTTTAATCACTTCTAAAAACCTCAAACTCTAGTCCGGTACCGATGGTTTGTGCCCGAAATCCCAGCTATTCAGGATGCTGAGCTCTGTGGCCTGAGATTGGAATCCAGGCCAAGGCCAAAAATATTCCTCTAGATTATCTTCAAGTAACCACAAAAATGGCAAACTAGAGGCTTGTCTCAAATGATACAACACTGACCATGTGTGAAAAAAGCTGAGTGAGAATACAAGGTCCTGAGTTCAAGTCCTAGTATTCCTCAAATTTTATAACACCACATAAAAATTTCCAAATCAAGTCATTTTAGGCAAAGGTAGTCAGACAAATGAGGTGGTAAGTACTCAGTGTGTACTATTTTGGAATTATCCCAGTTTTCATGACGGGGTTCTTAAATCAGTAGAACAAACTGAATGCTAAAGTTTCAGTACAATAGAACTTATTATATCGAGATTCAAACGTGAGTTCTGCAAAGGTCATCTTTGTAGCAAAGGATATTTCAAAACAAGTTCCATTTAAATACTACTGTTTCCATTTTTTACCATTTAATCTGTAATGTGTTTTATTGTTTGTTTTCCCCTTTCATGAATATGATTTCCATAAGCCGGTCACCTCTTCCCTTAAATTGTATTCTTTCCAATTCTTATTAATTTTCAACTTTTTAATTGCATTTTATAGCTACTTCTTCCCATTTCTTTTCCTCAAGGGCAACTTTCTTGGAATGATATAGCCAGTATCCAAAACAAACTTTATAATTCAGTCTCTAAGGGGCTATACTGTAGCCATATTGAGAGTACCGAGTATAGAAAAGTGAATGAAGAATTTCAAATAAATATGTAGATTTCTGTTTGTGTGTGACTTGAATAATTACTTCTTAAAACTTTGAACATAATGCTCATATTCACGGAAACATTTTATTCTAAAATGAGTAGAGTTCCAGTTAAATATTTATTTTGATGTATTTAAATAAATATTAAGATTGGAACTCATTCTGCATAGTTTACATTATTTTCCTCAGCCTATATTCCACTTACTAAACCAAGTTCTGGCTTACCTTCTTTGTCAAATGCTACCCATTCAAGGTTTCAAGCAGTCTCCTTTTTACTAGTGCTTTCACTACCTCCCAATCTGAACTCATGTCAGAATTTTATTGAAGAGTGCTCAAAACTTTTAGTATAGAACTACCATATGATCTAGTGATAACATTTATGGGCATCTATTGAAAATATTACAAATCAAACTACATAAGAGCAGTAGAGATACAAGTTAGTATATTGTACAGACATTTTCAAAACCTTCTTCATTGCTGCACGACTCAAAATAGTCATGTGGTTTACTTAAGGTTAATGCTACAATGGATGAGAGGATAAAAGAGATAGATATATAGATAGATAGATAGATTGATTGATTGATTGATACACAGATAGACAATATATGCCACATTTTCACATTTTCTCTGTTTATATATATAATTTTCTTCATATGTATACACACAATGAAATTTGCCCATATATCAGAAAGAATAATATGTCATTTTAAAAGACATGAATAGACCTAGAAAAAATAAACAAGCCAAATGAAGTAAATCCCTCTCAGAGAGACAAATTACATATGTTATATGGAAGTCAAGTGGAAATGAGGTCTAAAATAGAAATATACCTGAATATATACTAGATTATAGGCATATATACACAAGTTAACTAAAGGATGGTCTATTCAGGGGTAGATTTCAAGGCTGTAACTACTCTGAACAATTAAGGAACAATGTAACAAAGGAAACAGAAAAACACTGTTATCAACAGTAAACTTTATTAGCCTCAATTTACTTTATTTTTAAAATCACTAGTTTTCATATTAAGATTCATTTACTGGAATCGTTAATCCTTATATTATTTGCCTCTCAAAATTTAAAGTTAAAATCCTAATGTTAAAATGTCAAATAATAATGTCTGAGAATTTATTTATATACGTGCACATGTATCCAACGTTTTATTGCACATAAAAGAAAAATGAACAACTAAACATATTTAAAGTCTTCAAATTTGATGGCATGATAAAAGTAAGCTTATAGTCATTTGGCAATTTATGCAACATTAGCATACATATTTTTATTGTAAAGGTACCATTCAAAGGGGTTACAGTTACATGAATAAGGTAACAAGTACATTTCCTATTGAGGATTGTTAATCCCTCCTTTGTTTTCCCCTACCATCCCTTCCCTCCTTATTTCCCCAACTTCCCTTTTCACCCAATAAAACATTTTATATATTAATTAATAGTAATCAATTACACGATTATACTACAAAAGTAGAAAATAACTTAAGTTGAACGTAAGTCAATGTTTCAATTAGCTTTGGTTCCAGTCTCCAACACATACACACAAACACATGCACACATAACCATCAACAACAAGTTCTTTAAAATCCTAGTGAAGAAGATCTTGTAGAACAAACAAAGATGCAGCACTTTTGAAGTATTGAAAAAAAGAGAGATATCACAGTTGAATTATCCACAGCTATATTCTGCACTGTAAAATTCAATGATGTCATAAATTTATTTATAGTGACAAATAAATGATTTATACATATTCAATAAAGATAACTTTCAGCCTCAAGCCAGTTCTTGGTCTTCCATAAACTAGTAACAATGTATTATACATTCGGCTCATTTCTCAGGTGATTTTGTCCTAATTCTTTCCAAACTGTTGATGTCCCAAATAAGCTCAGATTAAAACATTAAAATGGGCTGGGAATGTGGCTTAGTGGTAGAGTGTTTCTTGAATGCATGAAGGAAGCCCGTTCTGAAAGCAACTGGTTTTTTAACTGTTTGACTTTGCAGAGTAATGTGGAACAGTAAACCTAGTATGTAAGTTTACATATATTCCAAGGAAACACTCTGACAACAATTGTTTCCAAGAGACATGTGCTCTTAGGGCCAATTTCAATTTTTGGAAAATTTCATCCTATTTTCTTATATAATTATGCTATCACTAGCAATCCATTTTGAAGAGTTTAATTAGATTGCTAGATTATATAACATTTTAATGTGATGCCTTTCAGATGTCTTTTTTCAATGACCCACAGCTCTAAAGTGACAATCATTTTGTCTGATTTTTTAGAATATTATAATTAGCTTCCCTAAATTTTTGCTATAGAAATGAAGATGATTTGGAGAATATCTCATTTTAAATTTTCAATCAAATAAATGATCTCAACAATTACCTTCTATCTCCTGAAATTTAATAACAGTCACGGAAAACAATCAAGTTTACTTTGACATGTACACAATATTTCACAAATATAGCCTAGTATTTTTATCTCAGTAGGAAAATTAAAACTAGGAATATAGAATCCCAGGAGCAGGAAATGGTGCTGTAGCTCAAGTGATAAGTGCTAGATTTGAGCAAAGAAGCTGAGGGACAGTGTCCAGGCTGAGTTCAAACCGCAGGACCAGCAAGAAAAATATCTGATAGTGAGTTTCTCTGAAGAAAAAAGAAAGAAAGGAAGAAAGGAAGACAGACAGACAGACAGACAGAAAGAAAGAAAGAAAGAAAGAAAGAAAGAAAGAAAGAAAGAAAGAAAGAAAGAAAGAAAGAAAGAAAGAAAGAAAGAAAGAAAGAAAGAAAGAAAGAAAGAAAGAAAGGCAGGAAGAAAGGCAGGAAGGCAGGAAGGCAGGAAGGCAGGAAGGCAGGAAGGCAAGAAAGAAGGAAGGAAGGAAGGAAGGAAGGAAGGAAGAAAGAAAGAAAGAAAGAAAGAAAGAAAGAAAGAAAGAAAGAAAGAAAGAAAGAAAGAAAGAAAGAAAGAAAGAAAGAAAAAGAAAGAAAGAAAAATATTAACTCTGCAATGTTGGCTCATTTCTGCGATCCTAGCTACTCAGGAGGCTGAGATCTGAGAATAACAATTCAAAGACAAACTGGACAAGAAATGCTTGAGACTTTTAACTTTAATTAACCAGCAAAGAGTCAGAAGTAAAAGTGGTGTTCAAGTTGAAAAGCAACAGTGCTAGAAAAGACAAACAGTAACAAGAAAACAAAAAAAAGTGCTAAAGGCTTGACTTAAAGATCAGAACTGGCAAAAATAAATAAACATACATTGTATGAAAAGAGTAGGAAATTTGTGGATCTTGTATACTCATGTTTTTCTTCAGAAAAACTTATTTTTATTATTTATACAAAATGTGAAAAAACATTGAGACCTAAACAACTTTATAAACCTCCTAATATTACACTCAGTAAGAAGATCCATTATAAGCATAAATCTGTATGTAAAGGGTAAGGTCTCATTGCTCATTTCTTCTTAACCACAGAGATATTGTGACCCTTGTGATAAGCAATATGTTTCATCTTTCTAAACTACATAATTCTCTCATAAATTGTAACTATTTGAAAAAAAGTTCTCATTTTGTTTGAGCCTTAAGATATCATGATTTTAATTGGTGATACATTGATAGAAGTGTAAGTTCGGAATGGAAGAAGGCAACAACTCTGAAACTTTTCATAAATGGCTTAAGAAAAGCACAATCAAATATTACAACAGTTTTAGGGTAATTCACCTGTGTTGTTTTAGCCTAAGTTAATATGCCATCCTGAATTCTATGTCTAATATCAGACAATGATGTCTTCCAGATGAAGCATTTAGAAGATGGATTTCCATGACAACCCTCCTTCCCACATGCATATGAATTGTAAAATAATAAAACCTAAAAACAGTAAATTCAGAAATTGAAAAACTCTCTCATGCACTCTTCCATCAGCAATCATTTTTATACATCAATGTACAGGATGTGGTTATGATTTAGGATATCAGTCCTGAAAACTTAAATAAAGAAAGATAGATTACTCTGATATTATAGAGAACAAAGGTGGTCTTCTATTTATCAACATTAGGAATGCATTAGGAATCTTAGACCATTAAACCATAAATCGATTATGGTATGAAAGGAAAAAAATAAAGTGCCAAATACGGTTCTCTGTTATCACAAAGACATTAAAAATGTCTTATCATGACATCCTTGGATTTATAGCCTAATTCTATAGTGAAATTAATAGGAAAGTTTCTATTCTCAATCATACAAACTTTTGTTTGAAATAAAGAACTTGCTAGATTAAGAACTACAAGTAAGTACCATAAATAATAGGCAACACATTTAACTTATAGGGATACATAATATAAATCCATATCTGTGTTAAAATCCTGTAATTTTGCCCCAGAGAAAGCAAAACACTAGTAACAAACAAAAAGCAAAATAATTGTTTTATACTTAAAATGCATTTTCTTTAATTGAACATTTTGAATGAAGGGAAATTTTGGATTATATTTTATTGACTAGTTTTCTAAAAACTTTGTGTGTGTGTGTGTGTGTGTGTGTGTGTGTGTGTGTGTGTGTGTGTGTGTGTGTGTGTGTGTACAGTACTGGGGCTTGAAACTATGGTCTAGACACTGCCCCTGAGCTTTTCTGCTCAAGGCTGGTGATATATTTTACTTGAGCCACACCTCCACTCCCTGATGATCTTCTATAACACCAATTGATCAGGCAAGAAACAAATCTGTATTTTTAATTTTAATTAAATAATTTATTATAAAATACTTTGTTCTACACATGTTCAATATGATCTACAACATAATATCTATAATAGTTATAATATCTATTAAGTTTGATATCTATTATAATTGTACACATGCATAATGATCAAGTGTGGAAATGAAGGGTGATTATACAGATGTTTCCCCAGCCCATTTGATAGTGGTTCAACTTACAACTTTTTGGATATGTGATGATGTAAAAATAGCTGATTTTAAATTATATTTTAAATTTGGATAATTTTACAACCCAGTCTAGTAATATATGGTCTAATACTATGAAGAAGACAGACAGCCAGGCACAGTAACAAGCCACAGCTCCAAGTCTATATTAAATACATGATTTACTGAATGATATTTTTATCTTCCATGGATTTATCAAGTTGTTCCTATGAATGTCCAGGAATACCTGTATTTTCAGAAAATATAATTCTTTTTGTAACAGATAAAGAAAATTGAATCTTCACATTAACAACAGCTCAAAATTTTCACAGGAATTTTTCCTTGAATATTACACTAATTCCAGGATTTATGCAAATGTCTGGATAATATTGGGAATATTCTTTTTACAATTACCATTGAGAAATATAAAGGGCAAATCTGTTCATTAAATTTATTTTTAAAATTTATTCAACCTCCTGACGTATTTCATTAAAATAGTTGGAGCCAGTTAATAGCAGAATTTTCAACAGATGTGTTTACTATCAATGAAGAGTTAGTGGAGTAGCAGATTAAATTAAAAGCATTTTCTTTCTTTCTGGTTAATGGTGAAATTTTCTTACAATTCTAAAGACTACTTTCTTATTTTCAAAATGGAAATTAACTAACTGATTCTCACAAGTAAGGACTCTGTATGTAAGTAAAAGACTATATGTATATGTGTATATGTAAATTTAAAAACAACTACAGAACTACAAAACTTAAGGACAAAAGTTTGTTGGTAGGACATTTTTACTTCTCAAATTTTCTCGCTAAAACTGCTCAATCTGAAAAATTATTAGATTTATTTTGCTATTGCACCTGGACTTTACAACAGAGATAAAGATAATTTAAATGGTAGTTAAATTAGGAAAGAAAACTGTTATTATATCTTGCTATCAATGTTAAAATATTACTTTAGAGAAAGCTAAGATGATGCTTAATCTTGTACAATCATTGTGTATTTTTGGTTTCCAATATTGGGGAAAAATTAATGCTGTAAGTAGCAAAAGCAATATACATATGTAGATATATGTATATATAAACATATATATGTATATATGTACACATGTATATATGTGTGTGTATATATATATCTACATATGTATATTGCTTTTGCTATATATGTATATAGCAAGTTCATATATATATTATATATATAATATGTATATATATATATATATTTAGGAACCTGTTATTTCACTAGTATATCTTTGAATATGAGATCTTAAAGCCAATGCTTTCTTTCTGTGACCTACTTCCAGATAGTAATATAACATATGGGAAACATACATTGATAAATGAGAATCTTTGTTGAACATTAGAACAGAAATAAATAAATTTGGGTCTCTAGATATTATTCTCATTGAAAAAAATCCATTTAGTGATCTTCAAATTGAGAGACAATTTCACACATTTGGTATGGAAACAATTTAGGCCTAAAGTGATGTAAGCAATATTGCAAAAGGATAGAAAAGAAGTATTTTTAAAAGAAATTTTGAACAGAGCTATAAATTAAATTGAGATTGGTAATAGTCACAGAATGAAACATTTGGTATGTCAAAACTAAATCAAAATAGTAAAAGAAAGGGTCATTTAACCTCTGCTGCTCAGTCTGTTAATACCTTTGTGGCTATATGCTTTGTAAAGCAGATGAAAGGCCTTTAATAAACATGTAATTTCATCAAAGTCAACATTATAATTTGAATTAATACTCACATAAGTAAAATAACACGGAAATGTGTCATTTCCCTTTTTAATTTTGCATAACTTTGATTTTTAAATTCCACTTGTGAAATAATACATTTGTTCAATTTATCCTATAAACTAAATACTATTATTTATGTTGATTATTGATTTGGGGCTATTATGAAATCAGATTAAATAGTGCATTTGAAAATGTTTAGAAAAAACAAAGCATTATAAGATGAAGTGATCATGATTATAATCATCTTAAATATGGAATTTTTGTGATAAACAAAATATTCTGCAAACAAGGATAATAGGTAAGTCATTGAATTGCATTTCCTTATGAGTGACAACATGGAGTTCTGTAATATGATACTTTGTAAGGTGAATAGAAAGGAGGGAGAGTGTATGATCTGTTTTTGTGGAAGATTTTACAGCTTAAAAGGATAGTGATGCAAGCTCCCAGCACAGGAAATAAAATGAGAGTTCTTAATTTAGAGCTAGACAAGGCTAAACATATTTTTTATCATAGTTATGGGAAAGCCTAATGTCGGTGAATTCCATATAAGCATGCAACTGAGAAAGAAGTGAGAGCTTAACTCAAAAAGAAGTCAAAAATCAGGACTGCAGTTGTGGCTTAGTGGTGAGTGATCCTGTCTACCAATGCAAGTTCAAACACCACTACAACCAAAGAAACAAAAAAAAAAAAAAAAGAAAGGGACAGAGGAGGAGGAAGAAAGCTACAGAAGGGGATGGGATAACAAAAAGAAAGAAAACAAAAATGGAAATTTGGGTATGTAGTTGAAAATCTAGCTCATACCTTCTTTCTCAAATAAACAATCAAAGAAATAAACTTCACCCAAAATATGTTCTAAAATTGTAACTATATTGCTAATTAGTCTGTAGTTTTCAGGTCTCCAGTGGGTAAATTATTATTTACCGATTTTACATTTTCATTTACTACAAAATTCTTTATCACTGATGGGGAAGTACAATTGTTCGTTTATTATCATGGTGCAAGGTAAGTTTATATCTTGCTTTCCTTTTTTAATTTAATTTTACTGTCAAGGTGATATACAGAGGGATTGCAGTTACATAACTAAGGAACTGAGTACATTTATAAGTGAAGAAAATAAATGTACTCAATTTAAGCATTATAGATTGATACACTTTATTTATATGAACAGATTGAATACTGACTACATGTCTCATTTCAGCTAGGATACAATCCAAGACAGACAGACTAAACCAGTCAGGATATTCAGAAGAACATGTTAAAGAAAGAAAATATGAACAAACATTTAATAGTAATTCTATTTTATAGATGAAAACAAACAAATTATCTTGGAGAAATAGAGTGGTTTTGCCCTACGCATTTTAATGTATGTTGTTTTACAGTTTGGATATACAATCATAAATGCCTATGGCAAACATTGAGAAACTCAGAACTATCAAGTCTAGCTTCAAGTAAAAGCATTCTTTATTTTCAATAAGAAAAAGACTGTTCACCTAAGTATAGTAATAAATTTACTAAATATTAGTGCTAGTTATATTAGGATTCCTTTTCAAGAGAAAAGGAACTAAATGTTAAAATAGGAGGAGGAAAAGTGACAGACAGACATACACAGAAAGACAGCGAGACAGAAGCCACAGAGACAGATAGTATGAGACCCCTAGAGATGAATCACACAGAAAAATCTCCAAATTGTATGCACTGGAAAGTGTGAAATTGGCAAGATACACTTGCAAGTTAGATCCAGGAAAAAAAAAACTGATTGCAGCTCTTTTTTCAAAAGCAGTCTGGAGATAGAATATATAGTTCTTTCACACCTCTGGATTGTCTAGAGAACAGCTGTTGGCAGGAAACTCACGTCTATGATAGAGGGAAACGTGATTTCTGTTGTATATTAACTTGCATGTTAATAACATCTAAATATTGCTCTCACTTTCTGATGCAGACTGATGTTTGAAAAATCCTGAATAAGATAACCTAGTCATATTAATACATGAATTAAATTACCCCACCATTATATGTGATGATCTATATTGTTGATATGACACATAATATTTTCACATGGAGAAAGTTCTGCTAAAGTATCACACTTTTCTTTGTCATTTCTACCTAACAGAAGGGCAACTTTTCTGATTACCATTGGCCTGATGCTTGTCATGAATCAAATTTGTGGAATTAATTTGTTAAAAACCTGATAATTCAAAGGGCTTTTATTGTATCTTATATTTTTGTCCAGACTAAAATTGAGATAACAATTATTGGTTATTGCTGGGTGAAGATTGCTCCAAAATTTAAACTATCGAATACTGTAGAGTTACAAAAATTAAACATCAAATAAGAGACATTTTCTTCAATTAACTCATCAATAATAAAGGTGATCCAAGGTGATGTATTAACTCTCCTAAAATTGCTGTATGAAGGGTTCTAAATTCAAAATATAATAAAAGTACATTTTGATGGTCTAATAAATTAATAATTTTATTTACTAAGTGCAAAGTCCTTGGCAAAAAAACAAAATACTAAGTATCCACGTTTATATGGAAGTCACTTGTATACATTTAGGTTTTCGTTTAAATTAACACATTAACACATAGAAGTCTTCTCAGTGTGACACTAAACTTTATGGGTATGTTTTTCCTAGTTTGCAATTATTATTACATACTTAGTGACATTTATTAATAAATACAATTTAGCCTCACTGAGACTAGGTTCTATTAAAAGTGGAAGTCTTCAGGATCTCATCATTAGATGCTTGTACAACTTGTACATATCAAAACACAGGCCAGACCAATATTAGGGGTATGTGTGTGTGTGTTTGTGTGTGTACTTGTGTACTATTTTGTAGCTTGAACTCTAGACCTTGGCACTCTCCCTGAACTTTCTCATTCAGGGCTAACATGCTCTACCACTTGAGCCAGAGTTAATTTGAGAGAAGAGTCTCAGGACGTTTTTGCCCCAACTAATCCTAGGTTTTAAAGAATAAAAATTCTTGAAGTTGTAATTACAAACTTTTATATAAGAATATGGAACTTTTATAAACTTTTGTATAATAGTCTTTTAGGCATTGGTGTATGAATCAGGATTGAATATTTTAAGTATTGCTTTCCTCAAAATCTATATGTTTGGGATTAACCTTGTAAAAGCAATCTGACTAATGATGAAAGGCACAGTTGATTAACGTTATTCTGCTATCTAAATTATATCAATTTCATGAACTTTAGAACTGCATTCAATGTTAGTGGGAAAGAATTGTGAAGAATCAAACCTCATAGAATGATGTGTCTTATTCACAGAATTGAGAAACATTTTCTACCTGGTGATCACAAGTATATGCTGTACAAACATTAAGTAAACTTCAAAAACATAGTAAACTGACATTAAAAAATATTGTTACTTTATTTAAATAGAATCAATGGGTTCTAAAAATTAAAGTACCATAATGACAATACTTGCCATTATTAAATAAATAAATTATTTTCCTGATGGGAAATTTTCTATAAATTCTTTTTAGTTGAAGGTTGGATTGTACTTGTAAAATATGTATTGAATTTGACCAATAACATATGTGCCAAAAAGATACACTATTACTGTTTACAATTACAATTTATTTGATTCTTGAAATAATTTGTTTTGGCAACAAAAACAAAATATGAATAACTTAAGTTTTTATTTTCTATTTTAAAAAAGCTTTAAGGTAAAAATTTCCAAAAATTAAATTACTATGATTACTGTGGGTTTAACTGATAAAATATTACAAATATATTATAAAATTTACTTCTTTTATATTTCTTACTTCATTGAATGCTTTATTAAATTTATTGCAACATATTTTATAGATACCTTATAAATAATATGATTGCTATTTTGTTGTAGGATTTATAAATTGATTTTTTTACTTTGTTTAAATTTACAAAAACCTAGACTAAAGAATGGCAATTCTATTCAAACTTGTAAGAACAAAATTCAGCTGTGGTAGAGAGTAACAGAAATTTTACCTTTCTTTGGCTCTTTAATTAGTAAATTTGGGCTTTGATAATGCTTTAGTATTACTTAGAAGATTGTATTTCTTATTTTTAAGTTCTTCCTGATAATTCAAATAAGAGTCTTCTACATATAACATGTCCTATGATGAGTTCTACTAACCAAGTTGAAAAATTCAGATGAGAACTATAATAGAAAATAAAATTTTGGGACCTATGTTTCTTTGGGCCTGGCTTACTTCACTTAATATAATGTTTTCCAAGCCTTTCCATTTCCTAGCAAATGGGACAAGGTCATTTTTTCTGATAGAGGAATAGAATTTCATTGAAAATATATACCACATTTTCTTGATCCATTCATCTACTGAGGGGCATCTGGGTTGGCTCTGTATCTTAGCTATGGTAAATAATGCTGCAATAAACATAGTTGTGCTGGTAGCTTTAATATGGTCTTGTTTGTGATCATTTGGGTAAATGCCCAAAAGTGGGATTGCTGGGTCATAGGGGAGGAAACTCCATACTACTTTCCAAAGTGATTGAATAAGATTATAATCTCACAAACATGCAATAGGGTTCCCTTCTATCTGCATCCCTCAGTCCTAAAGATATGGAAAAACTTAGATGGTAACAGAGGACCTTTTCTTTTCTCTTGGTTCTTGAATGAAATACACAGTTTTGGACAGACAGAAATGTTAAAAGCTTTTGACACTATTAAACAAACCATTACATTTAACTTTCTAATATTTATTCCCAAATTTTAGCAGAGAGAACTAAATCCCAAACAGTCAACTCTGTTTTTTAAACCAGATAATTTGATTACAATATAAACAGGCTTTTTGTAAAAAAAAAAAAAAAAAAACAATACCAATTTTAAAATACGGATTTTTTGATTCTCAAATTAAAGAAAGCCTTACCTAAAGATCCTCTTTATAATAATACATTAACCCTTTAAGTCATTTGACATCCAAATCTGATTATCTTCCTTAGAGTTTAAACTCATCCATTTTTTTACAGCATGCTGATGATTTTCATCTTGAACATGTTCACAGATACAGAAACAAAGTGCACAAAAATGAAAATCAATCTTACATTTTCCAGAATTTTTACATTTAAAAATCTTGTCTTAAATCTTTGTTAACAAAGTACCTATGCTTAGCTTCATTTTCCGTGGGCTTGTTTGTTTAGCAAGGCATTTTACCCATTAGCCTCGTGAATACCTTCAGTTGGAGGTAGGCTTGGTAGCAGTCACGTGAAACTGAACGAGCCTGAATCTTTTATCCAATTTTTTTAGACAACAGCACTTTAAAATTTTGTTTTTACTATTAGAACCATCCAAATGTCCAAACTAGGCTCACAGCTATCGATGCCCTCACATCCTCTGCAGGGAGATGCAGTCTGAAGTTGTAGGGGACCACACAAATCTACAACCTTCCAGGTCCCATCTCTTGACTGTTTCAACACATAGACAAAAAATAGTAGGTCTGTGACCAGACCCAGACAGAGCTGGAACTTTTATTCCCCCAGAGATGTCCAAAGGAACAACAAAAATAACATAGCATAATTGTCTGGGTTTTGTTCAGAGAACAGTGAATTTTGGAGTTTAGGCGACTTTATTTCGGTAACTGAGAGTCCAAAAAATAAATCTCCAAACCTAGAAGAGAAGGGTTAATTTAAAAGAACTCTCATGCAATCATTTTATACCAAAGGAGGGCCAATCCAATTGACAGAAAGTTCAGAAATGATCTTGGGTAACCCAGTACTCATCTGCCCTGGCATTTTCCTGAAAATAAGAAAAGTGATCTAAAAGCATTTCCAAAATGGATGGAGAAAAGAAGTTTGATGCATTTCTGTAAAAAGAAAGCAATCATGTGATCTCAGAATTAGCTTAAACAGAAGTTGTTTCCTACTTTTCCTGCGTGAGCCAAATAAGCCTTTCCCTTGGAATTTTGTCAGCACAAGAGAGGAGACCTAAGATTGAGAAGAGATTCTCCAACTCATCCTGAGATTTCTCCAACATCTGGGGTTGGGGTTGCAGATATAGGTTTGACAGAAGATTCTCCACCTCATTCTACTATTACTCCAATGATTGTGGTTCTCAGACATTTAGACAGAAATGACAAGCAAAACAAACACAGACTAGTGGCCACACAAACTCCAAATGGTCAGACAGACCTAAGCAAACGGCACCTGAAGACACTTCCAACAGACATAGGCAGAACAAGTAAGAATCCAAGTGAGGGCAGAGTACAGGTTAAGTATTTGAACCTGCCTCCACTGGAGGGAGAGACATTCCATTCTCTTCTGGGGCTGGGAGTTCTGCGTTGTGCTGCTTCCCCTCTGCCCCTTCCAGTACACCTGGTCAGGATTTTCAACTTACCTCTAGAGGCTTTTGAGGCCTAAGTTCCTGCTAGGAACTTCTCTCTATGGCTGTCTCCTAGGAAAAGATCCTACTGGATGCCAGACTGAATTCCCTGAGCTCAAGGGCTGGGGTCCTGGATCTAGCTGGGCCCTCCATCTATTATAACCCAGATCCAAAAGGGACTCCACAACACTCAGTAAAAGGAGCTAGGAACTTTATTACCACCTTGTGGGACTGCGTCCTACCACTGAATAAGTAGAATGGCATTAAGCTCAGGGTAGGATGTGTTTTTATAGGGGTAGGTTAATAGAGTCACAAAGACAAGCCATGCAAGGCAAGTTTCACACATTTTTCTTGGTTACAGTTATATGACCTTTAAATTACTTTGTTCTTCATGGTAAATATCACATGTAACAATTTGCAATAGGCCACTCATAGTGGGACCACTCAATGGCCGTCTTCATTTGGTGGGCTTAATGCCCTGTTACTGAGGCAAGCAAGCAAGGATTCAGAAGCAAAATATAACAAAAATATTGCCTTGAGTCACAGGAGCATAGTCAAAACAATCCTGACTTGGTCAAGCATGATTAATACTATCAAAGCTATTGACACTATTACAGAAGTATTTTATAAGCTCCTAACACAGCAATTTGTTGGAGCTGGTGGTAAGCCTCAAGGTCTTCAGTAGTCTTCTGAAAAGCTTCCAGTTTGGTAAACTTTAGTGAGGGAGCGATGTTCTTTTGCAAGGATGGAGAAAGGAAAAAAGCTGACTACTGGTGACTTTGTGGGATTTTTCTTTATCAATGTTTTTGCCCCTTATCAATAATTGTGTTTTGTTTTCTGATTTCACATTTTTGTGAAATATTTGTGGGTATTCTTTTCCCATGGAAAAGGGTGTTCAGGGGAGAGAGTAAATTTCCAACAGCAGGAGGGACTGAGGTCAGACAATAGGAAGAAATTTCTGCCCGTGAATAGTAATTCAGATATTACAGAAAACCAAAGATCTGGTGTTTTAATGGATTAAGCTATTCCCTTGTAATCAAGTTATCTGACAGCAAAAGTGTAAAGGGTTTTTGCACTATTTTAAAGAGGACCTTTAGTTAAATTTCAAGTTTTTGCTAACACCAAAACTTGCCGACTTTTCTTGGGAGTTTAAAACTTAACTCATTCATATTTTTACACCATGATGACAGGCAGAAACTTACCGGTAGAACAAACTCAAGTCCATTTGAGGGGTTCCACAGAGTGAGGGCACCTAGGGCTGAGGAACATCTCTCAGAGGCCTTCCTCTAGGTGCGTTGATTCAGCCTGTCCCCTGACACAGGAGTCAGGTCTTGACAGGGCTCATCCTGTCAAGTTGAGAACAGGATCTTGCTGGAGCCTCCAGATGAAGTGGATTGACCCCCTGGACAACGTCTTGGTCGCTGACCAATATTTTAAAAGATGCAGTTTATTCGATTGACTGGCCAGGCTAACTCCTCTCGAGAATGAGCTGCCCCATACTTAAATAGCTCAGAGTTTATAAAGGCAAAATCTCTTAGATCAGATGCAAATAAACTGGTGTACAGGAACAGAACTTAGCAGTTATTTTGGAAGCATGAAAACCACAAACATTGCTGAAACAATTAACACCATACAATACCCCTATAACAATTTCATGACCTAAAGCAATGGGCAGTTCCTCTTTTGGAGCCAGGTGTTTTGCTTTTTCAAAACAAGTAATTGCAGTAGAAGGGGCAGCCAGGAGCAAATGGACCACTTATAGATTAAGGGGCAGCCAGGGGGGTAAATAGGCCCTGTCCTTTCCTCAGAACTAGTTGTTCCAGCTCAATCCTGTCTTGCAAAGTTTGGCCCTATTCTTAAAAATCAATAATTTTGTTCTGGTTCTAATTTCATATTTTACATTCTTTAGAGGAGGCTATCACACTGCATTGATAAAAGCTATTTAGGGAATTAATCACCAGCCTCTGGGTAGCCTCTAATCATACCCTATATGGAATGTTAAGGCCTCTCTTCTCTAGATGGAAAAGTTCTGCTGGTACCGGAGTAACTCCATTTAAGGTTTTTCATATTCATCGTGGGGGAGGATGACACCCCACGCACTCAGGTGATATGCATACCTGGGTCCATGGATCCCTAGATTCCTGAATCCCAGGAAACAGGGATGGGCACTTGACCAATAGGTTACTAAAACTGCCAGTTCAGTGTCTGGGACTGGGAATGTCCTGTGACACATTCCCCTGGTGGGGGACATGCCATGTGTATCTTCCTGTTCATGTCCTGTCTCTGGTTTCCTGGTTGTCTCCAGTCATCATGGTATCCCAGTTCAGATCTCCATCAGAGATCAATTGGTTTGCTTTGTTTTTGTTCTTTCCTCTATAGCCTGTTCCTAGCTTTGTTAAGTGTATTTGTGGATAGCAGGAATTCATTATACATTTAGCAGTCTGTAGGCTGTGCATTGTAACAAAGACCTTTCAAAATGTGGTTTTCTGAATTCTTTTATAATTTACTTTACAACATCTAAGACCCTTTTTGTAGAATTTTCTCCCAAATAAACCTGTGCAAGTGTTTAAGCTACCTCTTTGCCTATCTTCTGTGGCTTTTAGGGGCCTAATACCTAAATATCTTCTTTTGCTTGTTCTCATTCGTCCAGTTTTAAGAAACTAGCTAAAAACCTGCAGTTTATGGCACCATATGTGGTACAAAGAGAAATGTTACTCAAAAAGTAATCCCAATCCCAAATTTGTGTTAACATAGAGCCTATTAGAAGCAAAAATTCTCAGCAGCCCCAGGCCCATTGAAGCTGAACCTACATTTAAAAAAATTGCCAAATAAATTATATGCACATTACTGTTTATAAAGCAATGCTGTAGTCTGTATCTTGTGTCCATCTAATGCCTGTGTTTTATAGACAGCCCTTACATTCTTGGAGATGGTGCAAATAAGAATGTTAGGCCTAGTGGAAGGTCTTTTGGTTATTTAGGCTGTAACCTGGGTGGTCTCCTGATTATTTGGGGGTGTCCTTGAAGTGAGAATAGGACCCCAGGTTTTCCTTCACCATGAAATGAATAGTTTTCCTACACCATACACCCATCATGTCATACCTAACATCTACATAGGAGACCTTAACACAATAGATCTGCCTGATTATGAATTAGAACCTCAAAATTTTTGAGCCAAAATAAACCTTTCTTTTTAAAGTGATTATCCCAAGTATTTGTAATAGCAACACAAAATTTACTCAAGCCTAATTATAAGGAAGTCTCCAAAATATTCTCAAAAATGTGTATTCATATCATCTCTCTAAAGATGGATTACTATCTGGTGTGTATATATTTATAACTTAGATTGTAGTTTCTCACATGCTTCAATAGAACACCTTGAGCACACACCCACTTTGCAGAGTGCTGACTAGCACACTGAGTGAACATGGCATTTGACTACTTGCTTTGCCACTGCTTAGTTTTATTCCAGGAAGGATGGCATAGGGAAAAGCAGATTGCAGAGGAGAAGCAGATCAAAAGCTAATAACCAGAACCAAATAGAATTTTAAAAAATAAAATAAAATAAAAACTACCCTTGCTCACTAACAGACAGGCTCAATGGTTAAACAGAAAATAAAATGCACTTGAGAACTGAAGCAGGCCTTTCATGGAAAATAATGAAAACAGAAGTTTGAAGATAGGCATATCTGAGTTAACATAATACTTCTTCCTTTGTAAGACTTCTTAACCCTGTTAGCACAGTCTATAGTGTATTTTCTGTAAGTATTTCTTATTGCAATCATTTGTGCAAAAGATATAAAAGACAAAGAAGAACACTCTGAATCTGGAGTAAGAACTAGCCAGAAGGGGAACAGGAAAAGTGAAGGTGATGGAGATGAAGATGATTGAAGTATATTATATAAACATGTGGGAGTGGCCATAAAAAGAGAAGAGGAAAAGTGATCAAATTCTGTTAAAAGTACACCTTGTATGCATGGAATTAACAGTAAAATCCATTTATATAATTAATATACAGTACTAATTTGTGCTTTTCCAAACCTATCCAAAATAAGGAGTTTACGTTCATCAGAGCAGTTGTTGCAAATATCTTGGTGTTTTCTCCTATGTGACACCTCATATTGCAAATTGAAATGTACCCTGCAAGGCATAATTTACTTCTGCAGAAGAATGTGCTACTGACAGAAATCCAAATAAGCATGCTGAGCAGGCAGTCCACCATTGGATCTCATTCATCAGAACTTTGGGATCATAATCTTTCTTGCTCAGATAAACATTTCAAGGTAGGCAAAACCAGCACCTCTGGCCAAAATTTATCAAAAAAATCTTAACTTCTTGTAAGATGGCACATGCCCTTTAAAAGTCTGCGCTTATGTCAAGCACTTTGGCAGAAAAGATTCTAACTCCTACAGTCCTGCCTTGTTTTTTCTTTTCTTCAAACCTAGTCTGCTTTAATAGACCTTCCCATTCAGCGGTATCAAAGGGAGAATATTTAAGAAATGGGTGTTTGTTTTATAAACTGCCCTCATTCATACAGCAGCTATGAAAACAAGTACTAGAGGAAAATATGGACAGCATCATTCTTTTGTCTTCGAAATTATTGATCAACAGGCTAGTAAATGGTTCATCTTTTGCCAGCCTTCCATCCTTATATGGCCTTTTTGCTGCTGGTTTCTAATCACCACAGACAGTTCCCATTCCAGCTAATATACCTAGAGCTAATCTTTCCATGCCATCCTACTAGTGGCATTAGTTATTACCTTGATGGTATAATTATCAAGTTTCTGCTGATAATAAATCTAATCCAAATACTAATAGATCTAACTCAATCTACATTTTATAGATATTACCAGTTTAAAGCTAATCAAATAGTATGTTTTCATTAGGAAGTCTTTGGGAGACCCCAATAGCATCTACGTAAATATGATGGCTGGAAGACCCTGTGGGGATAAGATCTCTCTCCTTACATGGTGTTAGAATTTTCTCAACCTAGCCAGTCTCTAACAGCTTGAGTAAAATGGATGTATGTTGAACCAAAGTTCAGTTTCCAACCCAGTTGGACAGTAAAGTCTCCAACGCTGGTCCTCTGCAATACCAGGCACCTTTCTAGGACTTAAAAAGAAAGTTGTTTTTGGATTCTATTTTTTATTATGATGATCAAACCTTTCTCATACTAGTTGGCAGGTTTGAGCTGACTGATTAAGTAGTAGGCCTGGCTAAACTGAGGTCATGTGGTTTCCACTATTTCAATTATCCTGGAAGATCCAAGGTATAAAAAGAGTTTATAAAAAAGAAGGTTCTGACATGTTCAGGCTGACCTCATTCTGGCATTCTAAGTTCTGACAGTCATGCTTGATAAGGTCTGACAACAGTCCTCCCATTAAAAATTTTGTTGGTTTTACACAGTTTCTTAGATGTTAATTCATCCCTTTTCCTGCCCCCGACTTTCCTCATCCAAGGCTGTTTGAAACATTTTTTGTCAGTCAGTCATGAGGCCTGAACTCCGTGGTCCTGGGCACAGTCCCTCAGCTCTCAGCTCAAGGTTAGTGCTCTACCACTTGAGCCACAGCAACACTTCCAGCTTTCTTCTGTTTATGTTGTGCTGAGGAATCGAACCTAGGGCCCCACACATGCAAGGCAAGCACTCTACCATTGATCTACTTTCCCAGCTCATGAAGCAATCTTGACTGGTTTATTATATAATTAATCCATAAACACGTACTCATCATTCCTATGTTTCCTCTACTTGCTGGTTTATCCTCTTTTATAAAACCTTCAAACTTAAATAATATGCTTTTAAATAAAATATCCAGGAAAAAAACTAATCCTATATGAAGTTTTTATGCAATAGCAATAACAACAATTTGTTAGACATGGAATATTGTACATAACCAAATTTCAAGGGCATTTTGTTATTAACTCAATTACTGAATTCCTGTTACAGATCCTTCTGAATACAAAGGGATATACAAAATTTAATTTAACAAGGGATATACAAAATTTAATTTAACAAGTGCACCTTAAAAATAGAGCTCAATGGGACGGGGCAGGAAGAGGATGGGAAGGGATGGGAAGGGGAAACAAAGGAGGAGGCTACAATGCTTGATAAGAAATGTACTCATTATCTTGCCCATGTAATTGTAACTCCACTGTACAGTATTTTCACAATAAAAAAGAAAAAATAGAGCTCAAAAATAAAAACCAACTTTAATTCATATTTTCATCTTTCCCCACATTCTCCCTAAAAGATGGCGATATAAAGAATGTCTGAGGGAGCCTTCTAGCTCTAATTATCTTGGGCTTCCTAGGTTTAGAATTCTTAAATGACAGAGAAATTCTGAAATGGGAATAAGGTTTTTAGTGTACTCTTCCCGTTACACTGAGTTTCTTGTTCACCCCTTTTCTCAACTCCCTTCCTAGAGATTTTTCACAGAGACGACTCCATCTCCACCATTTCATTCTTCCCCAGCTTGACAAATGAAATTGCAGATCAAGACTCTTAGACACAAAGAATTTAAGAGTCTGAATCTAAAATACTTCTCTCAAACTCAGCCCTTACAAACACACAACTACCAAAGCAGTATTTGGAGTTTCATTTTTTTGTACCAAGGCCAATGCATGAGGTTGTTTGTTTCTGAGGGTGCAAGTTTGGGCCACTACCTGATGTTGCAGATTAACTTTAAATCTCAGGTCCATTGTTAGCTACAAAGAATGGCAGGTTTAGCCCATCCAGGAGGCTGCCTCAACAGGGTGGCAGGATGTGTCCCTTCTTGAGGGGCTCCTAGGATCCCTCATGAATGGCATGGAAGATCAGTGTTGAAAATACCTGGGGAAATTAAGGTATCCTAAGAGCACCAACTCAATGAGACAAAATTTACTCCTGCAGAAGGCATCCTGTCTGTCGCATGCCCAAATTGAATAAGCACACTGGATGGGCAGCCCACCACTGATTCCCACGAATTTCAATTTGGGGATCATCTTTCCTGATGGTCAAACTTTTGACCCCTTTCAAAATAGTCAAAAGCTTTAAGAATCAACCAAATCCAGAACACATGGCCATATTAAATGAAAAATAACAACTTTTACCCATCTGGTTTTCTACCACTAGATCTATGCCTCCAGCCCCTAGCATTTCTCTAAAATAGCATTGGTAAGATTGTGACTACTTTTGGAATGGCAGTGCTTATATCAGACAAGCACTTCAAGATTTAACTTAGACAAGTCTCCCATTTTATTTTACTTTCTTTTCTTCCAACTTAGTAAGCACTGACTTTCCTAATCAGCAGTAACCAATAGGATATTTTGATTTAAAAAAGTGTTTGATAAAAGCAGTTTTTCAGGAAGTCACTGAACAAAACCTCTTATGCATGAGATAAATCATCCATCCACACATAAATCTGCAAACAATTACTAAAGAGGTAAATATTGACATGATTTTTAAAATACTTGTTCCATCATCAAGCTAGTAAGGGGATCTGCCACCACACACAGACACACAAACCTTTTTAAAAAGTAACTGTGGGTTTGTCCTGGGATTTATCTCATGCTCTGGGCACTGTCCCAGAGAATTTTTTTTAATTTAATTTTATTTTATTTGAGAACATACTGTACAGAGGGGCTACAATTACATGGGCAGGATAATGCATACATTTCTTATCAAGCATTGCAGCCTCCTCCTTTGTTTACCCTTCACCTCCCTTCCCAGCCTCCCCCCTCCCCTCACCCAGTTATACCCCCCTCCCCCCCCACACCGACATTGTAAAGCTGGTTTTGACATGACATTTTGTACTTCTCATTGTTGCAACAGGTCCACCTGAATCCTTAAACGACTTGTTTGTCCCCATCTCCTCCACATGTTATAATGACATCAAATATAGTGAAAGCAGGGGTTACACTGTGGGGGAGGGACATACAAAGCAACAAAGAAATAATCTTATAAATGCGTTAGAAACACATGCATGAAAGAAACAAAAACATTAAAATACATATTTAAGGGTTCATTTTCCTAACATCACATTATCTGACCTTTTCCGCTTGACTCATACCTATACTAGATATTGCAAATAAGGGAAACCATGGGACCTATGCTTCTTTGGGCCTGGCTTACTTTACTTAATATAATTTTTTCCAAACCTTTCCATTTCCTAACAAATGGGGAAATGTCATTCTTTCTGATGGAGGCATAGAATTCCATTGTGTATATATACCACATTTTCTTGATCCATTCATCTACCGAGGGGCACCTGGGTTGGTTCCATATCTTAGCTATGGTAAATAATGCTGCAATAAACATAGTTGTGCTGGTAGCCTTAGTGTGGTCTTGTTTGTAAACATTTGGGTAAATGCCCAAAAGTGGGATTGCTGGATCATAGGGGAGATCTATGTGAAGTTTTTTGAGGAACCTCCATACTGCTTTCCAAAGTGGTTGAACAAGTTTACATTCCCACCAACAATCAAATAAGGTTCCTTTCTGTCCACATCCCCTCCAGCATCTGTTGTTGTTAGAGTTCTTGATTTTTACTGTTCTAACTGGAGTGAGGTGATATCTCAATGTTGTTTTGATTTGCATTTCTTTTATGGCTAGGGATGTTGAACATTTCTTCATGTGTCTATTGGCCATCCTTCTTTCTTCTTCAGAGAAGCTTCTCTTTAAGTCTTTTGCCCACTTATTTATTGGGCAGTTGTTTCTTTGAGGATTTGTTGTTGGGTGGTTTAAGTTTTTGAGTTCCAAGTATATTTTGGATATGAGACCCTTGTCCGTTGTATGGCTAGTAAAGATCTTCTCCCAATCGGTGGGCTTTCTATTGATCTTGCTAGCTATATCATTTGCCCTGCAGAAGCTCTGCAACCTTATGCAATCCCATTTGTCCAACCTTTCTTTGATTTGTTGTGCTTCCGGGTCTCCCAGAGAATTTTTTGCTCAAGGATACCACTTTAGCTACAATTACAGTAGTACCTTTTGCATGTTAATTGGAAATAAAAGTCATCTTTCCTGAACAGCTTGCTTCAAACACAAATCCTCAGAACTAAGCTACTTGAGCATCTAGGATTACACGAACTTCATGTGAGTTTTTAGGTAACTTGTTTACCAATATTCAATACTTGTAAATCTTTCTGGAAAATTGTCCTCCAACTACCACACAGATTCCCTTTCAAGTATAATATTTAGAGCTAATTTATCCCATTCAATCCTACCAGTGGCTCCAAGTCCTCTCCCCTTTGTGGCATTTCCAAGTAACAAACCCTGCTGATAAATAAAAGCACATATTGGAATAATTCGATTGTGGACATCATACATTGTGGAAATCATCAGAATAAAACATTTGAACTGCTGTTTCTGGTTTCTAGATATAAGTTCTTTGGGAAATTTTCAAGGGCCCCTAAATAGCATATTTGTAAATATGAAGTTTGCATGACCAACTATGAAGTCGCTCCTAACCTACTTCAAAGATTTTGATATTGGTCAGGTGCACGTTGGCCAACTGAACAGAAACTACTCCAGTTGGCCTGTAACATCAACAGTTGTCTTCTGCAATACCACCACATCTTTCCCCTGGCTATGATTAGTACTTATTGCCCATCTCAAAGGGTAAATATCAAATTTTCCCCAGGCATAATTGGCCTTGAAAGAATGGAGACAGTTAGTTTCAGGGTTTTTTTTTAAAATAGACTCTTGCTTTTGAGAAGAACAACAGGGTGCTCCAAGTTATCTTGGATTATGTTTTGCTGATATATCCTGCATTTCATGCTTATGAGGTCTGAGGCCCAAGGCAGCACAAATAAGGACCACTTACATGGACTCCCTGACACACAGTCATAGCAGTACTTAGGATAGAATCACCACAGTAAATACTTAACCAGTCTCAATTACAGTCTGTGTAGACTCAGAATTGGAAGTCATACACAGAGTTTCTGCTCCAAGACTGAAGTTGCAAGCATATCATAAGATTAACTAGAGGGTGCTTTGAAGCCCTGGAGTCAAGCATGAATCAAGGGCATTAAGACTGTTTTGACTTCCTCATGCAGGATGTTTTCACAAGTCAATTCCTGACAAACATTAGACACATATCTGGGAATTAGGAAACTGAATCATGTTTTTGACCAATTTGATCAGAAGACCCATCCTTATTAGAAGGTAATCCCTCTCTCCACTGAAAGGGTAACCTGCTTTCCTGCTAGATAGAAAGCCCCAAGACTCCCTCCCTCTTGGTAGGAAACCCTACCTTTTGGTAAGAAACGCTTTAGGTGTAGCTTGCTGGGTGCTGTCCCTCAATCTCTTCTTCTCACTGCTAGTGCTCTACCACTTGAGCCACAGCATCACTCCATTTTTCTGAGTAATTTATTGGCAATAATAGGCATAGTCCCATGCTTTCCCTTATTTTAAATAACTGTATATGTCTGAGACAAGCAGAAACGTTCAGATAAGTTAATGTTAGGAGAAATGAACCCCAAGATAAGGACTCAATTTTTTTTTCTTTCTCGCTATTGTTTCTAACATATTTATTATATTGTTTCCTTGTTGCTTTGTATGCACCTCCGCCACAGTATAACTCCTATTTTCACTGTTTGATGTTGGTATAATTTGGGGAGGGGAAGGGAAAAAATAAATTATTTTAATAGGGATACAGATGGACCCATTGCAACAATGAGATATACAAGATGATATGTCGAAAAATGAACTTTACAACTTTGGGGAGAGGGCAGGAAGGCACATGGGGGCGGTGGGAGATGGGAGGGCACGGATGGTAACTGGAAACAAAGGAGAGGCAACAAGGCTTGATAAAAAATATCTACTCATTACCTTGCTCCTGTAATTGTAACTCTTCTCTATAGTATTTCCACAATAAAAAACTTATTAATTAAAAAAAAAAGAGTCTCACGGACTTCTCCTGCTGGGCCTGGCTTTGAACCGCCATCCTCAGAAGTTAGGCTCCTGAGTAGCAAGGATTTCAAGGGAAAGCCATCGCTACCCAAATTTTAATATTTCTTTTCTTTCATTTTTTTGTCAGTTGTGAGGCCTGAACTCTGGGCCTGGGCACTGTCCCTCAGCTCTTCAGCTCAAGTTTAGCATTCTACCACTTGAGCAACAACACCACTTCTGGCTTTTTCTGCTTATGTGGTGCAGAGAAATTGAACCCAGGGCCTCATGCATGAAAGGCAAGCACTTTACCACGGATCTACCTTCCCAGCCTATTATCTGAGTTTTTAGTTAATTTACTTGCCAATGTTCAATCGTTCTAACGCCTTTGTGCAGCTTTGGCCTTCAATCACCACAGAAACTCTTCCCTTTTCAGATAAGGTTTCTACAACTAATTTTCCCATGCCATCCTACTAGAGCATTTAGTTTATGGGTTAAAAAAATCTTTTAGTAACATCTGTTGATCTTATTTTTGCCCATCCTGCAGCTAGAACTCAGAGCCTAGGCACTGTCCCTGAGCTTCTTTTGCTCAAGGCTAGCATTCTACCACTTGAGCCACAATACCATTACTAGCCTTTTCTGTTTATGTGGTGCTGAGGAATAAATGCAGTGCTTCATGAATGCTAGGCAAACACTTTACCACTAAACGATATTCCCAGCCCCCAAACTACATTTTTATTTATAGTAATCATCAGAATAAAACTGGTTCACTAGGTGCTATCTGGTTTCTGGCTTTGAACTCTTTGGAAACTTTGGGGGGGACCTGTATAAACACCTATGTAAATATGAGATACAAATGACCCCCTAGGGAAATGGTCTCCCCTTACCTAGTATAAAATATTTGAGAATGGACAGATGGATTCAATGCTACAGTGAAAGAAATGGCCAATTGAACCAAAGTACAGGTATTACTGTAGTTGGCCAAGAAGATCTCCAAAACTGGTCCTCCAAAAAACCATTAGACATTTGCACAGGCTGGGGTTAGTGTTTACTGCTCATCTCTTCACAGGATCAGCCTTCACTGTATTTCGATGTTTCCAAGAAATGCCAATTGTCCCCGCTACCTGGAGAGGCAAGAGATATAGTTGGCCTCGGGAAGATGGGTTTTTGTTTTAGATCCTTCCTTTTGAGAACAGCAACAGCATGGTCTTACAGGTTTCCCCAGGCAGTGTTTGACTGACATGTCATGCACTCCATGCCCTTGGGGGTCTGAGGTCCATCACAGTGTGAAATGGAACACTTGTTCTTCAGGCCTCTGTGCCACACAATCTTTTATTTAAAAAAAAGTTTCTTATTGTGAAAATACCATAGAGAGGGGTTACAATTACATGGGCAAAGAAATGAGTACATTTTTTATTAAGAATTGTTGCCTTCTCCTTTGTTTTTCCTCTACCATTGCTGCCCTCCCAACTCCACGACCATACTCTCCCCCAACACTGCCCCCCCAAAAAGTTGCATTTTTCAACATTCATTGTTGCAATGGGTCAACCTGTATCCCTATTTAAACAATTATTTTTTTCCTTTCCCCTCCACAAATTGTACCAACATAAAATACAGTGAAAACGGGTTATGTCGTGGGGGAGGGACATACAAAGCAACAACAAAAAAATCAACTTATAAATACGGTAGAAACAATAGCAATAAAGAAAAAAAAACACTTGCATCCTTATCTTGGGGTCATTTCACCTAACATCATCTTATCTGATTTTTTTTGCTTGTCTTGGAGATACACTAGTTATTGCAAAAAAGGGAAACAATGGGACCTATGTTTCTTTGTCCTGGCTTGCTTAATATTTTTTTCCAAGTCTTTATATTTCATAATAAATGGGGCAATATCATTCTTTCTGATGGAAGCATAGAATTCCTTCGTGTATATATACCATATTTTCTTGATCCATTCATCTACTGAGGGGCAGCTGGGTTGGTTCCATATCTTAGCTTTGGGAAATAATGCTGCATTAAACATAGTTGTGCTGGTAGCCTTAGTGTGGTCTTGTTTGTAAACATTTGGGTAAATGTCCAAAAGTGGGATTGCTGGGTCATAGGGGAGCTCTATGTGGAGACTTTTGAGGAACCTCCATAGTACTTCCCAAAGTGGTTCAACATGTTTACACTCCCACCAACAATGCAGTAGGCTTGCCTTCTGTACACATCCCCAGGATCTGTTGTTCTTAGAGTTCTTGATGCTAGCCTTTCTAACTGGGATGAGGGGGAATCTCAATGTTGTTTTGATTTGAATTTCTTTTATGGCTAGGGAGGTTGAGTATTTCTTCATGTGTGTTTTGGCCATTTTTATTGTCTCTTCAGAGAAGTTTCTTTTTAAGTCTTTACCCCACATATTTATCGAGCAGTAGTTTCTTTTAGGATTTGTTGTTGGAGGGTTTAATTTTTGTGTTCGAGGTACATTTTAGATATAAGACCTTTGTCCATTGTATGGCTAGTGAAGATCTTCTCCAATCCATGGGCTTTCTATTGATCTTGCTAACCATGTCTGCAGCTACATGCAATCCATTTTGAACAAGCTTTCTTTGATTTGTTGTGTTTCTGGGTCTCTATTAAGAATATGTCAGTTTGTGCCAAGGAGACCTAGGGTTTTTACTATTCTGTCCTGTAACGTTTTCAGGATGCCTGCTTTGACTCCGAGGTCTCTGATCCATTTGGAGTTGACTCTGGTGCAGGGTGATTTATAAGGATCTAGTTTTAGTTTTCTACCAGTGATTAATCAATTTTGCCAGCGCCATTTACTGAAGAGACTTTCTTTCTTCCATTCTATTTTTTGGCTCCCTTATCGAAGATTAGATGGCTTTAGGTCTGTGGGTTCATTTCTGGGTTTTCAATTCCATTCCATTGGTCCTGAGGTCTCTTCTTGTGCCAGCACCAGGGTGTTTTGATGACTATGGCTGTGTAATAGACTTTGAAATTTGTTGAATCACCAGTGGGTCATGGTAGAGATTAGAAAGGAAATTTGTTTGATCATGATATTCAACAAAAATGAACATACAAATTGCCAGCAACTTTGGAACACAGAAAAGCAGTACTCAGAGGCAGGTTTACAGCTCTGATTTCCTACATCAACAAATTGGAGAGATCTGAAACCAACAATTTAATGAGACATCTGAACCTCCTTGAAAAAGGGCAGCAAACTAAACCCTAATGCAGTAGATGAAAAGAAATAATTAAAATTAAATCAGAATTAAATGAATTAAAATTTTAAAAAACCCATAGAAAGAATAAAGAAAACAAAGAGTTGTGCTGGTAGCTTTAGTATGGCCTTGTTTGTGTTCATATGGCTAAATGGTATAATTTGTGAAAGGAAGGTAAAAAACAAATTGTTTAAATAGGGATACAGGTGGACCTATTGCAACAATGCGATATACAAGGTATGTCGAAAAACGAACTTCCCAACCTTGGCGTGGGGGGAGGATGGAAGAGGGGTTGGAGTAAGGGGAGTGAGGAAGGAGGAAGTGAGACCGGGGAAGGGTGAAGATGAGAAGGGATGGGAAGGGGAAACAAAAGAGGAGGCAATAATGCTTGATAAGAAATGTACTCATTACCTTGCCCATGGAATTGTCACACTCAGTACAGTATTTTCACAATTAAATGAAAACAAACAACTAAAAAAACCAGAGTTGGTTCTTTGACAAAATTGACAGACCCTTAGCAAATCTTATCAGAAAAAGAAGAGAACACACCCAAGTACACAAACTTACAGATGAGAATGGAAACATCACCACAGAAACAACCAAGATTCAGAACATTATAAGGGAATACTTCTCAAACCTTTATGCTAATAAGTTTGAAAATCTGGAAAATATGGACCTTTTCATAGCAAATACTGACACGTTGAAACTAAACCAAGATGAATTAAACCAACTTAAGAAGCCCATATTAAGCATTGAAATAGAAATAGGCATAAGAGACCTCCCATCTAAGAAAAGTTGAGGACCAGATGGATTTAGAGTGGAATTCTACAAGGCCTTCAAAGCAGAACTCACACCATTATTCCTCCAACTTTTCAATGAAATTGAAAGAGAAAGTCTGAGACAAGAAGAAATGGTCAGGTAAGTTGATGTTAGGTGAAATGTTTGGCGAAATGGACCCCAAGATAAGGATTCAAATGTCTTTTTTTCTTGCTTGCTATTTTTTCTAATACATTTATAAGATGATTTCTTTTTTGCTTTGTATGTCCCTTCCCCACAATATAACCCTTGTTTTCACTGTCTTTGATGTTGGTATACTTGTGAACGGGAAGGGAAAAAAATTGTTTAAATAGGAATACAGGTGGACCCATTGCAACAATGAGTTGTACAAGATGTTATGTCAAAAAACGAATTTTCCAACTTCAGCACGGGGTGTGGAGTTAGGGTGAGGGGTGTGGGGAAGGGGGAAGTGGGACTGGGGTAGGGGAAGATGAGAAGGGATGGGAAGGGGAAAGAAAAGAGGAGGTAATAATGCTTGATAAGAAATGTACTCATTACCTTGGTCATGTAATTGTAACCCCTCTGTGTACTATATTTTCACAATTAAAAAAATTAGACCTGAAAAATCAATGGCTTTTCTGTATGCCAACAATGAAAAACGCGCAGCTACAATCAGGATAGCAAATCCATTTGAAATAATACCACAAAAAATAAACGTGGGAATTAACGAAAACAATGAAGGGCTTCTATAATGAAGCTTTAAAAACCTGAGAACGGTAATCAAAACAGAACTTAGAAAATGAAAAAACCTCCCATGCTCTTGGATTGGAAGGATCAACACCGTGAAAATGGCCACACAATCTAATCAGCAATGGTATACAGAATAGTTAATCCACTTCACCCAAGCAATTTTCTTGGTTGGTCTTAGGACTTGAACTCTGGGTGTGGGCACTGTTCTTGAGCTCTTCAGTTCAAGGTGAATGCCCTAGCACTTGAGCCACAGTACCACTTATGGATTTCTGGTGATTAATTGCAGATAAGGGTCTCAAGTACTTTCCTCCCTGTATTGGCTTTGAACTCCAATCCTCAGATCCTGAGAAGCTAGGATTACAGGTGTGAGCCACTGGCACCCAGCTTTTGACTTGAATTTTAAATCTCCCAGAGAATCTGCTTACAAAAGAAGTTCCAATACCATATATCCTTGGATCAGCTAGAGGATCAATGCAAGGTTCAGAGTCAATGTGGGTTAGCTGAAGGCATTTAGTGAGTAGGGCTTTTTGAGTTCCTCTTTCAGGATATAGGATTGAACACACACACACACATGCCCGCACAACAGGTTTTTCTTTGGATAATGCACATTATAGAGCTCAAAATTGAAAATCATGCATTTATTATTTAATAGTGTTCTCAGACCTTTTTCAATATTCTCCCATTGAATTATCAGGAGCAGGTCCATGGATCCATTTTTCTTGTGTACCTTAGGCCTAGAATTCTTATCCTCCATTTTAGCAGGTCTCTTACGATTTCAGTTTTGGGTGCGCTGAATCCTCCCTATTGCAAGTTTCTTGTGCACTCTTTTCATATTTAACTGTCCCTTTACTGGAGATTTCTCAAAGATACCTTCCTTCATCTCCCACATTTTGATTCTTGGGCCAGAGAGTGAAAACATAGGTCAAGACTCAAATTCTCCTTGTGCCTAAGACACACTCAACCTATGAATATCCCAATCAACAAGATAATATGCTCTAGTTCAATTTTTCCTCTCATGGCCAATGCATGAAGTTATTTTTTATTGGGGTTCTTCCTTGAGGCCCTTCCTGACATGGCTGATAAACTTTCTATCTTGGGTTTGTCATTAACCACAGGGGATGCTGTTTAATCCAACCTTGAGCTACCTCAACAAGGAAGGATCTGTCTCCTCCTGAGGGGCTCCCAGGATCCCCTTTGAATAATAAGGATCCTGGACAAGTTCCCAAAATCTTGGGAATATTCCCATAGTGGCCCCAATATCCCAAGAAGGACCACCAACTTAAACGGAACTTAGTATGACAAAGTTTAATTCTGTTAAAGTGCATGTTACTCACAGGAAGCCAATTAAGCAACCACTCTGAATAGGAAGTCTACCCCTAATAAGATATTACTTGTGTTGATCAGAAGTTTTGTGTTCAGAATCTTGTTCACTTGGCTACTTTGAAGCTCAGCTGGCTATTTTGAAAGGGGTTAACAGTTTCAGAACAATCAACTAAACAAGGACACCCTGGCCAGAAATTGTTAGAAAATTCTTACTCAGCTTGTGCTCTATGAGTTAAACCATGCCTCAAGTCCATAGAATGATTCTAGTAACAGAATATACTTTAAAATAGCTTTTTATAAGATGATGTCTACTCTTAGTCAATGCTTTACCTCAAGCAATCACATTGAGAGAAAAAGATTCTAACTCCTACACAGTCCATTCCAAGACAGAATTTATTGTCAGCAACTCCTTCTTTGGAATGGAGGCTTATGAGCTTCCAGGTGAAAATATGTTATTCAAAATTGCCTTAGGCAACCTCACCTCATCAGGTGGTTATGAAACCTACAGCTGTGTGTAGCTGCTTTGTACAACTGTTCCTACCTCTACTAGAGAGAGGAAAGTCTCCGCTCTCTGGAGGCAGGTAGCTGTGGACTTAGGCACACATTTTGAGCACAGATCACAGAATGGGCTACAGCATTTTCAGAGCCATAGATGAATCTGTCGGATCCCAGCTGCTTGGCTGTCTACAGGGCCTACTGCTGTTGATGCCACATTTCTGAGGCAAAGCAGTTGCAAGCTACAGTAGGAAGAGGCCTGAGGGAGAATTCTTGTTGGATAGGAGAATGTGAAGATCTTAGAAAATTCAAGCCATTTTCTGAATTGCTTGAGGCAGCTAGCAGATCAACATTTTTTTTAGTCCTCTGGATGCAGAGTATGAGAACACTTGCTACATCTTACAGTCAATCCCTCCTGCCTGCAGTCTTCCATTCCCTCTTACAAGAGTTAAACAGCTTTTAAGAAATCTTACAGCAACAAAGAAATCATCCCTCCCCCACAGTATAACCAATGTTCACTGAATTTGATGTTGGTATAATTTGGGGAAGGGAAGGGAAAAACAATTTGTTTAAGTAGGGATACAAGTGGACCCATTGCAACAATGATATGTACAAGACATTATGTGGAAAAACGAACTTTACAACTTTGGCGAGGATGGGGGAGGAAGGGGGGAGAGATGGGAGGGCAGGGATGGTAAGGGGAAACAAAGGAGTTGGCAACAATTCTTGATAATTGCTTGTGTAATTGTAACCCCTCTGTACAGTATTTTCACAATGAAAAACATATTAATAAAAAAGCTGAAAGTTAAAAAAAAGAAGTCTTACAGAGTGCTCATTACATGCCCCTGGGTTTAAAAAATGACAACACATTCTATTGAAACAACGTCTCACTAGATTCTTATATTAAGCATTTCACTTGTGGCTTTGCTACTTACAAAGCCTTAATTTTAGTCAAAATAAAATTTCTAAGCCTATGTTTTTATTCATATAATGGGGAGCATTATAGCAATGATGAACCTTGTGAATAGTTTCGTACATGCTATAGAGTGGTATTTGGTTTTTTTTTGAACTTCACCTTTTATTTATCTATAAGATTGGTCTTCATTATTGTACTTCTATACACCTATTTTATACAGGAAAACTGTAGCTTCAAAAAAATTATACCCACTATAGAGAATTTTTACACATATGGAATCTACAAAGGGATGAGTTGAGATTGTGCCTCAGACAAGCCCCATAAATGAGATAATAGCAAATAACTAATACCTAGCCTAGTGGAAAATTAGTACTGCTAGTGAGAGCCTTGATTTCTTCTCTTAGGGAATAAGATAGTGTAAAGAAAGTAAAAATCAGACTACAGAAAGAGGTGGTGTCATTAATACTTGCCTGTAAGGCAAAGGAGAAGCAGTATGTGGTAGCCAACCAATGAAAATGAGAGCGGAGTGGATCTAGGAATTGAATGCAGTTTTTATTAAGAACCAGTTTTAATTTATACACAGGTGTTATGTAGATTGCTGAAGAATTTTAATTCATTTTTTAAAACAAAGATAAATTGCAAAGAGAGATTCCGTTAGTTTGCTTCTATTAGTTAGATTCTATTAGCCCAGGATTGAGTAATTCACAAAATTAAAATCTGTGAGGTTCCTTGAGAATGACAGTGCATTTGGAAAAAGCAAAAGTCAGCAAATCTGATCTGATGAAGAAAGCATATCCTCTGGCTTTAGAATAGATCAATTTCTATCTCAGAACAAGTGAAAGAAAGGATACAACATTATATAGAATATATTTTACACCTTAAAGATGCTCATTTGCTGCATTAATTTTTCATTGTTTGATTCATCCAAGAAAAAAAAGGCTGAGAATTGCTGGACCCTTTAGTAGCCTAGTACTGGGTGCTTGTTATTTTGTTTTTCCTAATTCTTTAAAGATTCTAGTGAAAAGAATTGAGAAAATGCAAACATTAACTAGGTTTGGATTAATCTGCAACACAGCACCTAAATTAGTGAATTCTGAATCTAGTTTCAAAGCAGAAGGTGAAATATTCCCTTTCCCCAACATTTTCAGATTGGCAGTGTTATCTATTCCTCGGGTTTGTTGCCTTTAAAAAATTCAAGAGCACAAATTTTTTATTGTGAAAATACTGTACAGAGGGCTTACAATTGCATGGGCAAAGTAAGGAGTACATTTCTTATCAAGCATTGTTGCCTCCTCCTTTGTTTTTCCTTCACATCCCTTCCCATCTCCCACCCTCCCACCCCCGACCCCCCACCCAAACTTCTAAAGTTCGTTTTTCGACATAACATCTTGTACATCTCATGGTTGTAATGGGTCCAGCTGTATCCCTATTTAAACGGTTTGTTTTTGCCCTTCCCTTCCACAAATTATACCAACATCAAATACAATGAAAGCAGGGGTTATACCGTTGGGGAGGGACATATAAAGCAACAAAGAAATCATCTTATAAATATGTTAGAAACAGTTGCAAGAAAGAAAATACATTTGAATACTTATCTTGGGGTTCATTTCACCTAACATCAACTTATCTGACTTATTCTGCTTGTCTCAGAAATATAGTAGTTATTGCAAATAAGGGAAACCATGGGACATATGTTTCTTTGGGCCTGGCTTACTTCAGTTAATATAATTTTTTCCAAGACTTTCCATTTCCTAACAAATGGGGCAGTGTCATTCTTTCTGATAGAGGCATAGAATTCCTAGTGTAAATATACCATATTTTCGGGATCCATTCATCTACTGAGGGGCACCTGGGTTGGTTTCATATCTTAGCTATGGTAAATAATGCTGCGATAAACATAGTTATGATGGTAGCTTTAGTATGGTCTTGTTTGTGATCATATGGGTAAATACCCAAAAGTGGGATTCCTGGGTCATAGAGGAGCTCTATGTGGAGTCTTTTGGGGAACCTCCATATTGCTTTCCAAAGTGGTTGAACAAGTTTACCTTTCCACCAACAATGCAGTAAGGTTCCCTTCTGGGCACATCTCTTCCAGCATCTGTTGTTACTAAACTTCTTGATTATAGCCATTCTAACTGGAGGGACGTGGTATGTCAATGTTGTTTTCATTTGTATTTTTTATAGCTAGAGAGGTTGAGCATTTCTTCATACGGCTATTGGCCATTCTTCTTTCCTCTTCAGAGAAGTTTCTCTTTAAGTCTTAGGCCCACGTATTTATTGGGTAGCTGTTTCTTTGAAGATTTTTTGTTGGGGGATTTAATTTTTTGAATACTAGGTATATTTTAGATATAAGACCCTTGTCCATTGTATGGCTAGTTAAGATCTTCTCTCAATCCAATGGTTTCTTATTGATCTTGCTAGCTATGTCCTTTGCCATACAGAAGCTCTGCAATTTCATGCAATCCCATTTGTCCATCAGTTCTTTGATTTGTTGTGTTTTGGGGTCTCTATTTAAAAAATTTCTGCCTATGCCATGGAGACCTAAGGTTTCTCCTCTTCCATCCTCTAATGTTTGCAGAGTTTCTGCTTTGACTCCGATGTCTTTGATCCATTTGGAGTTGATTCTGGTGCAGGGTGGCGTACAAGGAACTAGATTTAGTTTTCTACTAGTGATTAACCAGTTTTGTGAACAACATTTACTGAAGAGGCTGTCTTTCTTCCATTCTATTTTTTTAGCTCCCTTATCAAAGATTAGATGGCTATATGTCTGCACGTTCATTTCTGGGCTTTCAATTCTATTCCATTCTTCCTGAGGTCTGTTCTTGTGCCAGTAACAAGCTGTTTGGAATACTATGGCTTTGTAGTAGTTTGAAATTTGGTATTGACATTCCTCCAGCACTATTCTTTCTGTTAAGGATCATTTTTTGCTATTCAGAGTCTTATTTTTCCATATAAATTTTTGGATTGCCTCTTCTATTTCCTTGAAAACTGAGGTTGGTTATTAATAGGTATTGCATTGAATTTGTAGATAGTCTTGGGAAGTATTGCCATATTCACGATGTTGATCCTTCCAATCCAGGAGCAAGGGAGGTTTTTTGCCACTTTCTAAGTTCTGTTTTGGGTTCCTTTTTCAGGTTTTTAAAGTTTTCATCATAGAGGCCCTTCACTTCTTTGGTTAATCCCTAGGTATTTTATTTTTTGTGGGGCTATTACAAATTGGGTTGCTTTCATAATTTCAGCTATGCTTTTCTCATTGTTGCCATACAGAAAAGTCATTGCTTTTTTATCGTTAATTTTACACCCTGCTACTTTGCCAAAGTTTTGAATCAGCTTGTGTAATTTGGGAGTGGAGTCCGTGGGATTCTTTAAATACAAGATCAAGTCATCTACAAAAAGGGAGAGTTTTACTTCTTCTTTTCTTATTTGGATCCCTTTTATGTTTGCATCTTGTCTTATTGCTGTAGCTAGGCATTGTAAAACTAGATTGAATAGATGTGGAGAGACTGAACTTCCTTGTCTCTTTCCTGAGTTAAGAGGAAATGGTTTTAGTTTTTCACCATTAAGTATAATGCTGGCTGTAGGTTTGTCATATACAGCCTTTATTGTATTGAGGAACCTTCATCATAGTAGTAGTTAGTTCTTTCTGCATCTATCGAGATAACCATGTAGTTCTTAAAAATGCTTTTGTTGATGTGATGAATTATATTGATTTGTGTAAAATGAACCAGTTTTACATCCGTGAAATGAATTTTGTTTGATCGTGTTGTATGATGTTTTGGGTCAATTGTTGAAGTCGATTGGCCAAAATTTTGTTGAGAAATTTTGCATCAATGTTCTTCAAAAAAATATGTCTATCATTCTCTTTCTTTGATGAGTTCCTGTCTGGTTTTTGGATGAGGGTTATGATGGCTTCATAGAATGAGTTCAGAACTTTCTCTGTCAATTTCACTGAAAATTTGGAGGAATATTGGTGTGAGCTCTCCTTCGAAGGCCATGTAGAATTTCGCTGCTAATCCTTCTTTTCCTGGGCTTTACTTAGATGGAGGCCTCTTCTTGCTGTTTCTATTTCAGTGCTTGGTATGGGCCTGTTAAGATGGTTTAATTCATATTGGTTTAGTTTCAGCATATCAATATTTGCTAAGAAAAAGTCCATTTCTGCCAAGCTTTCCAACTTATTAGCATAAAACTTTGAGAAGTATTCCCCTATAATGTTCTGAATCTTGGTTGTTTCTGCAATAATGTTTCAATTCTCATCACTGTTTATTTTTGTGTGTGTTCTCTTCTTCTTCTGATAAGATTTGCTTAGGGTTTGTCTATTTTGTTAATTTTTATGAAAAACCAACTCTTTGTTTTGTTGATTCTTTATATTTTGGGGGGGGATTCTAATTCGTTTCATTCTGATTTAATTTTAATGATTTCTTTCCATGTGCTGGATTGCAGTTTATCTTGCTGCTCTTTTTCAAGGAGATTCAGATATCTCATTAAATTGTTGGTTTTAGATCTCTGCTATTTGTTGATGTAGGACCTCAGCAGTATAAACTTGCCTCTGAGAATTGCCTTAGCTGTGTCCCAAAGGAGCTGGAAATGTGTGCTCATTTTGTTGAATATAGTGAATATTTGAATTTCGTTTCTAATCTCTTCCATGATGCACTGGTGGTTCAATGGTGTGTTGTTCAGCCTCCATGTGTTACAGGACTTTCTTTGGTGGCTTTTGGTGTTTAGTTCTAATTTTATTCCCTTGTGGTCTGAGAGAACGGAAGGTATAATTTTAATATTCCTGAATTTGGAAAAGTTTGCTTTGTGACCAAAATGTGGTCTATTTTGCAAAATGTTCCATGTGCTGCTGAGGAAAACATGTGTTCTGATGCTGCTGGCTGAAATATTTGGTAGATGTTTGTTAAATATAGTTGATTTATGCAGTTGTTTAGATCTGTGGTTTCTCTCCTGAGTTTTTACTGAGTTGATCTATCTAGTGGGGATAGTGGTGTGTTAATGTCCCCAACAATTAATGTCTTTGGATTTATGTGAGTTGAGAGAAAGTTTTTTGGATAAATTTGGGTACTCCGTTGTTTCGTGAATAGATATTTAGAAATGTAATATCCACCTGAAGGGGAGATCCCTTAATTAATAATTAGCGACCTTGTTTTTCTATCCTCACTAATTTTAATTTGAAGTCTATTTTATGTAATATTAGGATGGCAACTTCTGTCTATTTATGGGGGCCATTTGCTTGGTAGATTTTGTTCCACCTTTTCTCTTTCAAAATGTGTTTGTTTTTATGGGCATGGAGTGACTCCTGAAGGCAGCAGATAGAAGGATCTTGCTTTTTAATTCAACTAGACAGCTAAGTCTCTTAATTAGAGAGTTAAGTCCATTAACATTGAGAGATAGGACTGACACGTATTTGGGAGTTTCTGCTGTTTTGTCAACCTTTTGGGGGGCTGCACCAACTGGATCCTTCCTATGGTTCTTGGATTCACAGTTTGGGTTTCTTGGCCTTTATTATGATCTTGTTCATTTTCTATGTGTAGGACATTTTTAAGTATCTTTTGCAGGCCTGGTTTGATGGAGATATATTGTTTCAGGTTTTCTTTGCTCTGGAAGGTTTATATTTGACCTTTGGTTATGAAGGAAAGTTTATCTGGGTACAGTATTCTTGGCTGATATTTGTTTGTCTATAGGGCATGGCATACATTATTCCAGGCTCTTCTTGTTTTGTCTCTGCTGAGAAATCTGAGATGATTCTAATTGGTTTCCCTCGACAGCTTTAAGGAAATTTTCCTTGGTCTGAATTGATCCTGTGAGGATTATAATGTGATGGTGGTATGTCCTGTTCTGGTCTGGTCTATTTGGCTTCTAAGAGCTTATTGTATCTGAATAGGTCTATCTTTTTGTATGTTTGGGATGTTCTCTGCTCCGATCTTGTGAAACAAATTTCCTAGACCATTAACTTCTGTCTCTAGGTATTCCTCTGCACCCCTCACATTAGGCCTTTTGATGGTGTATTTCAAATGTTGAATAGAGCTCTCATATTTCTTGGGTTTTCTTGGATAGTTGTATGTTGATGGCTTCAAATTCTTCGTTGGAGCTTTGTTTTAGATCTTGGATGAACTTCTTTACTTCCTTATTTTGGTGTTCATTGTTTATTCTCAAATCACTTCATCGATTGGTTATGGTTTCCTTGGCCTCCCATTCCTTCTGTTGGGCTCCATTCAGCATTCCCTTTGTGGTCTCTCTGACTTCTTTCAGCTGTCTGTTTATGGATTCCATGAGTGCCTCTATTGTAATTTGTGTATTTTCATCCCGCTCTCTCAATTCCTGTATTATTCTTTCATTAACTTCCTCACACTCAAGAGATTCCTGTATTTATCTTTGGTTTTCCTCTTCTCTCTCGCTATCACACTCATAATAAGTCCTTTTCAGGTTTTCAGTCTTTTAATTCACCATGTTTACCAGTAGTGTTTGTAGAGCTTTTTGAGTACTCTCCACTGATTATTCATTAGGTGTTTTGTCAGCTGATTATCATGAGTGGGAATTGAGATACCCAGAATTTCCATTTTTCCTGTGTTTTTTGGCCGGTTCTGCCAATTTGTTTATGAAAGTAACACCAATTTTGTGCTAAAACACAATTTTAAGGCAAGCATCAACCCAAATCCAGTTGTTGCACAGTCAAAACGCTGCAGATACAATCTAGTTCAACAGATACAATCTATTCAACATCAAACAAGTACATATTAATGGGCTAAGAACAGCAAAGAAGAATTTGGCAAACCAGAAATTATTGGGTTTAGGGAGAAATGTGGGGGGAAATAGGATTAAAGGTATGTGGAAACATAAAAGGAAGTTGATTTAACTAAATCCTAATCTCAGAGAGGGAAATGGACTGGACAGAATGATAGGAGAGAGATTGAAAAAAGAAAAAAAATGGAAAAACAAAACTTTAAATTTAAAAATGAAACACTTAAAAATTAGTCAAGGTTAAAGAATTGATATTGAGAGAAGAAGGATAGGATGAGAGTAAGTGGGGGACCCAAAGGAGACATGAAAAACAAAAAAAAAGTTCTTAAAATTATATATATATAGGTATAAAGAGATAATAATGCTATTAAATAATTTAAGTCTAAGAGATTTTGAACTGAATAATAAATTTCTGGGTTAAATAAGTACATGATGCTGGATAAGGTCTAGTATTTGATGACAGGTATATATCTGAGGATAAGCAGAACAGAAATTAAGTCACACAAAACAGATTGAAAGAGAAGAAAAAATGAAAAGATTAAAAAAAAGAAGAAGAGGAAAAAGGACCAAACACACACACACACACACACACACACACACACACACACACACACACATAAAGTAAAAATTATATGAGAAAAAAAGATGAATAGAAAATATTTTTAAAAAATAAAAATTTTTTAAAGGTACAAAAAAAAGCTTTATAAGGTAGAAGCACATCAAAACTCCAGGCATATATTTTTCTTTAGATGAGTATTTAGAATTGCGTGAAGGTATAGATTTAACCTACTTGCAAGTTAATAATGAACTTATTATATTTTCATGGGTGCTAGATGATTTATTATGCTCTTGGGTTAGTGATAAAAAGGACTTCATTTTTAAAGTAATACTGACAGCCATTGGTGTTTGTGTGTGTGTGTGTGTGTGTGTGTGTGTGTTTGTGTGTGTGTGTGTGTGCATTTATATATTTTAAGTGACTCTCCCAACCCTCAATGACATTGAGTAAGATAAAGATAGCCAGGTGAAACCTATACAAATAATGGAGTCTGAGTTTGAGCAATTGTGATCTATATAATAAGCAATAGGCATGTCTGAACTTTACTCAGGAGGATTTTGCTTAGCAATAGCTTGTAAAAATATCCTTGCAAATAAACTATAGAATAAAGACCAGTTAGACCCTTGAATATATGCAAATAGTTGAGACTACTGTGGAACTGTTCTTTTTGTTTGTTTGTTTCATGAAGAGTCCTAGCTACAAAAACCAATACATACTCTCCCAACAAATACATAGCTCTCCTTAAAAATGAGGAATGACAATTTGTTGAGATTACTTATTCTTTTTCAACCCCTAAGCTTTAAGATGAAATAGGTACTTAAATTCTCTCTATATTTGATGTCAGTATAACTTGTGGAGGAGATGGGGAAAAACAAGTCATTTAAGGATACAGGTGGACCTGTTGCAACAATGAGAAGTACAAGTTGTCATGTCGAAAATGAGTTTTACAACGTTGGTACGTGGGCGGGGGGAGGGAGGGAGAGGCTGGGAAGGGAGGTGAAGGGTGAACAAAGGAGGAGGCTGCAAGCTTGATAAGAAATGTACGCATGATCCTGCCCATGTAATTGTAACCCCTCTGTACAGTATGTTCACAAAAAAATAAAATAAAATAAAAAATGAAAAAAAAAACTTTTCTCTGTTGCCAGTGCCGGTGGCTTATGCCTGTAATCATAACTACTTAGGAGGTTGAGACCTGAAGATCACGGTTCATAGCCAGCCAAGGCAGGAAAGTCCATGAAACTGTTATCTCCTATAAACTACCAGAAAACCTGAAGTGGCACTGTAGCTCAAGTGGTACAGTGCTAGCTTTGAGCTAAAGAGCTGAGGGACAGCACTCAGGTTCAGAGTTCAACCTCCACAATCGACAAACAAACAAATAAATAATAAAACTTTTTTTTCTGTGGAGCCTTACCATTTTTCAATATCAAAAAGACTCTGGAAAGATGGAAGAATAAAATACAGGGAAACCACAACAGGCTTTTTCAGCTGGCTTACTCTTAGTCCTTTGAACCTATGATGACAAATTACCAGACACTGCACTGGTTATAAACAACAAATTTAGTTCTACATTCTGGAGCCTAAAGGTTCAAGATGTCAATGCTTGCATAGTCAGGATTATTTTTTTTTCTGAGTGATGCACTGTATTAAAGATCAGGAAAGAAATCTCTTGGTTTCGTTTATTTAAATCCCATTCATGAAGTTTTGCCTCCATGACTTAATTACCATCCACATACACACAAATGCCCATTTCTATAACACTACATTTGTGTGAATGTTATATTTTCTTCTATGCTGTTCTTTCATGCTTCATCTCCTTTGCTTTCTAAAAATCTGTCTTTATTTCTCTATGAACATTGACAGAAGTCCAGCTACCAAGCAGACAAAGGATGATAATGTAAAGGTCCCATAACTCATGAGTCATTAATGTAACAACATGGAAAAAGAGGCCATATTTATTGGTACCTCAGTTATTATGATTCAAATTTTCTTACTTGTCTACATAGCGTCATTAAGGGCACATAAATTAAAATATGAGCCAGGTGCTGGTGGCTCACACCTGCAATCATAGCTATTCAGGAGGATAAGACCAGAGGATTGAGGTTCAAAGCCAGCCTGGGCAGGAAAGTCCATGAGACTCTTATCTTCAATTAATTACCAGAAAAACAGAAGAGGTGCTCTACCTCAAATGGTAGAGCACTCACCTTGAGCTGAAGAGCTGAGTAGAGCACCCAAGATTACAGTAAAAGACCCATGACAAAAAATCCCAATATGACTTTGGGTTTCCCCTATAGGAACTATGAAATCAATACTAACTTCCCAATCAGAAAAAATAATTCCAAAATAATTCAGTGCACCTACTTTTGCTGAGTTATTTAAGTTATGGCTTCTTTGCTAGACATATTCTTTTAAAATTGTCAAATACTAGCTTTATAATAAATTTCATCTAATATTTCTCTGTTCAAACCATAAGTCTTGATACAGTTGATGTCATTTGGCTTTCTTAAGATCCAGTTCAAAGCCAACCCAGGAAGGAGAGTCTGTCAACCTCTTACTTGTAATTAAAGCTAAAAAAGCCAGAAATGGAGTTTTGGCTCAAGCAGTAGAGTACTAGATTTGGGGACAGGTTGGCAGAGAAGTCACCTGTGTAGGGAAATGGTCCAGCATCTGAGTTCATGCTTCAGAACTAGCACAAACTAAGCAAACAAACAAACAACAACAAAAACAAGATATATCTTTGGGCCCTTCCTTAAAGTAGAACTGGTCTGAGAAGAGTCTCCTTTTGCTAATCAGACTCACTGGATCCTGCTTTTTTTGGAATCCTTTGTGCTATTGAGAACACAGGACCAGATTAAAGGAACTAATAACTGACTCTGCAACAAAAGAATCATCTCAGAAGTGAAATATCTGTCCAAAAGACACTTTAAAATCTCCATGTTTTTGTTTCTCTGCAGTAGAACACTTTGAAAACAGTTATTTTCTGTTTTTTTTTACTATGCTGGTCTTCAAATTGCACAAAATTTCCTTTTAAAATACTCTCAGCTAGAAGTTTACAGACAAGTTTTATATGAGTAAGGAACACTCGAACATGTCAGGATCCGAGTTTCCTTCAAGATTTGAATTCTTTTCTTTTACAGTAAAAAGGAAAGCACAAATTACCTTGTACTTTGTCATCTTCTATGTTCAGTTCCTCTCCCCAATCAGTTTCTACTTCCAGTAACAGATCCTTCAAGTTACTTCCAGTAACAATATATGCGTCTGGTCTAATAAAGTTGATGAGGTATAATGAATGTTTTCTGACTTCATCTTTGGACATGAATAACACGTGTTTCAGGGACAACTTAGTAAAAAGAAAATATGAAATTTAAATGGCCTATAAAAACATTATCCAGTAGTACATTAAGTTCAAACTTTTTCAGTGCTTTCTAAATTAAGGCCAATTTTAAGTAGGAAGAAGGTTCTCAGAAACGTTTTGTGTGTGTGTGTGTGTGTGTGTGTGTGTGTGTGTGTGTGTGTGTGTGTGTGTGTGAGCTGTGCATTATTTCCCATGTGCATGAGTTAACAGTAGGGAAAAAATAGGAATAATAGTAGAAAGAGAAGTTCTGTGTTTAACTATAAGGATTGAATACACTATAGAAGACTCTACAAATAATACAATATTGATACAATGAAGCCATGGCCAGTGTGCTCATCTATGGGAGTGATATGGTGAAAGCATTAATAAGTGAAACATAAAGGATGAGACCACTCTCTTTCATCTACAGGCTCTAAATCATGGTTGCTAATCACACAAATTGATAAAAAGGAAAAAGGAAAAATAATTATGGTTCCAAAGCAAGTCAGATATAAGAGCATGGACTTAACTGGAAAATAAATATCATGTTGAGAGAACAGAGATTATACAAGCAATGAACTGGTGGCTAAGAACATATTTCCTTTTCCTTTCTTTTTTTGATGGTTCTGGGGCTAGAACTCTGGGCTTGGATGTTGTCGCTCAGCTCTTCACCTCAAGGCTACTCCCCTACCACTTGAATCACATACCACTTCCAGTTTTCTGGTGGTTAATTGGATATAACAATCTCAAGGACTTTCCTATCCAAGCTGGCTTCAAACCTCAATCCTCAAATCTCAACCTCCTAAGTAGCTAGCATTACAGCCAGTAGCACCTGGCTTAAGATCACTTTTCTAACAGTGTACACTCAGAATAGGTAATATGTATGTTCATTTATATTAATATGAATTCTTGAGTTAAAAATCGGAGGCTACAGCTTAGACTTCACACTAAAAAAAACGGTTCTGGTTTAAAGTTGATACTCCTGGAAAAATAAAACCTAAGAATGTAAAGGAGGATGAGAAGTGTGGTTTGAGCCTGAGCAGAACAGTTTTTAGACACTATATATAATTAACTAGCCAAAAGCTGGATTAGAAGAATGGCTCATATGATGGAATAGTAGAGCAAGACTGCTGAATAAGTGCTTGAGGCTTTTGCTTACGTACATACAAACAGACACCTACATACAAAGGCACATATATGTGCAAACACACATACACAAGTGACACAACTCTCAAAATGTGTAGAAAAGTTAGAAAACAATAGAAAATATATCTTAAGTGAGATTAGAATCAAGTGATAATTTTTAATATTAGAAATTCCTCAATTGAACTTCCCCCCCCAAAATATGAGAATATTATGTAAGTAGGGACCAGAGACAGTAAGAAATTCAAGTAATGATTATTAAACTTATCAGAACCATGGAGGAATGAATCAGAGACAACTGCAGGTGCATATGAAAACATTCATATCCTGTGTCAAATGTTAGAACTTTTTGAAAACAGTACAGAAACAATCTGAGCATTCAGTCTAATGGATAAAATCATTGGGGAAGTTCAGAATTTCTAGTCTATATCTAAATTGAATAAACCAATAAACCATGGCAGGGAAATATGATACAAGCCTAGAATTCTAGCAGTCAGCCTAAAACAGGAGATTAGAGATTAGAATTACATAGGATTCCTTCCCTGGAACAGGTCTCAATAAAACAAACCAAACAACAAGAAAGGGATACAGAGTTGGAAGTTTGGGCTAATTTTGTCATTATGTTTTGAGAAGTTAAGTTTCCTATTGAAATGCAATTCATATATAATCTTCATTTGTGTTTTAAATGCCCTCTTCATTAACAAACATTTCTAGATACAAAATGGATCATGATTCCCAAACAAAAATTGGAGAACCTAGGCATCATTCTGTTGGATTCCAAAGAAATGAAGGATTACAAAATCTTAAGCATGGAGAAATAGCAAAGTTCATATAATGTAGGACTTTTTAGACCTTGCTAAATAAGAATTTATATTCAAAATAAATATTTTAGTTTTGTTTGTAATTACATATTCTCTAGGATACTACAAGATTCTTTTTAAATAGAGGATTTAATTTCCAAATTCATAAATGATTCTGGCATGCTATTTGCCTAGAATATTCTTCCAAGAGAGGGGAAATTAGAACTTATTTAATAATTCCAACAGTTTATGTATAAAATGATAATGTGAATAACTTAGACAGAGTTGCCAAGAAATGGATGATATTAATTTAGAAATTTAGAAAAAGAGCAATTGTTGAGGGTTTGGTGTAACATGGTATGAAGAGAGTAATTGTGTGAAATCTTGTTTTTCTACATATATATAACACTGGACGAAATTTACTGAATTGCATGCCTCTTAATACAGTGAGAAAAATGGTAGGTATGTGGTTTGCATTTATTTTTGTTTTTGTTTTTTGGTTGGTCCTAGGGCTTGACCTTCCCCTAAACACAGTCCCTGAGCCTGTTTGTGCTCAAGGCAAGTACTGTATCACTTCAAATGCAGTGTCACATCTGTCGGCTTTTTCAGAGCAGTTTATTGGAGATAAGAGTCTCAGTTAACTTCCTGCCTGGGTGAGCTTTGAACAATAATCTTAAAATCTTAGCCTCCTGAATGTCAATGATAGTTACAAAAATAGAAATATAAATAATATTTTTGCAAATGTTCTGATCTCAAGAATACCACCTGGGGAAAAATGATGCAGCAAAGTTTAATGTAATATTTTTTAAATACTGATAAGCTATTAATTATGTGAATTAAGGGAATTTTAAGATGCAGTTTATAAATTGGAAACTGTTGACTTAGGATGACTTTGTAGCATAAAAGCTTTGGATTGATGCTCATACAAGTAATATCTTACTCTGATGAACAAATGCTTACTCTTGAGAAATTATTTTAGATGCTTCACAGTTTTACCAGAATGTGGCTATTTTTCTATTGACTTCTCAATATGTAACACCCATGTGGAAACTGCATCTATTGCAGAATTACATAGCATGCAAACAGGTACTGTTTTGATTCTCTATCGTATGGAATGTTCAGAATTTGGAAATGAGTAGTTAGTAGTTTTAGGAATTCTGAAGGACACATATATTCTGTCCTCTTAACAAATTACTTACTTTTGAAAGTTATGAATTTGCATACAATTAAACTGTAAATTTTTCAAAATAATGTCAAGTATATTGTGAAAATATTGTATAGTTTGATCCCATTGAAGTTGATGACCCTCTGATAAAGAAGTGATTAATTCAAATTAGATGGCAAATAGTAGTAATTTTTAAAAGGTAATACACATAGAATAATATTTACTATACCAATACAGTGAAATTATATTTTATGTGACTTATTTTTTAAATTTAATTTTATTGTCATAATGATGTACAGAAGAGTTACAGTAACCAAGTAAGTGAATACATAGCTTGTCAAAATTGTTACCCCACCTTCATTTTTCTCACACTTTTTCTTCACCCCAAAAGCCCTCACAAGTTGTACAGTAAATTTCCAACATACTGTCTTGTGAGTATTGCTATTGGATTGGTTTGCCATTTGTCCTTTGTCTCACCATTGTATTGTTCCTCTTCCCTTCCCTAATTCAGATAAATGTATGTACAATACACAGGGTATCAAAGTCAAATACAGCACAGGATAAAGCATAGGGGGGAAACACAGACAAAAAAGAAATTAAGATATGTTACCATATCTTAGAGTTCATTTTGCTCAGCATCACCTTATATCATCATATATACATAGCTATTGAAGCATTATGCTCATCTTCTAGGACTTTCCTAGATATTTCTTTATTAATTACAAGTGAAGGAAACCATAGAATCTGTTTCTTTGTATCTTGCTTATTTTATTCAATAGGAGTTTTCCATGTCTTTCCATTTTCTTATGAATGGGGTGATGTCCATCTTTCTGATAGAAGTATAGAATTCCATTGTTTATATATAACACATTTTCTCGATTCATTTATCTACTGAGGGGCACAGGAGTTTTAAAGATGATTACATGTAAGTATCACTTAGGAACATTCAAAAATGACAGATGCCACTTCCACAGACATTCTGAAATCATGATCCTAAGTAAGATAGGATTATGTGATGGCAGAAGCATTGAGATATCTGGATGAGCTAATATTTATTTTGCACTAAATTAGTCAAAAAGATATCCAACATAATATAGGATAAAATAGATATTCAGTATAATATAGCATAAAAATATTAGCGACAAAATATTCACTTGAGAAAGATATAGGAGGCTGCCAGAAGTATGAAGAAGTTCAGATAATTTTGAAGAAATTAGAAATGCAAGCTCAATTATGTCTCTTTAAATAAAAATTATGTACAAGGAAGGGCAAAAGAAGGGGAAGAGAATAAAACAACTGACAGCAGATCATTGTCCCAAGTTCGAATATAAAAAAACAATCTGTAAATTCCACGTTAAAAAGAGACCAATATAATATGTCCCACTTTATTTAGGTGCATGAAAAATATTTACTTGGTTTTCCCACTTTATTGCCAAAATAAATGACTTATAAGAAATGATATGATTGTCATTACTTCAACCTGAAGACTAACTGTGATGAACCCTCTTTTTCTAACTTTCCTCTTGGAAAATAGTGCCTGACTTGATGATGTTGTGGCTGATTACAAAGTCAGAGTTAGGGGGCTTCTACTTGTCTGATTATCCCAGAATATTTTTTTATTGTAAAGATACTATACAGAGGGTTACAGTTACATGAGTGAGGTAATGAGTACACTTCCTCTTGAACATTGTTACCCCCTCCATTGTTTTCCCCCTACCATCCCCTCCCTCCCTCCCTTCCCCGAGGTTCTTTTTTTTTTTTTTGATTGTGATTAAGTGATTACATAATTTCCGGAAATTCACAGTATTGTGGAATAATGATGCTCATTTAAAGTCACATGTTCATTCTAAATTTCCTGGAGCAAATTGTCTATCACAGTCTGTAATATATAACGGTGCTCACATGTTATATACCATATATGTGATCAGCAGCATGGGGATATTTAGTAGTGGTTCAACCAGATGAGTGGGAGTTCTTTGTTTCTTAAGTCCTGCTGGTTTTGTCATATCACCTAACATTTTGGATTTAGCATCCACTTATCAGGGAGACCATGTACCATTTGTCTCTTTGTTCTTGGCTTACCTCACTCAACATGATTCCTTCTAGCTCCATGCATTTCCTTGCAAATGCATTACTTTGTCATTTCTAATGGCTGCATAATATTCCATTGTGTATAGATACCACAATTTTTGGATCCATTCATCTGTGGTGGGGCATCTAGGTTGTTTCCATATCCTAGCTATTGCGAACAGTGCTGCAATAAACATGGAGGTGCACGTGTCCTTGTATATTGGTTCCTGTTGGTCAGGGTAGATGCCTAGAAGTGGTATGACTGGGTCGTAAGGGAAGTCAATCTTTAGCTTTCTAAGGACCCTCCAGACTGCTTTCCAAAGTGGTTGTATAAGTGTACATTCCCACCAGCAGTGTAATAGGGTTCCACTTTCTCCACATCCCCTCCAGCATTTGTGGTTGGCTGATTTGTGGATGTGGGACATTCTGACTGGGGTAAGGTGGTATCTCAAGGTTGTCTTTATTTGCATTTCCTTCACCACCAGGGATGATGAACATTTCCTCATGTGTTTCTTTGCCATTTTTATTTCTTCATTTGAGAAGTCCCTCTTTAGTTTCCTTGCCCATTTAGTAATTTATCCCAGAATATTTTAAAGCAGTTTTCTCCCAAGATATCCAACTACATTGTCTGAAGCTGTACTTTGAATGCACCCTCACACCTAAGCACATTATTTGAAATTAGACTTCACCATTTCCTTGGCACATTCTACTTCGTGCTGTTGTCTTTTTTGCACATGCTTTTTGAATTCAGTTATTCCATTTCCATTTCATCTGTGCAAACTGCTAAGAACATTGTTCAACTACCATTACTTGTTTTCACATGCCCAGTCTATATATTAAGGTACTTTGTCAATGTTAAGCAATAGGGTAGCACTCACTATCTGAGGAGGAAAGTTCCACAGTATATCTCTATGCCCGCATAAGAGAATGTAGAATTTAAAGCATTTTGAAACAAAGAGTAATATTAGAATTGAAAGGCTCCTTAGGGACTTTTTCTTGGAGCTTATTATTTTACCCAGGAGAAATATAAATGTCCATAAATTTTGGAGCTAATTAGTAACATAATTAACACTGTATCTAGATGTTGTGTTATTTCAAGTTACTCCTGTATTATTGTTACATCAGAATCCTTCCCTTGCAAATGTGTATGAGAAAATGAAAGGCATTAAGGCAAAATGATTTATCTTTTTAGGCATTTAATCCTACTGGTGAGGGTAATGCTGAACTCATTCAATAAAAGCTTGAAGTGTATGAGAGCACTTTCTACATATAAGAATTGTGGCAGGTTGATTGACAGGGTTATTATATAATAGAGATATCCTGAAGAGGAACTACATTTAAATAAAGTATAATGCAATTATATGTGTCAATGACTATTGAGGCATTTTCTATTCTAAAGAAGAATCAATTCTAGGAGTCTTCAGTAACATCAGCAAAGCTGTATGTTCAATATAATACTTGGTGTCACTTGGTGTGACTTGGTGTCCATTTATAATGGATAAGCTGATAAGATATCCAACCATATCTAAAGATACTTCAATAAAATCCCAAACTGATGTGAATACATTGGTCACTCTTTGAACTGTAGGATAAATTAGGCTTGTTTATGCTGTAGTTCAATCTATAATCTCTTGGCTAAAAATGTCTTCAAAAATATTCACAGAATAACTTTAAGTTCATGACAGTTATATGTGTATAATGGTTCGAAGGTCAGGATAAAAGCATTTGTTCCCAATATTTATAATCAAGAGGGCCTGTTGAATTCATGAATCCAGAGTTTTATGGCACCATATTAACATCTCAAAATTTTACCAATGTGAATTACATCTCTGCCAGTTCACCAGAAGACTGATCTTATTGACCCTGTCTATGTCCTTTTAATGTTCAAATCCAAATAGCATATTTCCTTCAATATCTCTGTAACAGTTTTGAACTTTTATTCCTTCACATTTTTTCCTTTCGTTACTTCTCTAATTTTGTTTTTATTACTTTCCAGTTTCCATATTTCTTTCTTCCAATCATGTTCACACTAGTTCTCATAGTGCTTACCCTGGTTTCAGAACTTTCCTTTTCCTCTTCCCTTTAATAATGCCACCTATTTTATTATTTTTTCATATTCATGTCTTGGATATTTTGATGATGTCTGTACAGACTAATCTTTGCATCTAATATAAACTTTTAAAAAAGAGTTTTTTCCCTAAATCCATCATTTCCACTTGTAATCCTTGCCACCAAGAATCTTTCTAACACGGGTGCCTGGTCAGAGATGTAGAAGCACTTTAAATGTCTTCTTACCCTTCTACTCCCTCCCATTAGATAAGATGGATGATCAAGATTTTCTCAATTTCTGGCACTAATATAATTTGTATGTACTCCTTTCTATGCTTCCGACAATAAAAAGCTTCAAGTATTCATCACTGATCACCTAGTCCTAAAATAACCTTTCACAAATTATGATTTACCCCCCTAGTCTTTAGATATTATTCCTCTCTATCACCAAATGACTCTGTTTTAAGCACACAGAGTGAACAGCTCAAACACAAATTCTAGTATCATTATTTATTCACTACATTAACTTTGGACGTTACATTTCTCATTTGTAAATGGATGTAATCTATCTGAAATATTGAAGAATATTTGTTGACTTCTAGAACAAAAACAAGAAAAGTGGAGTCCTTACATTTTCCACCATAACTTACAAATAAGGAAAGAGTCAAATTCAGTTTGTTGGTACACAGTCACATATTGTTTCATGAAGAAATAAAAACAAATGTTACTTCCTGGCTCTAAGGCTGTTGTACTTTTAAGGCAACTACAGATATTTAAGTGGCATTTTGTAAGTTGTATTAAGTGGTTACAGCTGTATCAAAGAACTTACTCAATATATCATTGGAAAGCACTGGTATTGAATAGTATCTATATGAGAATATTATTTGAACTATTCATACTTAGTTGAAAACAAAATCTTAGACAATCATAAGTTTTCTTATTGCTATATTTGTTGCCTAGTGTTCTTCAAAAATTTATACATAGATTTTCTCCAGTGAACTGATAGAAACTAATAGTCACAAGTATTTTTGCCTTATGAGTGAAGCATGCATGAGGAATCTGTGGTTACCATGTAGGGATATATAAAAGAGCCACTGGCTATGAGTGTGTTAAAGGCCTTTCTTCTAAGTTCCCAAGGCTAGAACACACATGAACATTTGATAACAGGAAGAATTCATCTTATTATAATTCTTCTATGTGGGATAATTAAAATGTGCAAAAAAACCATTTTATTTATATGGAAACAATACCACCAAGATGAGTGAGAATACGTTAGTGAGATTTCAGGAATAGCATTAGAATTTTTACTGTCTCTACATACTTATGTGAATGTATTTCTTGATATTGAAACTCTCCTCTAGTTATTCTTATTTTTTGCAACCCAAAGCTGTTTAGTACCATGTATTCAATATGGGAAATCTACCTTCAAAGTTGTCTATTTTTTTTATTTTATTTGTGAACATACTGTACAGAGGGGTTACAATTACATGGGCAGGATAATGCATACATTTCTTACCAAGCATTGCAGCCTCCTCCTTTGTTTGCCCTTCACATCCCTTCCCAGCCTCCCCCCTTCCCCCCAGTCCTAATCCTTCTTCCTCCCCCACCCCCGGCACCAACCTTGTAAAGCTTGTTTTGGACATGACATCTTGTACATCTCATTGTTGCAACAGGTCCACTTGTATCCTTAAACGACTTGTTTTTCCCCATCTCCTCCACAAGTTATGCTGACATCAAATATAGTGAAAGCATGGGTTATACTGTGGGAGAGGGACATACAAAGCAACAAAGAAATAATCTTATAAATGAGTTAGAAACACATGCATGAAAGAAAAAAACATTAAAAACATATCTAAGGGTCCATTTTCCTAACATCACATTATCTGAACTTTTCCGCTTGACTCATACATATACTAGATATTGCAAATAAGGGAAACCATGGGGCCTATGTTTCTTTGGCCCTGGCTTACTGCACATAATATAATTTTTTCCAAGTCTTTCCATTTCCTAACACATGGGGAAATGTCATTCTTTCTGATGGAGGCATAGAATTACATTGTGTATATATATACCACATTTTCTTGATCCATTCATCTACTGAGGGGCATCTGGGTTCGTTCCATATCTTAGCTATGGTAAAGAATGCTGCAATAAACATAGTTGTGCTGGTAGCTTTACTGTGGTCTTGTTTGTAAACATTTGAGTAAATGCCCAAAAGTGGGATTGCTGGGTCATAGGGGAGTTCTATGTGGAGTCTTTTGAGGAACCTCCATACTGCTTTCCAAAGTGGTTGAACAAGTTTACATTTCCACCAACAATGAAGTAAGGTTCCCTTCTGTCCACATCCCCTCCAGCATCTGTTGTTGTTAGAGTTCTTGAATTTTGCCATTCTAACTGGAGTGAGGTGATATCCCAATGTTGTTTTGATTTGCATTTCTTTTATGGCTAGGGATGTTGAGCATTTCTTAATGTGTCTATTGGCCATCCTTCTTTCTTCTTCAGAGAAGTTTCTCTTTAAGTCTTTAGCCCACTTATTTATTGGGCAGTTGTTTCTTTAAGGATTTGTTGTTGGGGGATTTAATTTTTTGAGTTCCAAGTATATTTTAGATATGAGACCCTTGTCCATTGTATGGCTAGTGAAGATCTTCTCCCAATCTGTGGGCTTTCTATTGATCTTGCTAGCTATGTCGTTTGCAATGCAGAAGCTCTGCAAATTTATGCAATCCCATTTGTCCAACCTTTCTTTCATTTGTTGTGTTTCCGGGTCTCTATTCAGAAAATTTCGGCCTGAGCCAAGGAGACCTAGGGTTTCTCCTATTCCATCCTGTAATGTTTTCAGAGTGTCTGCTTTGACTTCGAGGCCTTTGATCCATTTGGAGTTGATTCTGGTGCAGGGTGATATATAAGGATCTAGCTTTAGTTTTCTACATGTAGTTAACCAATTTTGCCAGGACCATTTACTGAAGAGGCTGTCTTTCTTCCATTCTATTGTTTTAGCTCCCTTATCAAAGATCAGATGGCTATAGGACTGTAGGTTCATTTCTGGGTTTTCAATTCTATTCCATTGGTTCTGAGGTCTGTTCTTATCACAATACCAAGCTGTTTTGATTACTATGGCTTTATAGTAGAGTTTGAAATTTGGTATTGATATTCCTACAGCAGTGTTCTTTCCGTTGAGGAGCATTTTTGCTATTCGGGGTCTTTTGTTCTTCCATATGAATTTTTGGATTGCATCTTCTATTTCCTTGAAGAATGAGGTTGGAATTTTGATAGGTATTGCGTTGAATTTTTAGATAGCCTTGGGAAGTATTGCCATTTTCACGATGTTAATCTTTCCAATCCAGGAGCATGGGAGGTTTGGCCATTTTTTAAGTTCTGTGTTGATTTGCTTTTTCATGATTATAAAGTTTTCATCATAGAGGTCCTTCACTTCTTTGGTTAAGTTAATTCCTAGGTATTTTATTTTTGTGGGGCTATTACAAATGGAGTTGCTTTCCTAATTTCAGCCATACTATTCTCATTGTTAACATAGAGAAAAGCCACTGATTTTGGGGGGTTAATTTTATAACCTGCTACTTTGCCAAAGTTTTGAATCAGCTTGAATAATTTGGGAGTGGAGTCTATGGGATTTTTAAATACAAAATCATGTCATCTGCAAAGAGGGAGAGTTTTATTTCTTCTTTCCCTATTTGGATCCCCTTTATGTCTGCATCTTTTCTTATTGCTGTAGCTAGGCATTCTAATACTAGATTGAAGAGAAGTGGAGAGAGTGGACATCCTTCTCTTGTTCCTGAGTTAAGAGAAAATGGCTTTAGTTTTTCACCATTAAGTATAATGCTGGCTGTAGTTTTGTCATATTCAGCCTTTATTGTATTGAGGAATGTTCCATGGATTCCGAATTTTTCCAAAACCTTCATCATAAAGGGGTGTTGGATCTAATCGAATGCTTTTTCTGCATCTATTCATATAACCCTGTGGTTCTTCTCCTTGCTCCTGTTGATGTGATGAATTATATTAATTGATTTGCATATATTGAACCAACTTTGCATCCCTGAAATGAATCCTATTTCATCGTAGTGTATGATTTTTTGGATGAATTGTTGAAGTCGATTGGCCAAAATTTTGTTGAGAAGATTTCCATCAATGTTCATCAAAGAAATGGGTCTATAGATCTGTTTCTTTGATGAGTCCCTGCCTGGTTTTGGGATGAGGGTTATGATGGCTTCATAGAATGTGTTCAGTAGTGAGCTTTCTCTTTCAATTTCATTGAAGAGTTGGAGGAGTATTGGTCTGAGCTCTGCTTTGAAGGCCTTGTAAAATTCCGCTGTAAAACCATCTGGTCCTGGACTTTTCTTAGCTGGGATATCTCTTATTGCTGTTTCTATTTCAATGCTTGGTATGGGCCTGTTAAGCTGGTTTAACTCATCTTGGTTTAGTTTTGGCATGTCAATATTTGCTAGGAAAAGGCCCATTTCTGTCAAGTTCTCAAACTTATTAGTATAAAGTTTTCAGAAGTATTCCCTTATAATGTTCTGAATCTTGGTTGTTTCCGTGGTGATGTTTCCATTCTCATCTCTGAGTTTATTAATTTGGGTGTGTTCTCTTCTTTTTCTGATATGATTTGCTAAGGCTCTGTCAATTTTGTTAAGTTTTTCAAAGAACCAACTCTTCGTTTTGTTGATTCTTTCTATAGTTTTTTTGGATTCTAATTCATTTAATTCTGATTTAATTTTAATTATTTCTTTCCATCTACTGGATTGGGGTTTATATTGCTGCTCTTTCAAGGAGGTTTAGATGTGTCATTAAATTGTTAGTTTCAGATCTCTCCAATTTGTTGACTTAGGAGCTCCGAGCTTTAAACTTGCATCTGAGTACTGCCTTTGCTCTGTCCCAGAGGAGCTGGTAATTTGTGTGTTCATTTTTGTTGAATAGCATGAACATTTGAATTTCCTTTCTAATCCCGTCCATGACCCACTCATGATTCAACGGTGTGTTGTTCAGCCTCCATGTGATACCAGACTTTCTTTGGTGGCTTTTGGTGTTGAGTTCTAATTTTATTCCCTTGTGGTCAGAGAGAATGCAAGGTATAACTTCAATGTTTCTGAATTTAGACAAGTTTGTTTTGTGGCCTAAAATGTGGTCTATTTTAGAAAACGTTCCATGTGCTGCTGAGAAAAACGTGCATTCTAATGCTGCTGGGTAAAATGTTCGGTAGATGTCTGTTAAGTCTAGTTGATCTATGCAGCTGTTTAGATCTGCAGTTTCTCTGTTGAGTTTTTGCTGAGTTGATCTATCTAGTGGGGAGAGTGGGGTGTTAAAATCCCCAACAATTAATGTCTTTGGATCTATATGGGATTTGAGGGAAAGTAGTGTTTGTTGGATAAATTTGGGTGCTCCATTGTTTGGCCAATAGATATTTAGAATTGTAATATCCTCCTGAAGGAGAGATCCCTTAATTAGTATGTAGTGACCTTCTTTATCTCTTCTCACAAATTTTAATTTGAAGTCTATTTTATCTGATATTAGGATTGCAACTCCTGCCTGTTTATGAGGGCCATTTGCTTGGTAGATTTTGTTCCAGCCTTTAACATTGAAAATGTGTTTGTTTTTACAGGCAAGATGTGACTTCTGCAGGCAGCAGATAGAAGGGTCTTGTTTTTTAATCCAACTAGACAGTCTATGTCGCTTAATTGGAGAGTTCAGTCCATTAATGTTAAGAGATAGGACTGAGAGGTATTTGGGAGTTCCTGCCATGTTATCCACCTTCTTGGGGGCTGGGAAAACTGGGTTCTTCCTTTTGTTCTTGGATTCTCAGTTTGGGTGCAGTTTCTAGGCCCTTATTGTGGTCTTGTTGGTTTTCTATGTGTAGGACATCTCTTAGAATCTTTTGTAGGGCTGGTTTGGTGGAGATGTATTGTTTCAATTTTTCTTTGCTATGGAAGGTTTTTATTTGGCCTTCAGTTATGAAGGAGAGTTTAGCTGGGTACAGTATTCTTGGTTGATAGTTGTTTGTTTTTAGGGCATGGCATACATCATTCCAGGCTCTTCTTGGTTTGATTGTCTCTGCTAAGAAATCTGAGGTGATTCTAATTGGTTTCCCTTTATAGGTGATTACCCTTTTCTCCTTGACAGCTTTAAGGATCTTTTCCTTGGTCTGAGTTGATCCTGTGTGGATTATAATGTGACATTGGGATGTCCTATTCCGGTCTGGTCTAATTGGGGTTCTAAAAGCTTCTTGTATCTGAATAGGCCTATCTTTTTGTGTGTTTGGGAAGTTCTCTGCTAGGATCCTGTTAATTAAATTTCCTAGACCATTAACTTCTGTTTCTAGGTGCTCCTCTACACCCATTATCCTAAGATTAGGCCTTTTGATGGTGTCTTCCAAGTCTTGGATAGATCTATCATATTTCTTGGACTTGTCTTGGATAGTTGTATGTTCTTTCTCTATAATATCTAGGCTGTCTTCAATCCCTGAGATTCGATCTTCTGCATGGTCTAACCTGCTGTCAAGACTCTGTACTTTGTTTTTTATTTCTTTTCCTTCTAATTGGTCAGCTTTGATGGCTTCAAACTCTTTGTTGAAGCTCTGTTTTAGGTCTTGTATGAATTTCTTTACTTCCTTAATTTGGTGTTCAGTGTTTATTCTTAAATCACTTAGTTGATTGGTTATGGTTTCTTTGGACTCCCATTCCTTCTGTTGGGTTCCATTCAGCATTCCCTTTGTGGTCTCCCTGACTTCCTTCAGGTCTTTGTTAATGGATTCCCTGAATGCCTTTAGTGATCTTTGTGCATTCTCTTCCTGCCCTCTCAATTCCTGTATTACTCTTTGATTAGCTTCCACCTGTTCGTGGGATTCCTGCAGTTCTCTTTGAGTGTTCTCAGCCTGCTCATGCCATTCCTGCCTTTCTCTTTGAGTATTCTCAAGCTGCTCACGCAAATCCTGTATCAGTTTTTGAGTAGCTTCCTCACGCTTATGATATTCCTGTATAAACTTTGGGATTGCCTCCTGTCTCTCCTTATCACGCTCATATAGAGTCCTTTGTATATTTTCAAACTTTTCATTTATCACGTTTGCCAGCAGTGTTTGTAGAGCTATTTGTGAACTCTCCTCTGGATTATTCATTATCTGTTCTGTCCCCTGATTATCAAGATTGGGAATTGAGATACCCGGATTTGCCTTTTTTCTTGTGATTTTCTGGCTTACTCTGCCCATTTGAGATAAAAATAGCACCAGCTTTGTGCTAGAACACTATCTTAAGGCAACCATCAACCAAAGTCTGAATTTGTACAGTCAATAGTCTACATATTCAGTCTAGTTCAACAGATACATCTAGTCAACATCAAACAACTACATGTCAATGGGCTTCGAACCGCAGAGAAGAATTTGGAAAACCAGAAATTATTAGGGTTAGGGAGAGATGTGGGTAAAAAATAGGAATAGATTGGTGTGGGAAAGTACAGGGAGAGTTAACTATGTCCTAATATCAATTCAGGAAATATGTTGGGTAGGATGCAAGTAGAGAGAGAGAGAAAAAGAAGAAAGGGAAAGGGAAATGAAAAGAGATCTGAAAAAATAGAAAAATAAAATTAATATATTATGGAGAATCAAAAACAATCTATTTAGAGAGGAACGTGAATATATTGAGAGAAGAGGTGGGACATAGAGGAGATGTGAAAAACTTAAAAAAAATGCTGAAAATATTATATAGGTATAAAGAGGTAGTACTGCTATTAAGGAATTTAAGTCTCAGAGGTTTTGAATTAAGTAATAAATATGTGGATTAAGTGTGTACACAATGGGGGATAGTGTCTACTAGTTAACTACGGGTTTATCTGAGGATGTGCAGGACAAGAGTTAAGTCACATAAAGAAGAACAAAAGAAAGGAAAAGGTGAAAAGGATAAGAAAATAAAAAGATCAGAAGTTCAGTAGAGCTAAACAAAAAACAAAAAAGATAATTAAAAAAGAAAAAAAAGAGAAGACAAGAAAAGAAAGAAAAACGCACATTCACGTATCCCTAAAATAAAAATTATAAGAGGAAAAAAAAGTTACTGGAAAACAATTTTTTTTCAAATAAGGCAAAAATTAAAGATTAATAAAAGCTTTAGAAAAGAAAAAAATATTTATATATAAGGTACCAAAAAAAAAAAAAAAGAAAAAGAAAAAGAAAAAAAAAGTTCTTGATTTTTTTTGATTTTTGGGGGGAGGGGTGGGAAAAATCCTGTATCTCCCTTGTGTCTGTAACCAGCCTCTTGTTGGAGTCTCTGGTCTGCTTGAGGTCCTGTGGCTTGATTGGTTTCTTAAGTCAGTTTGTTTGAACAGGCAGAAAAATGCTCTGCTTTACCCAAGATTTTGAGATCCCCATCCCAGGTTAGTTTAATGGGAGGGTGATCTGCTTTGAGAATCACAAAAGAGGGGGATGCAGTGATGAGGCTAGGTTCTGGGTAGAGTTGAGGCCTTCCAACAAACAGTATCTTTTCCCTGTGGCTATTTTGTGAAAACCTCACAGAGCTCAGCCTGCAGCCATTCTCAGGGTTTCTGTTTACTGATTTTCAATTGATTGTCGAGGCTGCTAAAGGGAGGGGCAGCCTCTGGCTCTGATTACCCAGTGCGGAAAGCCACTCCTATGGCTGGTGCCCTAGCTGGGTGACTTTTCCCTGGATGGAGCTGAGTCTGGCAGGTCATGCCGCCATTAAGTTCTTGTGACCTGCTAAATGACTTGTTTTATTCCAAGGCCTGAGTTGGAGCTAGCAGCTCCTCCGAGCTTTGTCGGTATCCAAGATGGAGATCTCCGGTACTGGGGGGGAAGGGTGGCCTTCTCTCCTCTGCTCCCTGAGAAGGAGTGAGGACGTCGGGCTTCTACTCACGCCGAGTCTTGGTTCCTGGGTCGTCTCTGGTCTGCAAACTCCAGGATGAAGATGTCCGCTCCTTGGTTCTTGCTGGTGTTGAGTAGAATCTGCTCACCTGCTGCGTCTGGCTCCTTCGTCCCGGACTCTCTGTGGCTCAGTTATGGTGCCTTGCGGTCGCTGCAGCCCGCGGCTGCTAGCAAGCACTTAGATGTGTCTTCTTGCCTTGGCTTCCCCTCTCTTGCCTAACTCTCTGTCCTTTGATGGCACACTTGGTGTGATTCTCTGGCTTAGGACTGTTCACTGGAACTCTAAAACTGCTTTCTATGGGAGAGCTTATTCAGATTCCAGCTTATTCAGATTTCTGCCATCTTCATCCCTGAGATCTCAAGTCACAGTCTTTGAGTTAAGTGCCAGGCTATGAGTTCAAGGTCCAAGCCCTGATTTTAAATCCCATGCCCAGAGTTCAAATCACAAGCATGAGTAAAAAGTCCCAGGCCCTGCACTCCAGGTCCAAGCCCTGAGTTAAATGCTTAGGATGTGAGTTCAAGTCCCAGGTTCCATATTCAAAGTTCAAGCTGAATGTTCAAGGCACAAGTCCTGAGTCCAAGGCACAAAATGTGAATTCAAGTCATAGGCTCTGAATTCAAGGCCCAGGCCTGAGTTCAAGGCCAGAGCTGTTCGTTCAAGGTCCACCCTGTGTATTCAAGATCCAGGCTCCATGTTCAAGTCCCAGGCCCCAAGTGCAAGTCAGGCACCTTGTTAAAGGTCCAGGGTCAAGTTCAAAGCCGAAGCTCTGAGTTCTATGTCTAGGATTCCAGGTTAATCCCAGGTCCTGATTTCAAGGTCCAGGATGTGAGTTCAAGAACTAGACTCTGAATTCAAGTCTCAGGACAATAGTGCAAGGCCCAGGCCCAGAGTTCAAGGTTCAGGCTCCCAATTCAAGTCCCAAGCCTTGAGTTCCAGACCCAGGCCTTCATTTCAAATACAAGACTAAAGTTCAAGGCCAGGCCCCTAGTTCAAGATTCCGGTTGTGTTTTCAATTCCCAGGCCCTGAATTCAAGTTCAGTTCCCAAGTTCAAGTCCCAGGCTATGAGTTAAAAGCCCAATCTGTGAGTTCAAATCCCAGGCCAAGGCTCAGTCTGAATTCAAGTCCCAGATCCTAAGTTCAAGTCTCAAGACCACAGTTGAAAGCCCCTGGATCCCAGTTCAATGAAGGGGTTTTATGTTCAAGACCCAGGCACTGAATTCAAGACCCAGACCCTGGGTTCAAGGCAAGGCTGTGAATTTAAATCCCTCACCTTGAGGTCAAGGCCCAGGCCTTGAATTCAAGTCCTACATAAAAAGTTCAAATACCAGGTTCTAAATTCAACTATCACACCAATAATTCAAAGCCTAGGCTCTGCATTCAAGGCTCAGGCTGAGAATTCAAATCCCAGACTTTGAGTTTCAGGTCCAGTTCCCCAGTTCAAGTCTCAGGACAAAAGTTCAAGGCCCAAGCCTTGAGTTCAAGGCTCAGGCTTGGAATTCAAGTTCTAGGCCCTGAGTTCAAAGCCCCAGCCCAACTTCAAGGCACAGGGTGTGAGTTTAACATATTGTAGGCTAAACACATTGGGTATCGCATGGGCAGACACTCTGGCTAGTGCTGCAAACAGACTCAGATCTTCACAGAATAGGTGAAGATCTTGGTGCCCCAAGTTGTAGCAGAAAAATTAAACTGGAATGCCCCCAATAACAACAGAGAGAGAGAAAAAAATTTAAATATCAGATTCAAACTCATTTGTGCCAGGAAGCCCAAACACCAGTATGCCATACACAACACACTGATGTACACCATGATGTCCCACTCAACAATACACCTGCTTGCATCAGAAGTCTTCTCACTCACATAGCAGATGGCTGTACCAGGTAGCTGAGGGGATATTCTTGCACAGTCAGGTGCATGAGTGGTATTACCAGCTGGTTTACAAGGAGGCCAAGACACACCAGAATTACGAACATAACAGGAAGCACATGTACCCAAGGAGGAAGTTTAGGATGTAGGATGAGGCGCTCTCTGTTAATATCACCTCTATTAGGTAGGGGAGATCCAATTCAAGATGATCTCAAAAGAAAACATTAAATATCAGTGCTATACAAACATAGGCAGCAAAAACAAAACCAAACAAAAGCAAAACCCCAAAACCAATGCAGGTTTCAGTCCATCTGTGGGGTTTTCCTGTAACATACCCCAAGTATCAGTTCTGCTTTCTGGCAAATTAGCTCTTCGTTGTCACCTTGTAGACAGGAGAGGAAGAACATTCTAGTGCCTTTTCCAGTTAACCACCAATTCAATTGTTTTTACCCCGTGCCAACTGGGACTCAAGCATACTTAAAGCCCTAGCATGCTTAAAGCCCTGGGTTCGATTCCTCAGTACCACATACACAGAAAAAGCCAGATGTGGCACTGTGCCTCAAGTGGTAAAGCTCTAGCTTTGAACAAAAGAAGCTGAGGACAGTGCCCAGGCCCTGAATTCAAGCCCCAGGACTGGTAAAAAGAAAAAAAAAAACAGAAAAGCACACTGTCATGTTGGCTTAGACTAATTGGATTTCTAGAATTGTCTCAGTATAGAAATGAATGAACTAATCTGTAAGGGTATAGTTAAATAGGTTAATAAGTATCAAAATTATTGTTGGAAAATATATGGAAAACTTGTACAATAGTGTTGTCAAAGTTGATGGCAATGGATGAAATACAGGAGAGGATAAACAGTTCTAGAACAGCCTAGCAAGTATAGTGAGATCTTTTTTCCTCAAAATGATCCCCCAAATAATAACAAATCAACAATAACAAAAAAGAAACAGCAAAAACTTTGCTCTTTTCCATGATTCCTTGTCAATACCCAGTAGAGATATGTGGGTATAGCTCCCAGGCTGCAGCTTGGCTTTGGGATAAATTAGATTTGTGGTGTCATTCTGTGGCTGGGAAGGGAAGAACACTGTGAAGCCTTCTCACATTTTGTTTTGCTCTGGTAGGTTTTCATCTGCCATGGCATCCCAATCCTGGAGCAATAGGCACCATACTGGGCAGATCTTTTTTGAAAACAAGTTTTCTGCTTTTAATTTCCAACTCTGATATTTAGATTTCTTAATGTATTTTTGTGCATCTGATGCCCCCTTGTGAAATGTGAGTACATAAGCAACTTGGCACCAGCTTCACATTCTGGGAAAAGAGCTATTGGCACCCTGTGTACAGGAGATTAATAACTCCATAATCCATCCACACTTTTAGTTTCCTGTTAAGTTTCCCTTCCCCTTTAACAGGGGAATCCACCTAATAAAAACAGATGATTGCAAATTCTCTTCAACAAGCCTGCAGTGTTCTTCTATAGGAAGTAGATAGTCATGTAGACTGTTGAACCAGGTTCCTGGACATGTCCTAGTTAAGAAACAAATGAATAAATAATACAAATACTTAACAATATAAATAACATAATATCATAGACTCAAAGTCAATGTATTAAATTTGTTCTAAAGAATAAGGTCGCTAAACTAGGTGACACATGTCTTCAATTGCATATCAGGAGACAAGGGAGGAGGATAATGAGTTGTGGACTTGACTTGTGAGTTTATGGATATTCTTTTTCTCATAATGACACGCAGAGCTGGGAACGTGGTTTAGTAGTAGAATGCTAGCCTAGCATGCGTGAAGCCCCAGTTTTGATTCCTCAGTACCAAGAAAAAGCTGTAAGTGGCAGCGCTGTGTCTCAAGTGGCAGAGCACTAGTGGAGTAAAAGCAGCTCAGGATGAATGTCCAGTTCCTGGGTTCAAGCCTCAGGATTGGCAAAAAACTTTAAGCATAATGATCCACAGAACATGTTTAAAAAGAATGATGAAATACATGTAGAACTAGCTTAATTGGGTTCCTAGAACTGTCTCCCCATGAAAAAAAATACATGCATACATACAACAGCCAAAAAACAGCCACAATAACATTTCTGGCTTCAGTGGTCCTATGGCACCAACCAATCTAGTTCTGGGCATAGCCTCCTAACACTAACTTGGAATTCTGGGGAATGAGTTCTCTGTTTCCATCTGTGGACATGAGAGGAAGTAAGCTCTGGCACCTTCTCATAGTCATCTTCTTCTTAAATTGCTTTTACCATTTGACAAGTGAGAGTCAACAGTTAAGAGCAGGAGAATCCATATCTTCTTCAATGCGACTGAGGTATTCCTCCCTGAAAAGCAAAGAATTATGTTGATTTCAATCAGTTTCTGAATACACAAAACTATGTCTAAATCAGTGAGTTAATACAAAGAAATTAGTGTCTTTCTTTGAAAATTACCATAGAAAATGTTTTACATAGAACAGTGTTGTTGGGGTTTGGGAATGTGGCTCTGTGGTAGAGTGCTTTCTTAGCATGCATGAAGCCTTGGGTCAGATTCCTAAGTACCACATAAAAACAGAAAAAGCTGGAAGTGACACTGTGGCTCAAATGGTAGAATGCTAGCCTTGAACAAAAGAAGCTCAGTGGACAGTATACAGACCTTGAGTTCAAGCTTCAGGACTGCCAAAAAAAAAAAAAGAACAATGTTGCCACAATTGATTGCAATAGGCCTTCTCAGAAATTAATTCTCCAGGACCAACCTACTTAAGATATTCACATTTCTAGGGCATTTGATGGTGATGCCACAGCCTCACTGAAAAGATGATTTGAAATTTTATGGATAGCATTTAGATCCTAACTTGGAATGAGTAAAAGCCATATAATGGAAGGAAGAGGGAACAGCTGTTAGGAAAGCCTTCCTGTCTCCTTCAAGGAATGGTATGTGCATCAGCTGTCAGCACTGCAGGAGAGCACCAGAGAGCCCCAGCTCCACATGGTCTCATAAGTCGGGACCTCACTCACTTACCTGTCTCTTCTTGGACCCTGCCATTCTTGTTTTTTCGGGGGGGGGTGAGTCCTGGGGTTTGAACCTTGGGTCTGAGCACTGTCTCTGAGGTCTTCAGCTCAAGGCTAGTACTCAAGTGCTTAATCCATAGCACCACTTCAGGTTTCTGGTGGTTTATTGTAGATAACAGTATCATCGACTTTCCTGCATGGGCAGGATTTGAACTGATCCTCAAATCTCAGCCTCCCTAATCACTAGGATTACAAGCATTAGCCACTGGTGTCCAGCCCTACCATTCTTTACTAGTTCTAGCTTATGCAAACCCACTGTGTCCTTTGGCCTGAGTACAACACTGGATCCAAACTGCATACTCAAGTAAGGAACAGACACAATAATGCTCCATCCCATAATAAGCATGTATTGTTCATGAATTTTGTAGTCCAGTTTGTGGGTGCAGGCCCAACACACATACCCAAGCCACAATGCTGGGGTTCATGTCATGAACCAGCGTGGTACATATGGGTCATGAACCCTGACAACTGTACAAAGCAAATGTCCAATTGCAGACCAGGTGCTCAGCATGCACACAGAGCATGTGCCAATCTGCAGCTGCACACTCTTTCCCAGGGAGCCCAAACCAAACTAGTGGCTGCAATTGAGGTGCTGCATGATGAGGCCTGCACGGAGTCCCAGAGGACCATTCTACCCACAAAGGAGTCCACATAACAGCTGCAAGAACACTGAGTATAAGGTTAAGTACTGGAAGGCCCAAGCACTGTGTGGGGAATTCATGGCTGTCACCCCATTACAGAAGGCCTGGGTGTGTCAGACCTGGAAGGTTTCTGAATGTAGAGGTACATGAAGGGTCACCGTGTATTTTGGGATTTAGCTTCTATATGATGGGAACCCAATTGGCCCAATCAAATTATGTGCTTGGCCAGATAACAGTGGCTCATTCCTACAGTTTGGGAAAGTAAATTCTGAGGACTGGGTTCAAAGCCAGCACAGACAGGAAAGTCCACAAGACATATCTCCAATTAACTTCTTTAAAAAGCCAGAAGTGGAGCTATGGCTAAAGTCATAGCATGCTAATTTTGAAAAGACATCTCAGGGCCAGCACCCACATCCTGAATTCATGCCACAGGGCTTGTGCACACACACACATACACAAAAATCTAGCATGGGGTAAAGGAGTGGTTATCACTGGCCCAGATTGCCAGGACACACACATGGTGTGGGAAGCAACCACAATTCCACAAAATCTTAAATTGTATTGTGATAATATTAAATACTAATTATATATCTATAATTTGTATGAATGCCACTGTGCTACATAGAATCTTCCAGACATAATATTTTTAAGTGAAAATTTGAGATCCGACATGGTTTTCTTTTTATATGTAGCTTTACTTGGTAGTTTTCAGCAAGACAAGATTTTTTCATTTAGAGATACTTGCAATGCTTGGTGTGATGCTGATGGTCAACACTGGGGATGGTAGATGGAGTCTATCCTGCCCTTTGCTATCCAGAACAGAAGGCAAATACTTAGAGGAGGTGGAGCCCAAAGAGTGACAAATAGAAAAAAATGATGATGCAGTCCTCTTCCCTCTCCTCTCCTCTTCCTCCTCCTCTTCTTGCTCCTCCACCTGCTCCTTCTCTTCCACCTCCTTCTCCTCCTCTTCCTTCTCCTCAATCTCTTTCCACTCTTCCTCTCCCACCTCCTCCTCCCCCTCTTCCTACTGCTCTTCCTCCTCCTCCCATTTTTCCTCCTCCTCCTCTCCTGCTCTTCCTCCATCTCTTCCTCTTTGTCCATCTCCTACACCTATTCCTACACCTACCCTCCTCCTCCTCTTCCCCATCCATGCCCTCCTCCTCCATCTCTTCCTCTACCTCTTCCCATTTCCTTCTCCTCCTGCTCCTACTTCTCTTCCTCCTGCAATATTTCCACCTTTCTTCCTCTCATCCTCCTCTTTCTCGTCCATCTCTTCCACCTCTTCCTCACCTTCGTCCTCTATCTGTCCCCTCCTCTACCACTTCCTCCTTCACCACCTCTCCCCTCCTCCTCCTGCTCCTCCTCCTCTTCCTCCTTCTCCTCCAAATCCTCTTCCTCCACCTCCTTCAAATGCTCCTCCTCCAACTCCTCCTTCTCCAGCTCCTCCCCTTCCTGCTCCTCCTTTCAGCTCCTCCTCCTCTTCCGCTCCTTCTCCTCCTCCTCCAGATCCTCCTCTTCCAGCTCATCCACCTCTTCCTCTTCCTAGTCTTATTCCTCTTGCTGCTTCTCCTCATCCTCCCCTTTCTCCTTCACCTCTGCCTCCTCCATTTTCAACTCTATTACTACTTCCATTTCCACCTCCTTTTTTCACTTTTTCAATCCTACAGATGTACCCCCAGAGCATGCTAGATTTTTCAACCACTTAAAACTGTTGTATCACTGAGCTACTCTGCAAATCCTTTTTTAGACGGAGGATCTCACTTTGAAACCCAAACCCCTCCAACCTCCTGCGTCTGCCTCAATGAATGGATTGCAGCAGTGAGGACCCTAGCATGATGTAATGTCTTTCTAAGGAAGAAAGAGAGAACAACCTGTAGACAATCAAACTGTATATCTTTATTATCAGCGAAAATAAGGGCAATACCATAACTACAAATCTCTAGCAAAACAGAAGTGGGTATTAGTGAGAGGAGAGCCTGAGTCCCTGCAATTCTTAGTGCAGGGATAAGGCAGGACTCTGTAGAAGATGCAGGGATTTGGGGCCTGCAAATTCTCTTCCATGTGGGCTCCCCAGGGAAATAGGGGTTCTGGGTGCAGTCGGGGCTGTCCATGGAAAGGGAGAGGTATCCATTGTGTCTCAGTTTCATTAGTGGGGTTCAGGAAAGGGCTGGCTCTGAAGAGCAGGGGGGTTAGCAGGCAGGGTGTTCTCCCAGCTGAGTGGTTATTAGGTGTCCATGGGCAGAAAGGAGGACCCGGGCACTGGCTCTCTGGGTGTGGCTCTGCCAGCAGGGCAGAGCAGATTCTTCTTGGTCGCACATGGGGCAGACATCTAGCAGGACTTCCGTGGTATACAGGCTGAAGCTCACTTGCTTCTGTCCACTGCTGTTTCGCTAAGGGCGGTTGTACACATGGCGGCTCCCTTTTTTCCCCGGTGCCTGGTCCTAAGTAGACACTGGCAGGATACTTGGAGGGTCAAGAATCCCCTGAGTCCTCGCGGGGCATCAGGCAATAGCACATTTGTTTCTGACTCCTGTTAGTAGTTGCCACTTAGTTGACATATAGGGCATGGGCCTGTCTTGCCATACACCCTCCTGAAGGCTGAGAAGCAGGATTCCAGCTTCCTCTACTTGGGGTCCAGCAGCTCGAACCAGAGAGGTGTGTCCAGCTTTCTCTTGCCCTTGCTGCACTGGTCAAGTGCCTGTAGCATGGTCTCTGTGGCAAAGGGTCCGGCTTCTACATAGGGGTTCAGGTGATGTGGCCGGTTGGAGAGATGTTGGGGGCTGATGAGTATAGTCACTGTGTTGGGGTGCTGCTGCTACCTCCGATAATGGTAGATGTGTCAAACGTGCTGGGTCCCCAGGTACAATCAGATGTGTAGCAATGGAGCAGGGGGCTTGGGGTGGGCACCCAGTCATGAACCTGGTGATCAGGTGGCTCAGGGTGGGTTCCCCAGTGGGCCTGATGGAGGAGACCCCCGAAGTTGCTGGCTGTAGGGTCCCAGTTGACTCTGCCTGGTACTCAGGAAGCTGCCCAGGAAAAAACTCCAACCGGTAGATCCTAGACAGCACCACGCTGTGCCACGCTGTGCCACGCTGCCAGGCTAAGGCCTGGAACATGGCCTTCATGCAGCCCGGGCACCCAGCCAGGAGTCTGTCCAGGTAGATATCCAGGTATGTGCCCAGAAGCCATCTTCAGTTGGTGCACCAGAGCCTTTGAGGGCATTATATGCGACCAAGGGTGGTGGCTGGGACCTTGGAGTCCAGGGCACTGCTCAGGTTGCTACACACGAAAGCCTTAACTGTTTCGCAAGTCTGGAGTCATGTGGCTTTGGGGTTGGAGCTTCCCCCAAGAAATTCTCTTCAGACAGGAAGTGCACATGGCTCAATTGACCGTTGGTTTCCAGGAAGCCAGCAGAGCGTGTGGGGTGCTGGCCACGTGGGATTATCTATCTGGCAATGCTGCTCGAGTCTGAGGCTGTTCTCTGAACAGCAGAGAAAACCTGGGCACCCCTTGCTGCAGCATGAAAATCAATTCCAGTGCCCAAGACCCCTGCACACACCCAATAAATGCACAAAACACAAAAAATCTCAGGTGCATTCCCACACACATCATCAGATCCTCTTCAGTAAGCTTGTTTGGAGCCAGTGAGCTCATTTCACAATGCTGTGCAGACAGTCTGGTGCTAAGCCATGCATTTCCACAGGATTGCTACAGAGAGCTCAGGTCCCACAATGCCCTTCAGGTGGCTGCTTGCTATTCCTGCACATCTCCACTTAGTGGGCTCAGAGAGTTTATTTCCCACAATCTCCAGCTTATGGCTTGCTACCTTGCCGGTACATCTCCATTTGGTGTCACTAGAGAGCTCACTTCCCACAATGCCTTGCTGACTGTCCAATGCTGTGTCTTCACTTCTCCAATGGTGGACAGCTGAGAGCTCTTTCCCACAATACCTAGAGGGCTCCCGGGTCCCATGTCCTCTCTTTTCTAAGAAGTGGAGTCAGAGAGAATTTCTGATAATTCCCTGGTGATGCCATTTTCTATATACACCAATATACACGTGGAGGTGCTGAAGACCCCACTTCATACAATGACCAGTGGGTGACCTGGTGCTATACTCTCTCTACTTCCCAGGGTGATATGATCATATACCTGCATGGCATGGCACCAGATATCTCACTTCTCCCAGAGACCAGTGGGCAGCCAGGTGCTATTTATGAATATTGCCACAGGTTGGCTTAAGAAACTTCTTTTGCTACAGAGGTCAGTGATCTGCAGGGTGATATGGTTGCACATCTACATGGGGTAGCAGCAGACAGTTTACTACTCACTATGTCCTACTGATGGACTCATGCTATTCCAGGATGGTTTCATGGGGTGGCACCAGGGAGCTCATTTCCCGTAATCACATGCTGATGGTTTGGTGCTGTGCCTACACATCTGAATGGGATGGAGCCATAGAACTCTTTGCCCATCATGCTCTGCTGAAGGCCAGTGGCTGGGCCTGCACATCTCTACGTGGTGGCAACAGAGAGCTAAGTTTCCATAATGCCCAGCAGGCAGCTGGATGCTATTCCCACACATCTCCACAGGGTGGTGCTGGAGAGCTCATTTCTCACAATGCTTGGCTAATGGCCAGATACCATAACTGCACATCTCCTTGGGGTGGTGTAACTACTCATGGTCTGTCTGTGTGCTATGCCCACACATCTCCACAGGTTGGCTCCAGGGAGTTCACTTCCCACAATGCCCTGCCTACCGTGCTCATACAGTTCCACAGGATGGCACCTGAGAGCGCATTTCCCACAATAGACTTCTGATGGCCAGGTGCTGTGTTGAACTTCTCCATTAGGTGGCACGACAGGTCCTTGCTCACAATGCCTTGCTGACTACTGGGTACTATGTCCACTCATCTCCATGGTGTGGTGCCAGAGAACTCAATTCCTACAGTGCCAAGCAGGTGGCCTGGTGCAATGCCCACACATCACCCTGGGGTGGCACCAGAGAGAAAAATTCCTACAGTGCCCTGCTCACTGCACTGTGTTATCCCTGCACATTTCTACAGGGTGGGCACTAGGGAGCTCAATTCCTACAATGCACAGCATAAAGCCGGTTGCTGTATCAGCATATCTCTATGAGCTGGGGCCACAGAGCTCACTTCCCTCAGTTTCCAGCATCAAGCTAGGTGCTATGCCTGCAAATCTTCACGTATCACCAGAGGGCTGATTTCCCACAATGCAATGCTGATGGCTAGGCATTATGCCAATCCCTGTCCACGTGGTTGTGCCAGACAGATCTTTCCCAACAATGTCCAGCAGACAACTGGGTAATGTGCACGCACAGCTCCACTGGGTGGCTCAAGGGATCTCACTTCCCACAATGCCCAGTATGTGGCCGGGTGCTTTGCCCACACATCTCCATGGGGTGGCTTAAGAGAATTCATGTCTGATCATGCTTATCATGTGGTCAGCTGTTGTACTCGCACATAACAATGGAGTAGCACCAAAGAGCACAATGCCATTAGCCTGGTGCTAAGCCCATGTATCTCCACTGGGTGGCACCAGAGACCTCTTTGCCCACAATGCCCAGTAGCGAGCTGATTCCTATGCTTGCCCTTATCCACAGAGTGACACCAGAAAGCTCACTTCCACCAAGGTCCAGCAGGAGGCCCATGCTATGCTCGCACAATTACACACTGGATCACTAGAGGGCTCACTCCCCACAATGTCCAGCTGACAGCCCCATGCTATGCCCACATATCACCAATGATGGTACCAGACAACTCCCTTCTCTCAATGCCCACTATGCAGGCAGATGCCTTGCGTACCCATCTCCAAGGGGTGGAACCAGAGAGCTAAGTTCCCACAATGCCGCATGAGTATTCCACTGCTATGCCTGCACATTACCACCAGGTAGCACCCACAGAACTCATTGCCCACAATGAGCTGCTGAGGGCATGGCGCTATGCCCGCACATATTCACAAGACGGCACCAGAGAGCTCATTTCCCACAATGCTCAGTGGATAGCCAGGTGCTATATCCACCTTTCTCCTCAGAGTGGCACCAGAGAGCTCATTTCCTCCCATGCACTGCAGTCGATATGGTGTTGTGCCTCACAGTTCAAAAAGGTGGTACAAAAAAGCTCATTTCCTACAATTCCCATTGAGAGGCCAGGTGCTATGCCTGCACATCTCCACATGGTGGCACTAGAGAGCTCATTTCCCACAATACCCTTTTGACCAACCAGTGTATTTTGCCTGAACATTTCCACGGGGTGGCACCAGAGAGTTCACTTCCCATTAAAAACCTCCTGATGGTCAGGTGTTATGCCTGCATATCTCTATGGAATGTAGCTAGAGAAGACTTCCCAAAATGCCCAGCTGATGGCTGTGTGCTATGCTTGCACATACCCACAATGTGGAGCCAGAGAGCTCATCTTCCACAATACCCACTGTGTAGCCAGGTTCTATGCTGTCAAAACCCCACAAAGTGGTGCCAGAGAGCTTATTTCCCACAATGCCCAGCAGGCAGTCGGGTACTATGCCTACACATCTCCCTAGGGTGTCCAGAAAGTTCACTTTACACAGTGCCCTACTGACAGCACAAAGCTATGCCCAAAAATATCCTCAAGGTGGCACTAGAGAGTTTACTTCCCCCAGTGACAAGCAGGCAGCTGGGTGTTATGCATGGATATCACCACCGGGTGGCTTAAGAGAGTTCATTTTTCACAATGCTCATGAGTCTGTAGGGTAACACACTCTTACACACCACGGGGTGGCACCACAATGCCCTGCTGATGGCTTCATGCTATGCCCACAGGTCTTCACAGGATGGCGCCAGGGAGCTCATTTCCCACAATGACCACTGGAGGGCCTGGTTATAACCACATAATTCCACGTGATTACTATAGGGAGGACATTTCCCACAATCCCATGCTGACAGTTTTGTGCGGTGCGCACACATCTCTGTATGATGAAGCCAGAGAAATTTTCCCACAATGCCCTCGTGAAGTCCAGGGGCTATGCTGGCACATCTCCACGGGGAGGCATCAGAGATCTTATTTCCCACAATGGTCAGCAGGCAACTGGGTGCTATACCCATACATCTCTACAGGGTGACACAAGAGAGTTCATTTCTCACAGTGCCCTACTGATGTACCATTGCTTTGCTCATACATTTCCATGGGGTGGAACCAGAAAACTCACTTCTTACAATACCCAACATGCAGCCACATGCTATGCTCTCACATTTAAACAGGGTGGCACCAGATAACACACTTCCCATAATGCCCAGCAAGAAGCCCGATTCTATTCCCACAAAACACTAGGGGGTGATGCCAGAGAGCTCATTTCTCAAAATGCTCTGATGATGACCCAATGCTGTGCCTGCAGATCTCCAGAGGGTGGTGCCAGAGAGCTTAATTCCCACAATGCCCAGTGAGAATCTGGGTGCTATGTCCACACATCTCCACAGGGTGGCATCAGAGAGCTAAAATTTCACAATGCCATGCTGACGGCCCTATGCCATGTACATGGATATCCATGGGGGGAGAGAGCCCACCAAAGAGCAAACTTCCTAAAATGCACTATTATGACTTATTATGTCCACACATCTCCATACCAGAAAGCTCATTTCACACTGTGCCCAGCGGAAAGCCAGGTGCTACCGCGGCAATTTCCAGGCATCACCTCCAGGAAGCTCCCTCCCTCCCTACAATGCCCAGGGGCTCTCGAATGTTATGCCAACATATCTCCAGGAACGGCTACAGGAAGCTCACTTCCAACAATTCCCAGAAGCTCACATATTTGCACAGGGTGACACCAGAGAGCTCACTTACCATAATTCCCTGCTGACACACACCTGTACAGAGTGCCATCAGAGAGTTTATTTCCCACAGCGACCTGCTGAGTGTCCAGTACGATGCCCTCACATCTACAAGGGATGGTACCACAGAGCACACATGCCACGAATCCCAGCTGGCAGCCAAAGGCTATGCCACCATATCTCCATGGGGTGGCACCAGAGAGCTCACTTTCCACAAAGCCATCCAAGCACCCAGATGCTATGCCCTCATATCTCAATGGATTGGCACCAGAGCACTCATTTCCCATAATGGCCAGCAGGAGGTCGGATACTATGCCCAGACATCTCCACATGGTGGGGCCAAAGAGCTAATATCCCCCAATACCCAGTAGGCAGGTGGGTGCTATACCCTCAGATCTGCATGGAGTGGCACCAGAGAGCTCATTTACCACAATGCCTTGCTGAGTGCCCATTGCTTTATATATACATCTCTACAAGTTGTTGCTACAGAGCTCATGTCTCGCAATGCCCTGTTGAAAGCCAGGCTCTATGGCCACACATCTCCAGAGTGGAATCAGAAAGCTCACTGGCCACAATGCATTCCTGACAGCTCGGTGCTTGCCTGCATATCTACATGTGTTGGAACCAAAGTGCTAACTTCCTGCAATGCCCAACAGGCAGCTAGGTGCTATGCCTGCACATCTCCATTGGGTGGCACCAGAGAGCTCATTTCCGACAATGCCCTACAGGTGGCCGCACACTATGCCTGCACATTTCCATGGGGTGGCACTAGAGAGCTCATTTGCCGCAAAGCCCTGCTGACAGCAAGGTGCTCTGCCTACACATCTCCAAGGGGTGGCATCAGAGAGCACATTTCCAACAATTCACTGCTGAAGGCAGTTTTCATTTTTTTTTTATCTTATTGGGTTATGAGAACCCCCGGTACTTGCTAGTCTGTCTTACAATTTTTTATCCTTTTACTCAACCTCTTCTATGGGAAACTCATTTCAATCAACAAAGGCTCTTCTATATTATTTATTTCTATTGTTTTGACATTTTGTTCTTTTTTTTCTAATCGTACACATTTTTAAGAATTTGGTTAACCTAAGTCTCCATGGCTATGTACTCTCTACTGAAGTACACTAGAGCCTAGTTGAAGGGAATTTGCAATGTCCTGTTCTTAATAGGTGGGGATCCTCTATAAAGCTAAGGAAATTAAAATGCGAACTGAATATGCCAAAACATTATGGAACACTTAATCTAATGTCCACATGGTGGCAGCATTGAGCTCATTTCCCAGAATGCTATGCTGGTAAAGTTGATATGCCCTAACATTCCACTGGGGAGCACCAGTTCCACAAAATACATTAGCAAACTAACGGTCATTGTTGGAAATTAAAAGAGAAAAATTGTTCTCAAGAAAGATCTTCCCTGACTGAGTTCCATTTATTCCAGCACTTGACAGGCAGTGGCAGGAAGGCTCGAAACAAGCTGTGTTGCAAACTAGCACTATGTCTCTGAAGAAGGGGGGAAATGGCTGGGTATAGTGTCTAAAACTCTTAGCTAGGTAGGAACTGGAGATTGATAGAGTACAGTTCAATGTTAGCATCAGCAATAAGCCAATGATTCGGTCATTTCAAAGAAAGTAATGGAGCCAGGCACTGGAGATGCATGTACTGAAGCAAAAATAATAATAATAATAATAATCATCATCTATTATATAAAGGGTATAAGAATACCTAAATACAAAGAGAGCAAAATAAAAGGGGGCTGACCTGGCCTACTGTGGGAGTATACACGTGTGGTCCCAGCAATATATGAGATAGAGGTCAGGGGTTTCTGGTGTGAAGCCACTTATTAGTGACAATATGAATCCACCTAAAAAACAAAACAATTAAATGAGCAGGGAAGGTGGCTCAGTAGTAGAGTGCATGCCTTGTATGGATGAGACCTGTGTTTGATTCCTTAATACCACATAAGTAGAAAAAGTTGGAAGTGGCACTATGTCTCAAATGGTAGAGCACTAGCCTTGAGCTGAGGAGCTGCGGGACAACACCCAGGCCCCACAGCCAACAAAAATATAACTAAACATCATCAAAAAAGCTTACTGACATCCCCAAAAACAGTTTGAAAGAGGATGAATGTGGGAAGGTGGTAGAGCATACTTCCTCTCATGTCCATAAGGAGGCAACAGAGAGCTCATTTCCCAGAATGCCTAGTTTGTGCTAGGATCATGCTATGCCCTCATTTTCCACTGGGTGGCACCACAAAGCCACTAAATCCAGCAATGGTTTTCCTGAGTTTTGTTGTGGTGGTGATGGTCATTGTGAAATTATCTTTAGTGTTTTCTGAATTGTTTTGCAAAAAAAAAAAAAAAATGCAATATACATACCAGAGTGGTCCAGTATGCCTCAGCCTCCATTGACAATTTTCCAGTACTGCAAGAAATGCAATGTATACCAAACTGTGGCTATACTGAACTGTGGAACAGTGTCTACATTTACTTCCTATAACATTAGATTCTTTGAGTTCATTCAAGTACATTTCATATATTTCATATATTTGAATATTAATGTTCATGCTTAATTTTTTTATTGTGAGAAACTATTAGGCACTTTCTTAAAAAGGATCTACATATATATATTTTTTTTAAGTTAGCACATTCTGGTTCCAAATAGGATTTAAAGTCTCCTACTCTTCATACTGAACCTCAGCTCATAAAGGGAGAGAGCATGTAACAAGAAAAATTCTCACTCAAATACAATTGTCTCTTTAAGTCTAACCTCAGGAAGCTGTGAGTTTGGAGGATTGAGGTTTGAGGTTAGACCAGACAGTGTTTCCTATTAACTATGAAATAGTGAGAAGTGGTTGGGTATTAGCTTCAAGCACAAATGTTCATGGGCCCAGCCAAGCTGTGTTTATGGCGGGACACCAGCGCAAAAAGGTAGACAGAGAGAAAGAGAGAGAGAGAAAGACAGAGTTCAAGTGCCTGCAGAATAGTGGCAGGAAACAATTCCCCTCTTACCTACATGGTGGAACTAGGGATCTGAATTGCCAGAATTTCAATTGAATGGCAAGAAGTTACACACAGACAAGGATTTGAGCCACAGATTCATTGAAAACAGCAATGATTTTTCCTGCTGTTTTGCTGTTAATGTTATTGTTTATTATTATTGCTATTGTTTTCTGGGTTGCTTTGTGAAAATGTATCTCAATATATATGCCTGTGTGGGCCTAAATGCCTCATCCTCCTGCCTCATCCATCTGCTGTGAGTAAACCCATGAACATTCAAGTGTGGCTACAATAATTTTTAGAAAATGTGTTTACAGGGCTGGGAAGGTGGATCAGTGGTAGAGTGCTTGCCTTGCATGCATGAGGCACTGTGTTCCATTCCTCAGCACCACATAAGCAAAAAAGAAAAAAAACTGGAAGTTGCATTGTGGCCACTTATATGAAACAACTTCCTTTTATATGTTTAGATATTAATGTAGGTATATTTTTAGTTTTTATTTTCATCATGAGACACTTCTAGGAAAACAAACTGTACTGACATTTATATGTACCCCTTCAAAGTATGATTCATACATGAATCCCAGCTAGCAAAGAAAGATACCATGTTAAAAGAAAAATATTCACTTCAACACCATTAGTTCATAGCTCTAAAACAACCCCTCAGTGTGCTAAAATATGAGTTTGGGGCTAGCCCAGGCAGGGGTGTCCATGAATATCTTGTTTCCAATTAACTTCCACAAAGTCAGATATGGGGTAGGGCTCAAGTGATAGAGTACTAGCCCTGAGTCCAAATGCTCACAGGCACACTCAGACCCTGAGTTCATGCCCCAGCATCTTCATAAATTGACACAGAGAGATTGAGACAGAGAGACAGAGGAGACAGAAAGACAGACAGAGACAGAGAGGGAGAGAGAATGCCTGCAGAATAGTACTAGGGCAAAATTCTTCATTTGTCCATAGAGTGGCACCAGAGATCTCATTTCCCAGAATCCCAATCTGCTGGTAAGAAGTTATGCACAGAAAATTCCATTGGGTGACACCAGCCATTCACCAAAAGCACCAAGTTGTGAAAAGATAAAATGAAGTGTAAAAGCCCATGACAGGCCTACCTGGAGAGCTGAACTCGGCTTGAGCAAACACAAGTGTGTGGTGAGGAGTTCCCCAGAGCTCACCCCCAGGTCTCCTCCTGCAATGACTGCACTGTAGCCCCTTAGGAAGTGCTGAGCATCCTGGGAAAGTGTGCTTCCATGGCATATGACATGTTGTGTCTGTGGGAAAGATGTGTAACATACATCCTGTGACACTTGTCCCCTGTCTGTGCCAAGACACGGATCACAGGTATGTGCAGCTGCAGGTGTGCATGGACCTTCTGACATGCATTCAAATCTATTGTTTGGGGTGGGTACGTGAGCCTCCATCTTCACCAGCCACTGCATGTGGGCCTCCTCTTGCTCATGCACCATGGAAAGATTATGTGCCTAACTCACATGCTTAAGCCTCCTTGTGTACATGTGCCTGATGGTTCACCTTGGCCCTTGGTGCACATATGTGCCAGCTGATACAGACCTACTGATGCAAGTGCGCCTAATAGTGTACAAGCTGGTACACACCAGCTACTGGTGCATGTGCTAGTGCTTATGCTCTTGCTGGTGTGCATGCCCCTACTTGTGTTCCTTTGGGTGTGTGTGGTTCTGCAGGTCCACATGTGCATGCACATACTGGTGCTCATGGGCAGGCATGCTGATGGGTGTGGACATCCTGGTGTACACCAGCATGATGGTGTGCATTCGCATGATGGTGAGGTGGTGTGTTCTGAAGCATATGGACAGGGACCTGATATTTGGTGTGTGTGTGTTGGAATTGGGGCAGTCCAGTTCATTTTTCATGCTGAAGCTTGGAGCACTTGTATACACATTGCAAACCATACTGTTCAAAGTGTGTCTGTATCCCAAACACCACTGGGCATGCAGACAGGTTGTCTACAGCCTTGTGGTGCATATCGGCCTCCTGGTAAACATGTGCCTGTTGATGTGCATGAGCATCCTGGTGAGCATGCTTTTACAGGAGCCTGCATACCTTGTGGTGCAAATGAGCCTCCTCTGCATGCACACCAGCTGGTGTGTGTGTGGTACTCCATAGGCATTCGCCCTCTTTTTGACTACACTCCACCTAGTGTGTGTGGACCTCCCAGTGTTCATGCTTTATAAGCACATATATCTGCTAATGAGTGTAAGCATTCTAATGCACAGGCACAAGTTGATGCCCAATTGTACCTGCTGGAGCATGATTGTCTGCTCGTGTGCATGAGTAGGTTGGTGTGCATGCACCTCATCCAGCCTGTGTGTCTTTCAGTATGTGTGATCCTCCTGATATGCTCAAGCCTCCTAGTGTATGTGCACCTCCTGATGCCTGTCCACCTGCTGCAGCTCAAGACCCATCTGGTGCCAGTAGGCCTACAGGAGCATGCGAACATCCTGGTGTGCATGCTCATCCATCAGTCCTGCATGTCTGTTGGTGTGCATGATCCTCCTGGTATGCTCGATCCTCCTGGTGCACATGCGCATCCTAGTACCTGTAGGCCCATGATAGCTTGAAGCCATCTGATGCTAGTGGGCCTACTGGAGTGCATGATACTCCTAGTGTGCATGCTGTTACTAGAACTTGTGCATCTGGTGATGGGCACAAGCTCCCTAGTGAGTATGCAAAAGCTGATGTGTATGCGCCTCTCTGAGCTCCTCTGGTGCATGCAAGATTCCTCCTGCATATGTGCAGATGGTGGGCCTCCTGGAGTGCATGGAACCTCCTGGTGGGCATGATCCTGTGGGAGCCCATGTCGCTGCTGGTGAGTGCCAGCATCCTAGTGCATATATACACGCTGGTGCTAGCATGCGTCCTGATGCGCATGTGCCTCCTGGATCCAGTGAGTCTGGTGGCACCCAGGAGCATCCTGGTGCTCGTGATCCTTCTTGTGTGCATGCCTCTACAAGAATGCATGCACCTAGTGATGCACGTGGCAATCATGATGAGCAGTGAATGAGAACCTGAGTGTGTGTGTGACTCTAAAGATGCACAGTCACCTTGTGCTGCTGCATGCGCTGGCCCCCATACCACATACCACAATGCTCTGCTGATGTCCTGGGGACCAATCAGCACTTGAGTCCCCTGTGCTTGACATCGACAAGATCCAAGTACCACCAGGCACAGTGCCCCACAGTTCCTGTACCACATGCTTTTTGCCTACCAAATGTTTGCTCCTGTTGTGCACAGGCCATGGTGTGTGTAGTTGAGGGGCATGCATAGGTATACTGGTGCATGTGCAAGTACTGTTGCATGTGGGTGTGCACATGTGTGAAGCTCTACTTCAGAGCATTCAGGCATGTGCATGTGGGCCCCTGTGTGCCTGCACCTCCTGATCATGTTTGTCTGATATAGACAAGCTACCAGTTGCTTGTACGCCTTCTGGATTCCTTGGCTTTGCTGATGCACATGCCCCACCCCTGCTGCGGATGTGTCATCGGTAATCACCATACCAACTATGGGCATGATTTCCTGGTGAAGTGTGCCTGTTGGTACGCATCTGCCTTCTGGTGTGGGTGCACATTGATGAGCATGTCCCAATCTGCTGGGCATGCCCATCCCAATACATGAAAGACTGCTGGCACGTGTGAAACTTCTGGTGGACTTGGGCCTCTGGTGCCCGTGAGCCTTGTAGTTAGCATGTGCCTCTTGGTGCACACATGCTTCTAGTGCTTGTGGGCCTTCTGGTCCTCATACAAGTCTGGGTGTGCCATGAGTCTGTTTGTGCACATGGTCCTCCTGCTGCACACTGACATGCTGACATGCAAGAGCAAGCTTACTAAAGAGGGACTGATGGTGTGTGTGGGCATGCACCTGAGATTTTTGTGTGTTTTGTGCATGTGTTGGGTGTGTTCATGGGCTTTGGGGTGCTCCAATTGATTTTTACTCTGTAGCACGGGCTGCCCAGGTTTTCTTTTGCCCTGCACTGTTCCCCATGTGTTCAGAAAACACAGGCAGGCTCAAGCAACACTCTCAGACAGAGAATTCCATGTGGCCAGAACCACAGGCTTTGCTGGCTTCCTGAAGACCAACTGTTACTCAAGCCAAGTGTGCTTCATGACTTTGGCATCTGCACACGTCCGCCGAGGTTTCTTTGTGGGAAAGTCCAATCCCGAAGCCACATGACTCCAGACATGCTGAACAGTGCTGGCTCTCTGGAGTAGCAACGTGAACAGTGTCCTGGATAGGTATCAGTGCATTCCAAGATCCCACCCACTGCCCTTGGCCCACAGATGCTGCCCTTGGAGGCTCCGACTCAACAATTGCACACAGCTTTGGTCGCCTACCTGGACATGTACCTGGGTAAATGCCTGGCCGGGTACCTGGGCTGCATGAAGGCCATGTTTCTGCCTTCAGCCAGGCAGCGGGAATGGTACTATCCAGGTTCGGCCCTCCTGGGTTTTCCGGAGCAGTTTCCTGAGCAAAGCCAAGTAGGGCCCCCCAGTCAGCAGTCCTGCCTCCCCCTTACGCCCACTGGGGACCCCGCCCAGAGTTTCCTGATCACCTGGTTCATAACTAGGTGACAACCCCAGGCCCCGAGCACTGTTACATGGTTGCCCATCTGTAGCGCTTGGTGCCCCTTTGCCCAGGACAGATCTCCCATTACTGGAGGCGGCAGCTGCAGCTCGCCCAGGTCTTTGCCAGCATCACAACGCGGTGACCATCCACATCCATCCCCGAGGTCACCTAAGCGTTGCATCACCTGAGCCCCGGCGGAGAAGCTGGACCCCTGTGACACAGAGACAATGTTGCAGGTTTTCCGCCACTGCAACAAGGGCAAGAGGAAGCTGGATACACCTCTCTGGTTCGAGCTGCCAGACCCCAAGCAGAGGAAGCGGGAACCGACCCTGCTTTTCGGCCTTCAAGCGGGTGTATGGCGGGTACTGTGCCCTACGGGCCCTGTCTGTGGCGACTACTGACAGGAGCCACAAACGAAGTGCGCAATAGCCTGATGACCAACGAGGACTTGGTGGATGCCTGGCCCTCTCAAAACACAGCCAGCGTCTACTTCGGACCTGGCACAGGAAAGAAAGTGAGCCAGCCCTCCCTGTCTAGCAGCCCTGAGCCAATCAGCAATGGAAACAAGGAAGTGCACTTCAGCTTGCCTTCCATGGAAGTCCTGCTAGACACCTGCCACATGTGACCAAGATGAATCCGATTCTGCCCTGCCTGGCACAGCCGCACACGGAGAGCCAGCATCATTGTCCTCCTCTCCGCCCACAGACACCTAAGAGCTACTCGGCCTGGAGAACCCCCGCCTGCTGACCCCACTGCTCTTCAGACCCAGCTCTTCCCTGAACCGCCAGCAGACGCTTCTCCCTCTCCATGGACAGCCCCAACCCCACCCAGGCCCACATCTTCCCTGTGAGGAGCCCACATGGAAGAGAAGTTGTTGACCCCAAATCCATGCATATTCCACAGAGTCCTGCCTTATCCCTGAACTAAGATTTGCAGGGACTCGGGCTTCTCTCTGCCAATCCTCACTTCCTTTTTGCTAGAGATTTATAGTTATGGACAGGAGGAGGAAGAGGAAGAGGTGACTGTAATATCATTTTTTCTATTTGTCACTGTTTGGGCCCCACCTCCTCTAAGTGTTCAGCTTCTGTTCTATGTTGCAGATAGCAGGGTAGATTCATGGGAGTTTGTCCACTATCCCTGGCTGTGACCATCAGCATCACTCCAAGCATTGCAAGTATCTCTAAAGGAGAAAATCTTGTCCTGCTGAAAACCACCTACATAAAGCTATAAATAAAAAAGAAAGCAGGTTGGATCTCAAACTTTCACTTAAAAATATGTCTGGAAGATTCTATGTAGCACATTGGCATTCATGCAAATTATACATATATCATTAAATAAATATTATCATAATACAATTTAAGGTTTGGTGGAATTGTGGTTGATTCCCACAATACAGTTATTTCTTACACATTGAGTAATATGTACATTTCTTTTGTTTTGCATAGCATCAGCTGTTCCCTCTTTCCCACTTTTTTGCTGACTCCCATTGCTGCTATTGAGTTGCTTTGTTCATTTTAATCTATGTCCAGTGTAGCTGATTGGTCCCACTGATTTTTTTCCCTGATTCCCTCTAGTTCTGTTAAGTCCTCCTGGTTTCACTCCAGTGTGCACATATAAACCATATATGTGATGAGCAGCATGGGGTTATTTAGTAGTGATTCAACCAGGTGAGTGGAAGTCCTTTGTTTCTTAAGTTTTGTTTATTTTCTGATATCACCTTACATTTTGGATTTAACATCCACTTATCAGGGAAACCGTGTGCCATTTGTCTCTTTGCTCTTGCCTTACCTCACCTCACTCAATATGATTCCTTCTAGCTCCATCCATTTCCCTGAAACTGCCATTATTTTGTCCTTTGTAATGGCTGCATAATATTCCATTGTGTATAGATACCAAAATTTTTGTATCCATTCATCTGTGATGGGATATCTAGGTTGTTTCCCATGTTCTGGATATTGTGAACAGTGCTGCAATAAACATGGAGGAACATGTGTCCTTGTATACTGGATCCTGTTGTTCAGGATAGATGCCTAGAAGTGGTATGACTGGCTCATAGGGAAGTCAATATTTAGCTTTCTGAGGACCCTCCAGACTGCTTTTCAAAGTGGTTGTATAAGTGTACATTCCCACCAGCAGTGTAATAACACGGCCCCTCTTTCTCCACATCCCTCCAGCTTTTGTTGTTGGCTGACTTTAGGATGTGGGCCATTCTGACTGGGGTAAGTGTTATCTCAGGGTTGTCTTTATTTGTATTTCCTTCACAACCAAGGATGGTGAACATTTCCTCATGTGTTTCTTTGCCATTTTTTGTTTCTTCTTCTACTGAGAAGTCTCTCTTTAGTTTCCTTGCCTGTTTAGTAATTGGCTTTGGGAGGGATTAGTTTCTTGAGTTCACTGTACATACTGGATATTAATCCCATGTCTGACATATTGCTGGTATCTATTTTTTCCCAGTGAGTTGGTTGTCTTTCTAGCTTGGTTGTTATAGCTTTAGCTGTGCAGAAACTTTTTATTTTAAGATAGTCCAATTTGTCAAGTCTCTCTCCAATTTGTTGTGACCCTAGGACTCTGTTCAGGAAGTTCCTTCCTGTGCCTATAATTTCAAGTGTCTCTCCTACTCTGTCCTGCAGTAGTTTCAGAGATTCAGATTTGATGTTAAGGTCTTTAATCCATTTTGAGTTGATGTTGGTGCATGGTGATAGGCTGGGGTCCACTTTTAGTCTTCTGCATGTGGCTGCCCAGTTTTCGCACCACCAGTGATTGAAGAGGCTGTTTCTTCCACTGTAAGTCGTTGCCTCCTTTGTCAAATATCAGCTAACTGTAGGCATGTGATTTTATTTCTGGATCTTCTATTCTATTCCATTGGCCTTTGAGTTTGTTTTTGTGCCAGTAACATACTGTCTTTGTTATTATGGCTGTGTAGTAGAGTTTGAAGTCTGGCATCCAGATCCCTTCCATGTCTTTTTTGCCTAGAATTGTTTTGGCCATTCTAGGTCTTTTGTTGTTCCATATGAATTTTTGGACTGTTTTCTGTATTTCAGAAATGTACATCTTTGGGATTTTAATAGGAATTGCATTGAATTTGTATATTAATTTTGGCAGTATTGTCTTTTTCACTATATTAAACCTGCCTATCCAAGAGCATGGAAAGTCTTTCCATTTCCTAGTGTCTTCTGTTATTTCTTTCTTTAAATTTTTATAGTTTTCATTAAATAGTTCTTTTACATCTTTGGTTTGCTTAATTCCTAAATATTTTATTTTGGGAGGGGTTAATTGTGAATGGGGTTGCTTCCTTTATTTCCATCTCTGCTTGTACATTGTCAGTGTATAAGAAGGCGACTGATTTCTTTGGGTAATTTTGTATCCAGCTACTTTGCCAAAATGTTTTATAATTTCTAAGAGTTTGGGATGGAGTTTTTTGGGATCCCTATGCAGATTTCTTTAATGTCTTTTTCTTGCCTTATTGCCCTCTGTTCCAGGACTATATTGAAGAGGAGTGGAGACCGTGGGTATCCTTGCCTTGTGTCTGATTTTAGAAGAATTAGTTGTAGTATAATATTGGCTAATGGTCTATTGTATATGGCTTTTATTGATTTAAAGAATTTCCTTCTATTCCTATTTTCTCCAGAGCTTTTAACATGAATGAATGTTGTATTTTATCAAAAGCCTTTTCTACCTCAGTGGAGATAATCATGTGATTCTTGACCTTGGCTCTGCTGATGTATTGGATTACATTTATTGATTTATGTATGTTTAAACCTTTCCTGCATCTCTGGGATGAAGCCTACCTGGTAATGTATGTGTTTTTTATGTGTTTCTGGTTTCTGTTAGCTAGAATTTTGTTAAGGATCTTTGCATCTGTGTTCATCAAGGAAATTAGTCTGTAGTTCTCTTTTTTTCATGGGTCTTTTCCAGGTTTGGGGATGTTGGCATCGTAGAATGAGTTTGGGATAGCTCCCTCCTTTTCTACTCCTCTGAAGAGTGTGAGGAGTATGATATTAGTTCTTCTTTAAAGGTATTATAGAATTCTGTTGGGAATCCAACTGGTCCTGGGCTTTTCTTTGTTGGAACACTTCTGATGGCTTCCTGTATCTTGTTGTAAGATAGTGGCTTATTTAGTTGATTTACTTCTTCTTTGCTCAGTTTGGACAACTTGTATTTCTCTAAAACTGCATCTATTTCTGCTGTTTTCTTTCTTTTGAGAGTATAACTTTTGAAAATAGTTATTTATAATCGTTTGGATATCTTGTGTATTTATTGGGATTTTTCCGTGTCATCCCTGATCTTGTTAATTTGGGTTTCCTCTCTTCTTTTCTTCATTAGTCTTGGAAAAGGTTTATCAATTTTATTTTTTCCAAGAACCAGATTTTTGTTTTATAATTTTATTTATAATTTTCCTATTCTCTATCATTAGTTTCTGCTCTTAATTTGATTATCTGGCTCTGTATAGTAATTTTAGGTTCCATTTTTTCATGTTTTTCTAGCTGTTTTATTTAAAACATGAGATTATTTACTTGTTCTGTCTCTATTTTCTTGGTGTGGACACTGAATGTGGTCAATTTGCCCCTCAGGACCACTTTTGCTGTGTCCCACAAGTTTCTTTGTGATGTGTCTTCATTTTCATTGAATTGTAGGAAATTTTTAATTTCTTCTCTAATTTTTTGTTACCCAGGTATTGCTTAGAAGTGTGCAATTCAATATCCATGTATTTGAGTAATTTGGCAGTATGCTTTGTTATTAAGAACTAGCTTGATTCCACTGTGGTTGGATAGGATACAGGGGGCTATGTCAATCCCCTTGTATTTGCTTGAGTTTCTTGCATGAACTATGATATTGTCTATTTTGGAGAATGTTCCATAAGCTGCTGAGAATAATGTGTTCTGTGTTGTTGTAGGGTTAACTACTCGGTAGATATGTTAGTTCTGCTTGAAGTATGGCTTCACTTAACTTGATAGCTTCTTTGTCAATCCTCTGGTTAGTAGACATGTCCTTTGTTGAGAGTGGGGTACTAAAGTCTCTTGGTGTATCATATTTGGACCTATTTTATTCTCTGAGTTTGAGATTATTTACTTAACAAATCTGGTGCTCAAATGTTTGGGTGTATAAGTTGATAATGATAATATTCTCCTCTTGGATTGTTCACTGTATTAATATGTAGTGTCCTTCCTTTTCTTTTTGTATTAATTTTAATGAACAGTTTATTTTTTCAGATATTAGGATAGCTACTCCTGCTATCTTACTGGGGGCATTCAGTGTCTGTGTGGAGAGATCTGCAGTTATTCTAATGTTTTTCGCATTATAATGTAGCTCCCTCAAAAATGAAGAGAGATCTGCAGTTATTTTAATGTTTTTCCCATTGTAATATAGCTCCTTCATTTTGCTGCATGCAAGATTGTTTCCTTACTATTCAGATCTATCATTTTTACTATAATGTGCCTAGAAGTGTTTCTCCTGGGATCCTGCTTGTTTGGTGTTCTATATGTTTCTATTATGTACATAAGATGATCTTTTTTAATATGGGGGAAATTTTTCATTGATAATCTTGTTGAATAGGTGTTGCATTCCCTTGTTTTGATGTTACTTACCTTTATCCACTTCAATTATACAAAGGTTAAATTGCTTGGCACTGTTCGCTTGCTCAAAGGATTTCCCTTTGGCATAATTTAAGTGATTTTTCCATATCTATGACTTTTTGGTCCAGTTGGTGTATTCTGTCTTCTTTATCTGACTCTCTAAATTCCATTTTGTTCACTCTGTTAACTATGGCTTCCATTGGGGTTTACGTGGAGGAAATAGACTCATTTTGGATTCGATGTTGATTCTCAAAGTACTAATCTCACCTCTTAGTGAGATCTGTACTGCCTATATTTTTGTACTAATCTCACCTCTTAGTGAGGTGTGTACTGCCTCTATTTTTGCATATACCTCCTCTTTAAGACCCTGCATCTCTTTCGATAGTTTGTTCCTGTGTTCTAAATTTCTGGTCTCTTTCTTGCTTTAATTCTTGAGTCATTGTCTCCAGCATCTCTTGGATATAGTTTTTGTCTTCCATTCCTGCTTTTCTCCCACTGGGTTTCTCCCCTGGGTGGCTGCAAGCTTTTGGGGGTAGCTTGCTATCCTGGGTGTTGCTAAACATTGTAATTTTTCTCTGTTATTTTTGCATGGGGATTCAGGGATTATTGGAGACTAAGCTGAAATTTTGTTTTATTCAGTAGGTGTCTGTCTGTGCTTGCAGAGAGAGTGTGTACCTGGTCTTGGTTCTTTTGGGGGCCAATCTCCAGTTACTGTCCTGACCCACAAGGGCTCTTGGCTCTCTGCTGTAGATCACTGGCAGTTCTGCCTTTAGAAGGACTGAGCACCTAGACTCCTCCTGTTTACTCCACGGGTGCTGTTGGTGAGATCAGGTGTGCTGGATGTACTTTCCCAGATGCTGGAGTCTGCTATGGGTTCCTGGTGTTGTTTTTGTTGTTGTTGTTGTTGTTTGCTGGTTGTGGGCCTGAACTCTGGGTCTGGGAACTGTCTCTCTGCTCTTCAGCTCAAGGCTGGCACCCTATCATTTGAGCCACAGCACCCCTTCATGCCTTTTCTGCTTATATGGTAATGGGGAATCAGATTCAGGGCCTCATGCACACAAGGCAAGAATGTTTCTGCTGAGCCACCTTACCATCCTGAACTGACAGTCTGAGTTATACAATTCCTGGCCCGGGATGTATGGGTCAGGTTCTGATGGGGTCTGGGCTTCTGAGTTTCTTGCCCTGGACACCCAGGTTTTTTGCTGTCATAGGCATGATTCCCATGGGGTGCAATTCCCTGTTTTCCACCATCTGCTGAGGTGTATCCTCAGTTTCTGACTGAGTTGGTTGTGTTGTTCAAGCACCGGATCCCCAGGTCTGGCCCTGGATCCCAGTCCCTGGCCTGGGGCATGCCAGTTGGACCTGTGCTACTGTGTATCCTGCCTGTACTCAGCCTGGAGTCCACAGTTCAAGTTTCTTCTGTCAGGAGCCAAAAGGGAGTCTCTCAACATGATAGGCTTGACTATCTCACTGGAACATCTTGAAGCTGAGTTTACAGAATCCGACCTTTACACCCTGACCTAAGCAAACATCCTACAGCTGCTTCGGCCAATGAAAAAGCTTCCAAGCATATAAATACCCCATGTGAAAAATAAAAATTTGCAGCTTGATCAGAATCCCTGTCTTGCTGTCATTCTTTGTGTCTCTTCTCCCTTCATTCCTTCTCACTTAGGTTCATTGCCCTCATTGACGTCCTGCAGGTTGGGACATCTTCCTCTGTTGGATTTTGTGACCCAGGGGTGCTGTTCCTGGCTTGGGTATTTAAGCTCCCTTCCAGGAGCACTCTTAATCTAACGTAGCCAGCTGGATGTGCTCCATGGGTTGGTGGAGCTCTTGAAGAGTTCCAATTTTAGTGGGTCCTATAGTCCAGGTGTTGGGATAGGGGTCTGGGTCAAGATTTGGGAGTTCCCACCAGCTCTGGTCTCTCTTGAGGGATACACTGTCTCCTGCATGGTACTTACCCTAGAGCTATTGTTTCTATGTGATGTAGGTCACTGGTTGCCACTGCAATCAGGGTTCAGTTGAGATGCTTGTGGGCTGAGCTGGGCAGGGCTGGCTTTGCATGTTTCTCCTCTGTCTCTGCCTCTGTTGATGCTGTTAGGGTCAGCTCTGAGGGATAGGCCATTGGCTGAGGGATGGGAGAGGGGTCTCTATGCAGGTTCTGAGTACTGGGATTTGTCTCTGCTGTGCTCTCCCAATCAGCACCAGTACCTTGCAGGTCTTCTGCTCTGGCTTTCTGTGAATGACCCGTGTAGTTCTCGGGTTCCTGCCATGAGATCAAGTGGCTTTAGCAGGATTGAACCACTCTGCTCAGAGAGTGAGGAGTGGGGGTGGTATCTCTGTGCAGGCTCCCAGCTCCCAGCTCAGAGGTTTCTCTGTTTGTCACGATCAGTGGGTCCAACACTGGTACCTCAGGTGTCTTCTGCACAGGTGATCTGCAGATGACTGCCTGTGTGTCTCTGGGGACTCCAGCCATGGCTTGACGTGTTGCTGTGTAGCCAGTAAAAGTTGGGGAGGGGTCTCATGCTTCTCTGTTCTGAAATTCTTCCTTTTTTTCTTTCTTTGTTTTTTCTGCCTTCTGTTTTTCTCTGAGTGTTGTCTTTTTGTTGTTGTCAGACTTTAGGAGAAATTAAGAATTGGAACTCGAACTCTCTTTTTGGTTGGAGAGAGCTGTGGCATTTCCCTACTGTCCCATCACCATCTTGGTCCAACCCTCTCCTGATCTTTATTTTTGAATCTCACCTGGTAAAGAGTAAAAGCAATTTAAAAGAAAGATGACTATGGGAAGGTGCCAGAGCTTACTTCCTCTCAAGTGCACAGATGGAAACAGAGAGCTCATTCCCCCATAGCTAGGAAGCTATGCCCCAGAACTACACTGAGTGGTGCAATAGGACCACTGAAGCCAGAAATGTTAATATGGCAGTTTTTTGGCTGCTGTTGTGTGTATGCATGTATTTTTTTCATGATGAGGCAGTTCTAGGAACTCAATTAAACTAGATCTATATGTATATGTGTTTGTTACAACAAACACATTCTTCTTTTAAAAAATAGGATTAACAATCTCCTGCATGTACATATATGAAACCCAGCTAGCAGAAACACGCTACATGTTAAAAGAATGCCTATTCCAACAATGTTGTCTGATGGCTCTATTGCTAACTGTTCAGAAAACTGACATCTGCGGGTGGAGGATGGAGGCTTGCCTGAGCAGGAATGTTCATGAAACTCTTGTCTCCAATTAATCACCAAAAAAGCCAGAAGTGAAGATGTGGCTCATATGGTAGGGCATAAGCCCTTAGCTCAAAGCTCATGGACATGCTTATGCCTGGACTTCATACCCACACATCAGCACAAAAGGACAAAGACAGACAGACAGACAGAGACAGAGAGACAGACTGATTCTAGGGAATCATTCTTCTGTGCACAGGAAAACACAAGGAAACAGATTTTCTAGAAGGAAATCTGCTTTCCAGAAGTTACAATGTCTACAATTCCACTAGGTAGAGCCACAGATTCACTGAAAACAAAAAGTTTTGTGCTCATTGGTTCATTTCATCACTCCTTTTTTTTTGTATTGTTCTGTAGATCATTATGCGTAAAGGTTTTTGTTTTCTATTTTATTTTTTGCCAATCCTGAGGCTTGAACTCAGGACCTGGACACTCTCCCTGAGCTTCTTTTGCTCAACTAGTGCTCTGCCACTTGAGACACAGTGCCACTTCCAGCTTTTTCTGTGGTGCTGAGGAATCAACACAGGGATTCACCCATGCTAGGCAAGCACTCTACCACTGAACCACATTCCCAGCTCTGTGAATTAATATGAGAAATAGAATCTCACTACACGCAGAAGACAAGTCTACAACTCATTATCTTCCCTCAACCTCTCCTGCTATGCAATTGATTACATGCACCACCTAATTTAGTGACCTTATTCTTTAAACAAATGTAATATATTAACCTTGAGTCTATGATATTACATTATTTATATTGTTAAGTATTTGTATTATTTCTTCATTTGTTTCTTACCTAGGATTTGTCTAGGAACCTGGTTCAAAGGTCTTCATGACTGTGTAATTTCTATAGAGGTACAATGCAGCTTTGTTGAAGAGAATTTGCAATCTTCTGTTCTTAATAGGTGGATTACACTGTCAAAGGGGAAGGGGAAGTTAACAGAAGCCTGAATATTTGAGCACATTATGAAGTTCTTAATCTTCTGTACACAGGTGCCAGTAGACAGCTCATTTCCCAGAATGCCAAGCCGGTACCAAGTTGTTTATGTCCTCATAATTCACAAGGGAGCACCAAGTGCACAAAAAATACACTAAACAACCTAAATATCAGAGTTGGAAATTAAAAGCAGAAAACATTTTCAAAAAAGATCTGCCTGGATTGATGCATATTGCTCCAGGATTGGGAGACCACAGCAGATGAAAAACGGCCAAAGCAAAACAAAATGTAAGAAAGCTTGATAGTGTTCTTCCCTTCCCAAACACAGGATGCCAACCCAAAGCTCATTTCCCCCAATGCCAAGCTGAAGCCTGGGAGCTATACCCACACATCTCAACTGGGCAGTGTCAAGAACTATGGTAAACAGCAAAGATTTGCTGTTTGTTTTATTGTTGTTTTTTTTTCATTGTTTGGGAGATCATTTGGGGGGAAAAGATCACACTGTACTTGCTACGCTGTATAAAACTGTTTATCCTCTCCTGTGTTGCACCCATTGCAATCAACTGACTACACTGTATTACAAGTATTCCATTTATTTTCCAACAATAATTTTGATACTTATTAACCTAACTATATACTTACAGATTAGTTCATTCATTTCTAAGTTGAGACAATTCTAAAAACCCAGTTAGTCTAAGTCAACCTGACACTGTGCTTTTCTTTTCTTTTCTTTTCACCAGTTGGGGTTGAACTCAGGGTCTGGGCACTGTCCCTGAGATTCTTTTCCTCAAAGCTAGAGCTCTACTACTTGAGGCACAGTGCCACTTCTGGCTTTTTCTGTGTATGTGGTACTAAGGAATCGAACCCAGAGCTTTATGCATGCTAGACAACATTCAACCACTTTAGAATTTCCTACCATTAATGCTTGAATGCCAGTTGGCAAGGGGTAAAAACAATTGAACTGGTGGTTAACTGGAGAAAAGATGCTAGAATGTTCTTCCTCTCCTGCCTACAGGTGGCAAAAAAAGCTAATGTACCAGAAAGCAGAACTGATACTTTGGGGATATGTTACAGGAAAACTCCACACGAAGGTGCCACAGATAGACTGAAACCCACATTGGTTTGGGGGTTTTGCTTCTGTTTGTTTCTGTTTTTGCTTCCTATATTTTTACAGCATTAGTTTTTATTGTTTTCTTTTGAGATAATCTTGAATTTGATAGCCCTATCTAACATAGGTGATGCTAGCCGAGAGTGCCTCATCCTTCATCCTAAGCTTCCTCCTCAGGTACATGCACTTCCTGTGCATGTATTTGCTGGTGTGCCTTGGCCTCCTTGTTCACCAGCTAGTAATAGTGCTCATGCACCTGACTGCAAGAATATCCCCTCAGCCACCTGGTGCATGTGGGCTTCCTACTATGTGAATGAGAGGACTGCTGGTGGACAAGGTGTACTGTTGAGTGTCGACATCATAGTGTACATAGGTGTGCTGTTATGTATGGGCATGCTGGTAGACTGGGTTTCCTGGCACCAGTGTGTTTCAATATGATTTTTTAAAATTCCTCTGTGTGTATGTGTGTGTGTGTGTGTGTGTGTGTGTGTGTGTGTGTGTGTGTGTGTGTGTGCGTGTGTTGGCATTGTGGGCATTCTAATTTTTTTTTTGCTGCAGCTGGGGCCACTTGTATGCCTGCTCACATATGCTATTCCATATGTATCAGTAGGGTGAAGATCTAAGTCTGTCTGAAGCACTGGCCAGAGGATCCTGCCCATGCCATACCCCATGTGCTTTGCCTACTGTATGTTAAACTCAGAGTCTGCTCCTTGAACTTGGGCTGGGGCTTTGAAATCAGGGCCTGGAACTTGAATTCCAAGCCTAAGCCTCGAACTCAGGGCCTGGGCCTGAAACTTTTGGCCTGAGACTTGAACTGGGAACCTGGACCTGGAACTCAGAACCTGGAATTTGAATTCACAGTGTTTTCCTTGAACTTGGGGCCTAGGCTTTGAATTATTGTCCTGAGACTTGAATTTAGAGCCTGGGATTTGAACATTTCACATGGGACTTGAATTCAAAGCTTGGGTCTTAAACTCAGGGTATGGGATTTAAATTCCAAGCCTGCACCTTGAATTCAGGTACTGGGACTTGGAGTCAGGGCCTGGGTCTTGAACTCACAACCTGGGCATTGAATTAGGTTCCTGGGGCCTTCAACTGTTGTTCTGGTACTTGAGCTCAGGATCTTGGACTTGAACTCAAACTGAGCTTTGAACTCAGCCTGGGACTTGAACTCACAGATTGTGCCTTGAATTCATGGCCAGGACTAGAACCGGGGCCAAGTATGTTGAAGTTGGGGCCCAGAACTTGAACTCATGCCCGGGGCCTTGAACTCACAACCTGGTCACTGAACTGGGGATATGGGTCTTGAACTGGAGACCTAAGACATGAACTCATAGCCTGACCCTGAAATTCTGGGTCTAGAGCATTGAAGTCACAGACTGGACCTTGAACTCCCAGCCTGGGCCTTGAACTCTCAGCCTGGTACTTGAACTGTGGCCCTGGATCTTGAGCTCAGGAGGGAATGAGGTCTGGGACTCCAATTTGAAGCCTGGGCCTTGAATTCCTGTCTTGGGACTTAAAACTAAGATTTTGCCCTTAGTCTCATGGTCTGGGCCTTGAACTCTAAACCTGGGATTTGAACTCTTAGCCTGGGAATTGAAGTCATAGTCTGGGACTTGAACACATTGCCTGGGCCTGAAACTTGGAGGCTGGGCCTTGAACTCACAGATTGGGTCTTGAACTCATGGCATAGTACTTGAAGTGTGGACCTGGACATTGATCTCAGGGACTATGACTTGAACTCATGGTCTGGACCTTGAACTCACAACCTGGATTTTGAACTGGGGGTCTGGGGTTTAAACTTATAGCTGGGCCTAAAACTCTGAACCTGGGCCTTGAACACATAGCTTGGGCCTTGAATTCATGGACTGGTACTTGAATTGGTGACTTAGACCTTGAATTCACCACCTGAAACTTGAATTTTCAGCCTGGGTCTTGAATTCGGCCTGGGCTTTGAACTCACAGCCTGGAACTTGAACTCACTGCCAGGGCCTTAGCCATTGAACTCAGATCCTTGGCCTTGAGTTCACAGTCTTGGTCTAGAACTCTTGAACAAGGGACCTGGGACATGAACTAATACAGTGAACCTTGAAAAGGGGGCTTAGGACTGGAAAACAGAGCCTGGGCACTGAACTAACACCCCAGGCCTGGAACTCAGACCTGTGTCTTGAACTCAGCCCTGGAACCAGAATTTGTGGACTGGGATTTGAATTCACAGCCTGGGACTAGAACTCTGGGCTTGTGCCTTAAAATATCCACCTGGACTTTGAAAATACAGCCTATGAATCAAACTAGTAGCCTGGGCCTTAAATTCACAGCCTGAGAGTTGAACCTTGTTCATGGACCTTGAATTCAAGGCATGGGAATTGAACTTGGGGCCTGTAACTTGAACATGGGGCCTGAAAATTTTACTCATGGCCTGGAACTTGAACTCTGAGCCTGGGATTTGAACTCACAGACTTGAACTTGTAGCCCTAGTGTAGAACTAGGAACCTGGAGCATGAACAAGGGGCCTGGAATTGAACGTGGAGCCTGGACCTTGAACTCACAGACTGGGCCTTGAACTCATAGTGTAGTTCTTGAACTGGGACTCTGGACCTTGAATTTGGGGCCTGGGACTTGAACTTAGGGTCTGGGCCTTGAACTCACAACCTGGGTCTTAAACTTGGTGCCTGGGCCTTGAATTCACAGACTGGGAAGTGAAATCAGGGCCTAGACCTTAAACTTGGGGCCTGCAACTTGAACTGGGGACCTGGGATGTTGACTTAGAGTCTGGGCCTTGAACTCAGGAGCTGGTACATTCATTATGTACTCGGGGCCTGGGATTTGAATTTGGGACCTGGCATGTTTGCTCAGGGCCTGGAGATTAACTCTTGGCCTGGGATTTGAAGTTCTGGCTTCAACTTTGAACTTGTGGCATGGGACTTGAACTCAGGGATTGGGATTTGAGTACAGAGTCTGAGCCTGAACCTTCAACTGGTGGCCTGTGCCTTGAACTGGGACTTGAACTCATAGGTGGGCCTGAAAATCTGGACCTGGGTCTTCAAATCACAGATTGGGCATTTCCTGGGAATTGAACTGCGGACCTGGGAATTTTACTAAGAGCCTGGGCCTTGAACTCATGGCCAGGTACTTGAACTGGGGTCCTGGACATTGAACTCAGGGCCTGAGAATTCAAATCAGGTCCTGGGCCTTAAACTTGGAACCTGGAATGTGTGTTTATGGCTTGGAACTTGAATTCTTGGCCTCGGATGTGAAGTCATGTCTTGGAGCTTGAGCTCATAGCATGGGACTTGCACTCAGCAACTGGGACTTGAGAATTGGTGGCCTGGGCTTGATCTGGGGGCCTGGGACTTGAACTCATAGCCTGGGCATTGAACTCACAGTGAGTTCTTGAACTCATGGCCTGGTATTTGATCTGAGGTTCTGGACTTTGAATAAAGGGGTGGGGAGCCTGAGGGGGACCAGCAATTCCAACTTTTGGGTTCTGACACTTAAACTCACAACCTAGGCTTTGAACTTGGGCCCTGAACTTGAACTCAGGACCTGGTAATTGAATTAACAGCCTGAGCCTTGAACCTGGGGCCTGACCACGAACTTTGGTCTGCTACTTGCTGGAGGCTGGAGCCTGAAATTCATGGCCTGAGACATGGATTCCCAGTCTCTGTTCTGTGCATTTAACTATCAACCTAAGATTTGAATATGGGATGTGAAACTTGAACTTGGGTCCTGGGCCTTGAACTCAGCCTTGGACTTGAATTATTCAGTTGAACCTTGAACTCTTGGCCTGGGCTTGAACTGTCAGCTTGGGAGTTAAATTCGGAGCCTGGGATGGGACTTGAACTCACGTCTTGTGCCTTTACCTCAGGACCTGGGCCTTGAACTCAGAATTCAGGACTTAAACTGGGGTTATGGACCTTGAACTTAGGCTAAGGGCTTTGAATGGAGACTCTGGAGCTTGAACAAGTGGTCTGGGACTTGACCATGAAACCTGGGCCTTGAACTTATAGCTCTGGCTTTGAACTCAGGCCTGAGGCTTGAACTACTGGCCTGGAATTTGAACGTGGAACCTACAACTTGAACTCATATCCCAAGCATTTAATTCAGGCCTGGGCCTTGAACTCAAGACCTAGAATTAGAATTGGGGCTTGGGACATAAACTTGGGCCTAGGACTAGAACTTGTAGTATAGGCCTGAAACTCGCAGTCTGACTTGAACTGGGTCCATGGACCTTCAACTTCGGGATTGGGAATTGAAATCGGGGCCTGGTCCTGCTCTTGGGGCACGATACTTGAACATGGGTCCTGGGACTTTTATTCATGGCTTGCAACTTGAACTTTGGGCATGGAATTTGCGCTCAAGGCCTGGACCTTGAACTCATAGCCTGGGCCTTTAACTCAAAGCCTGGGACTTGAACTCACAGATTGAGCTTTGAACTCTCAGCCTGGGACATGAACTATGGCCCTGGACCTTGAACATGGGGACTGGGAATTGAAATGAGGCTCGGGCCTTGAACTCTTAGCCTGGGACTTGAACTTGGAACCTGTGATTTTTACTCATGGCCTGGGACTAGAACTCTGTACCTGTGCGCCTTGAAATCTCTACCAGGGTGTAGAATTATGGCCCTTGGTCTTGAACTTAGGGGGAGGAAGGAGGACTTGGGACTTCAATTTGGAGCCTGGACCTCGAATTCATGGCCTGGGTCTCAAACTCATGATCTTGGCCTTAATTACATGGATTAACTATCCATGTATCCTTGAACAAAATGCCTGGGATTCAAAATCTGGGCCTGGGCTTTGAACTTGTCCTGGGCATTGAATTCAGGATCTGGGACTTGAACTCAGGACCTTAGCCTGAAACTCAGGGGCTGGGGCTTGAACTCACAGCCTGAGCCTTGAATTTATCATGTGGTACTTGGACTGCAGACCTAGACCTTGAACTTGGGGCCTATAATTTGAACATATGGGCTGAGACTTACACTTACAACTTGTGCCTTGAACTAGGTGGCTAGGCCTTGATCTAGGGACCTGGGACTTGAATTCATAATCTGGGCCTGAAACTCTGGGCCTGGACATTGAACTCACAGCCTTTGCCTTGAACTGACACCTGAATAGGGCTCTGGACATTGAACTTGGGTCCTGGGAATGGAAATTGGGGCCTGGGATTTGAACTTACTGCCTCTTGCCTTAATCTTGTAGCCTGATCTTTTAACTCAAAACCTAGGACTTGAACTAACAGACTGAGCCTTTAACTCTCAGACTGAAAGTACAACTATGACCCTGGACCTTGATTAGGGGCCAGGGATTGAATAAAGTACCTGGGCCTTCAAGGCATTGCTGGAACAATGAAGTCAGGCCTGGTACTTGAACTGTGAGCCTGGACTTTGAATTCAAGGTCTGGGAATGAACTCAGGGCCTGGGCCTAGAAGTCAAAACCTGGACCTTGTACTGGGTGCCTAGGCATTGAACTGGGGTCTTGTGACACTGGGACCCTGGATCTTGTACTTAGGAGAGAAGAAGAACATGGGTCTTCAATTTGGGGCCTGGTCTTCAAATTCATGGCCTGATTCTTAAATTCATGTCATTGGCTTTAGTTTCACCATCTGGGCCTTGAACTCAAAGAGTAGAATTTGAACTCCTGCCTGGGCCTTGAACCCAGCCTTGGGATTCAACACAGAATTTGGGATTTGAGCTCACTTCCTGGTCCTGAAACTTTGAGTCTGGGCATTGAACTCACAGCCTGGGACTTGAGCTCATGGCCTGAGACTTGAACTGGGGCCCTAGACATTGAACTCAGGGACTGGGTCTTAACCTATGGGCTTGGGAGTTGAAATTATACATCAACCTGAAACTCTGGGCCTATACCTTGAACTCACAGACTGGGCCTTGAACTCACAGCCTGGGAATTGAAATTGGGGCCTAGACCTTGAACTCAGGCCTTCAACTTGATTTCAGGAACTGGGATTTTTACTCACAATTGGGACTTGAACTCAGGCCTGTAGTTGAAGTGGGTCCCTGAACCTTGAACTCCGGGCCTGGGAATTGAATTCAGAGCCTGGGCCTTTAACTCTGGACCTGAGATTTGAACTTGGGGCCTGTGGTGTATGCTCATGGCCTGGAACTTGAAACCTTGGCCTGGGATTTGAACTCAAAGCCTGCACCTTGAACTCAGAGCATGGGACTTAAACTCAGGGACTAGGACTTGAATTGAGAAGCAGAGTTTTGAATGGGTTTCTTGGGGTTTCATCTTGGGGCCTGGGACATGAACTCATAGGCTGGGCCTAAAACACTGGGCTTGGGCATTGAATTCACACACTTAGCATTGAAATAGGGGCCTGGCCTTGAACTTTGAAATGGAGGCCTGGGCCTAGGCTTTGAATTCTTGTCCTAGCTCTTGAACTCATGGCCTGGGACTTGAAATTGCACCCTGGCTCTTGACCTCACCCCTGGTCCTTTAATTTAAGACCTGAGCCTTGACCTCAAAGCCTGTGCCTAGAACTTGTGCTTTGAAGACTTGGGGCTTAAACTTCACTACTGGACCCAAAACTTGGGTCCTGGGCCTTGAATTCAGAGTTTGGCGCTGAGCCTTGAACTTACATCCTGGACTTTCAACACCCAGCCTTCATCTTGAACTCAGGTCTCAACCTTGAACTCATGGACGAAGTCTTGAACTCATAGCTTAGCCCTTGAACTCCCATTCTGGGCTTTAAGTCAGGTCTGATCCTTGAATTCATTGTCTGGGACTTGAATTCACACCCTAAGCTTTGAACTAGGGGTCTGGGCCTTGAACTCGGGCCCTGTGACTAGAATTCACAGCTTAGGTCTCAATATCTGGGCCTAGGCCTTGAACTCAGGGCCTGGATTGAATTCAGACCTGGGCCTTGAGGTCACAGCCTGAGATTTAAACTCATGGTCTGGGACTTGGTCTCATAGCCTGTATCTTGAGCTTGGGGACTAGGAATTGAACTCATGTCTTAGGCCATGAACTCACAACCTGGTACTTGAACTGGGACTCTAGATCTTGAACTTGAGGCCTGGGACTTCAATTTGGGGCCTGAGCCATGATCTCAGGATCTGGAACTTGAACTCATATCCTTGGCCTGAAACTGTGAAACTGAGTCTTGAACACAAACCTGGACCTTCAACTTGCATACTGGACCTTGAACTCAGGGCCTTTACTTGACCTCAGGGTCTGGAACTTGAATTCATGGCCTGTTACTAGAACTTGGGCCTAGGCCTCGAGCTCAGGTTCTAGGCCTTTAATAACAACTAGCAGGTGAACTAAGGTCTGAGCCTTGAACTCATAGCCTGGGATTGGAACTCATGGCCTGGGACTTGAACTTACAGCCTGGGACTTGAACTCACAGCCTGGGACTCGAACTCACAGCCTGGGCCTTAAATTTGGGATTGAACCATTAACCCACAGTCTTAAATGAACAACCTAGTCCTTTAACATGTGGCCTGGGCCTTGCACTTGGGGCCTGGGACTTGAAGTCAAGGCCTTGGCCTTGTACTCAAAGCCTGGGCCTTTCACTCATGTCTTCAGCCTTGAATTCACAGCCTGGGCCTTGAACTCTATGTCTGGGATTGGAACTTGGGACCTGAGACTTGAACTTGGGGCCTGGGCTTTGAACTCAGTTCTGAAAGGGACTAAGGAAGAAATGTAGTAGGAGAGGGAGGGAAGGAAGCAGAGAACAAAGGAAGTAAAGGAGAAAGTAAAGAATGAAGACATGAAGGGAGGCTGGAGGGAAGAAGAAAAGGAAGGAAAGAAGAAGGGAAGAAAGGAAGAAAGAGTCAGGAGATCAGACCTCTGACACAGAGAAAAAGGAAGAGGAAGACCTTGCAGCTGTCCTCTGTGCTGTCAGATCCTCCCAGAACCAGGTCACCCAAGTCATTGGCTCCCATGCTGCACAGGAAATGGCCAGTGTGGATGCACATGTGTGTCTGTGTGCGTGTTTGTGTGTGTGTGTGTTTGTGTGTGTCCATGCTGAGGATCGTGGTTTGAAGCCAGCCTGGGTCATGAAACTCTCATCACCCATGAATCCCCCAAAAACCAGTAGTGGTGCTGTGGCTCAAGCAGTAGAGCACCTGCTTCAGCAAAAAAGAAGTGCAGGACAGCACCCAGGGCCTGAGATCCAACCCCAGGAGTGGCAAATAGTAATAATAACAACAACAATAAAATGATCACCATAACAATAGTAAAAACAATAACAATAAAAACAACTCGAGCTGTTGCAGTGTATACAATTAACCGTCAAAATTCAATGGCTTTTCTGTATGCCAACAATGAAAAGAATGTGGCTAAATTCAGAAAAGCAATTTCTTTTTTAATAGCCCCACAAAAAATAAAAGAAGTGAAGGACCTATACGATGAAAACTTTAAAAACCTTTAAAAGGAAATTAAAGCAGAAGTTAGTAATTGGAAAATCTTCCTATGCTCCTGGATTGGAGCCCAGCTTTTTCTGAATAGTTTATTGGCCAGGAGAGTATCATGGACTTTCCTGACCAGGTTGGATTCAAACCTGCGATCCTCCAGATATCAGTGTCCTGAGTATCTGGGATAACAAGAATCCCTGGGTGGAGATTTAGGGGAAAGTTGGAAGCAATAGCGAACACCTGTCATCACAGCTACTCAAGAGGCTGAAACATGAGGATCACATATCCAAGGCCAGGCCAGGGGATTGGGAGAAGTTCATAAGATTCTTATCCCCAGTGAAACAGCAAAAACCACAAGTAGAATTGTGGTTCAAGTGTTGGAACAACAACCTTCAGCAAAAAAGAATGGAAAGAAAGAAAAAAGGAAGGGAGGGAGGAAGGGAGGCAGGAAGGGAGGGAGGGAAGGAGGAAGGGAGAAATAGAAAGAGAGAAAGAAAAAGAGAACAAAGGGAGAAATAGAAAGGGAGAGGAAGAAAAAGAGAAGGAAGGAAAGAAGGAAGGAAGGGAGGAAGGAAGCAAGAAAAGAAGGAAGGAAGGAAAGGAAGGAAGGAAGGAAGGAAGGAAGGAAGGAAGGAAGGAAGGAAGAGCTCAAGGCCCTGAGCTCAGTGCAGTAAGTTCAAAGCCCTAAGTTCAAGGTTATAAGTTCAAGTCAGTTGGTTTAAGGCCCTGAGTTCATGGCCCTGGGTTCAAGGCCCTGAGCTCAAGGCCTTTGGTTAAGGTTTTGAGTTCAAGGCCCTGGGTGTAAGCCCCAGGGTCACTATAGAAATGAAATAAAAACAAAAAAGGAAGATATTACCAAATAATTACCACTAACGTGATCTTGAAGAATGCTGTCTTGAAGGCCACCCCAACCCTCCTCTTCTTCTTGGTGTAGATGTCCTTGGTCCACTTCAGCAGAGAGGCCACTGGGCAGGACACACCAGGGTTAGTGTCCCACATCTCCCATGCCTCCACCCATCCTGAACTGCCTCCCCCCAGTCATCCTGGACACTCAGGAGGCTGAGATCTACATCATTACAGGTTGAAGTCAAGCCCTTAAGCAGGAAAAGTCCATGAGCCTCTCATCGACGATTAGTTATCAGAAAAACAAAAAAACAAAATAGGGCTGTGGCTCAATTGGTAGGGAGCTAGCCTTGAGCACAAAGAGCTCAAAGACAGTGCCTAGGCCCTCAGTTCAAGCCCCAGGACTGGCACAAAACACACACACATACACACACACACACACATAAAAAGACTAATTAATTGATTGATTAATTATGTTAATAAATCAAAAGTATCAAATAATGATAGATAATACATAGAAAAGAACACCAACACATAAATAAATATTGTAATAAAAAGCAAGTATCCAGTGATGATAATTAATAAATAAAAACAGATAAATAATTAAATAGTAACAATGACACATGACAAGTATTAGATGATGACAAAAATATAGCACAATAACTATATAATAACAATCACAAATGACAAGTCTCAGATGATGATAATAAGTAAATTAAAATACCAATAAACAAGTAAATAGTACTTATCACAACTGACAAGTATCAGATGATGACAATAAGTAAATAAAACACCAATAAATGTGCAAGTAGTAATAATAAGTAGAAAGTAACAGATCATGACAATAAATAAAGACAATTAAATAAGTAAATAATAATGATCACAGGTATCAGAGGATGACAATAAATCAATAAAAATACAAATAATAACATTGATATTAAACCAAAATAATAAATTTGATCAATAGCAAGTAAATAAAAACACAAATAACAGATAATTAATAAACAATGATAATAATAAATAAGGCATAATGGTGAGCAAAGTATAAAAACCAACACAAATGAATGATAAATGAATATATGAGCATATAACTAAGTGATGGCAATGGATAATGTGTAATGGCAAATAGTAAGGGAAAAATATAAATATAAAATAAATAAATGTAAAATTAATATAAACATAAATTAACGAAACATAAATATAAATACATAATAAAAATAACTACATAAATAAATTATTAATAATATACAGATGAATGCAAGCTCTGCTCCTGGTTGTTCACATGCTCCTGTGAGTGGGTGATGCTGTTTGAGCCCTGGATTTCTCCTCTGAAGACTGGTCACAGGCACTCTTTCTGCCGAACCATGGCTCCCAGGAAGGTTTTTCCCATCAGCACAAAGGATTCACATGGGCACAGCCTGCTCCTTGCTACATTCACACCTGGGGACAGGACCACCAAGCTGGTCAGTCAGTCACACAACAACCATCACACAGATGGTCAAGAGAAGGGTTTGAGACCTGACAGCCTTTGGCTTGTGAAAGTCTCCTTGAGACTTCCATCTCCAATGAATCACCATAACAGTGGAAGTGGTGTTGTGGCTCAGAGTGGTACAATGCCATACTTGAGTGCAAGAACACAGGGACAGCACCCAGCCTTAGCTCAAGCATAATGACTGATAGAAAAAGAGAAGGAGAAAGAAAAGCAGAAAGAGCAGAAAGAGGACAAGGAGGAAGAGAAGGAGGAAAAGAAAGAAGAGAAGGGGAAGGAGGTGGAGAATCAGAAGGAGAAGATGAAGAAAGGAGGAGGAGGAGGTAGCAGAATGGAGAGGAGCATATGCACCTTTGTGAACATACTGTGTACATTCGGTCATGCACATCCATACAGCACCACAGGGACACATAAGGAGCAGTTTGTCTGAGACTATGGACATGTTCTGCAGCCTCAGCTGCTACGCCGTGGCTTGGTAAGCAGGTGAGAGTCAAGATGTTCTGGTCAATACACCTCATCCCATTGCCTCAGTGGACCATTTTGGGCTCATCACCTGGACATGGATGGGTAAAGGATCAGGATGCCCTGTGAAACAGAGAGTGGCCAGGCACCAGGAAGTAGAGCAAGATGGTGCTGGGGTAGGGTCTGAGGTTCACACCAGAGCATCCAAACCATCTAAACATTGACTATGCTGCTGTGACCAAGGGGGATAACAGTGACGTGCCAACAGCCATGACTCAGTTTTCTATGTGAGGCACCATATCCCTCATCCTCTTCCATCGCTCTATCCCATTTTTCCCTCTATCTTCACCTATATCTTCCAATCTTCATTGTCCACCCTGTGTCTAGTTATGACCATGGGTACCTCAGTTTACACTTCCCTATGACTGATGAAACCAACAGACAACTCCAAAAAAGAACAAAAACCCCTCTTGGTTTCCATTTTCCCCTGAGTTCATTGGGAGAAATATTATCGGATGCTCCTCATGGCTGCGTACTTTATCTAGCTACATAGTATTTCACCCAAAGTGGGCTTTGTGGAGCAATCTATGAGTAGGTACTGGAGCTCAGTTATAATTTTCTGGGTATTGAACTCAGAGGCCAAGCACCTGTAGATACCACCCTTGAAACCCAGGGAAGACCTCTGAACTGTTAGGGACATGCAGGGTCTGTCATCAAACCTAACCATGCCAGCTTCCACTGCCAGCCTGCCTAGGCCCATCCTTACCTCACCCTGGCCGACCTCTGCTTGGCCATGTACACATCCAGGGTGTAGCAGAAGAGCAACCAGAAACAGGCAGCTAAGAGCAGCTGGATCTTTATCGGTAGGACGGAGGTAGAATATATTAGTGTTAGTATACCTTATATAGAGAGAATTATAGATAGATAGATATACATATATATATACATATATATGTCATACAGGATATAGAGGCTTCTATTATATATAGCCACATGTCACATGTCACAAACAGTGTTTGACTATGCAATATAAGGTATATTATGTATATCATTATGTGAAATAAAATATATCATATATCATATGATATATCATGATATATGATAGTATGTTATACATCATATATGTTACATATAACAATGTATGATATGAAATATATAGTGTACATCATATATATTAGAATATATTATCAATTATATAAGCATCATCGATTGCATCATATATTCAATATTATATATAAACATGTAATATATGTACTTGTATCAATTATATGATATATTTAATTTGTATTATAATAATCTAAATGAATATTATATATATACCTCTGTATATATTATGTAATATGATGTGTATATATCCTATATATCCTAATCATCACTTGTATATAATATCATATACATCATGTAATGATATATATTTTTAATCTTATATCAAATGTGTCAGATATGATATATATGATACTTGATATATCCTAATATATAGTGTGTAGACAGATTAAAATTAAGAGAAAATATTAATATTAAACGTAAAATTCAAAGCAAGTTGAATCAATGGTACAAGTGAAATAACTGGATACAAATAGAAATTCCAATGAGGATAAAATAATTATCAGACATCATATGCAAATAACTACACTGGAAAATTGGGTTGAACAAGTATCATACCAAAATTAAAACACAATTATCAAAAGAGTCTAGAAGATGTGTCACTATAGCAAAGGTTTCCACAGCCTTAATAAAAACTCATATTTCCTTGCTATTATTTTTTTATGTATAGAAATTCACACTGGTGATAAACACAAATCTTTTGATGTACACTGGAGTTATTTACATTTCTATTATGGCCATAGATGTTGAATATTTCTAGTCATGTCCATGGCTACCTGAGTTTACCCTTCCCTATGACTGATGAAACCAACAGACAACTCCAAAAAAGAACAAAAACCCCTCTTGGTTTCCATTTTCCCCTGAGCAAATTGGGAGAAATATTATCGGATGCTCCTCATCTGGGTACTTTATCTGGCTACATAGTATTTTACCCAAACGGCATCTATAGGCGGTTCTTACTTCATTCCCAGAGAAATCTCTATTGGATATTTTAGCCCACATATAAATGGAGTGGTTGTTTCTTTGAGGATTTGTTATTGTGGTGATTCAATTTTGTGATCTCTGGGTACAGTTTGATAGGAGGCCCTTGTCTGTTTTGTAGCTAGATCTTCACTAGATGGTTTTCCAAACTGTGGGTTTTGTATTTATTTTACTACTATTACCTTTGCCATGCAGAAATACTGTGATTTCATGCAATCCCATTTATTTATCCCATCTTTGATTCATTATGTTATTGCATTTTTACTTATTAAATTTCAACCTGGGTATACAAGGTGATAAATTATCATCTATTCCACTCTATAATACTTCATGATACCTGAACCTACTTCTAGGTTTGTGGCCAATTTCGACTTGATTCTGGTGTAAGGTGATATATAAAGATCTTTGTTCAGATTTCTACACAAGTATAACTCTTTCTGCCTGATGATTTTGCCTCCTTCATCAAAAATTAGATATCCATAGGTCTCTGGGATCATTTCTTTGTTTTCAATGCTATTCCATTGGTCTTTATGTGTATTCATGTGCCAGTAACAACTTTACATATATATGTATGTACACACACATGTATGTGCATATATCTGTACATATATATATATATATATATGTATGTGTGTTTATTTGTGTGTATGTGTGTGTGTGTGTTTCATAAGACAGTTTGGAGTGCAGTATTTATATTCTTGCAGCAATGTTTTTCCTGTTAAATGGTTGTTTCTTGTTTTTGTGGTTCTATTTTTCCATGTGACTTTTTGGATTACTTGTTTTATTTCATTAAATAATGTTGTATGTAGTTCCAGTAAGATGGGGGAGAAGAACCTGGAGGCTAAACAAGCTCTTGCATAAAAAGCAGTTTTAGTGTTCCAGTGAACAGTCCTAAGCCAGAGAATCAAACCAAGTGTGCCATCACAGTACAGAGAGTTAGCCCAGAGAGGGAAAAGAAACAGTTCTGAGCACTTGCCAGCAGCCACAGCTGCAGCTGGAGCTGCATCGATGGTGGCCATAGCCACTATACCTGCAACATAGAGTTTCTGGGACAAAGGAGCCAGACACGGCAGACTAGCGGATTCTACTCAACACCAGCAAGAACCGACAAGGAGCAGACATCTTCATCCTTCAGTTCACAGAACAGAGACAACACAAGAACCAAGACTCCACATGAGTAAAAGCCTGACATCCTCATTCCTTCTCAGGGGGCAGAGGAGGGAAGGCCAGCCCTCCCCCTCCACTACCAGAGATCTCCATCTTTGATACAGACAAAGGCCTGGGTGAGCTGCTAGCTCCAACTCAGGCCTTGGAAGAAAACTAGAGTCTGTTCACAAGACCTAATCTGACCTGCCACACTCAGCTCCACCCAGGGAAAAGTCACCCAGTGTTGGGTCTTCATCCATCTTTGGACAGATGGGGTCCAAGGAAGGTAAGTGTGAAGTGCGGCCGCTCACCCATTCTCCAGCCTCCCGTAGCCCAGGAGACAATCAGACGCAGCGGGGAGTCAAACCAAGCAGGAACTCATTTATTAACAAGGAGCATCACCTTTTAAAAGCAAAAGACTGTGTGGGACAGGAGGAAATGGAACCAACCAATCATTGAAAGGCCACACCTTATCATGCACTTAAGCTTCCATAAGTCATTTACACAGTGACCCTAAACAAATCGGGCTCTGCCCACTCAACTTCCTCTCAGGGCTATCTTTGCTGCCTGTGTTCCCCACAGATTTCCCCACAACCCAGCCCAGGCTGCCATCCCCAGGAGTGGCTTTCTTCACTGGGTAAAAAGAGCCAGAGGCTGCCCCTCCCTTTAGCAGCCTAGACAATCAATTGAAATTCAGTAAACATAAACCCTGAGAATGGCTCCAGGCTGGACTCTGTTAGTTTCTCACAAGCTAGCCCCTCAGGGAAAAGCTACTGTTTGCTGAAAGGCCTCAACTCTACCCAGAACCTAGCCTCATCACAGCATCTCCAAACTTGAGGAAACAGCCATCTCCCGCTTTTGTGATACTCAAAGCATATCTCCCTCCCATTGAACTAGCATGGAAAGAAGATCACAAAATCCTGGGTAAAGCAGAACTTTCAAACAAACTGACAGAAGAAACCAACCAAGCCACTGGAAAATCAAACACCACAAGAGACCAGTGACTCCATCAAGAGACTTGTTATGGACAAAAGGGAGATACAGGATCTTCCCATCGCCCACAAAACAATCAAAGAACTTTTTTTTGTACCTTTTATTAACAGTTTTTTTCTAAAACCTTTTTTAATTTTTAACTTTAAAAAAATTGTTTTCTAGTAACTTTTTTTCTTCCTCTTATAAATTATATGTGTGTGTGCATTTTTCTTACTTTTTTAAAAATTTTTTTGTTTTTTCTTTAGCTCTATTGAACTTTTGATGTTTTTGTTCTTTCTTAATCATTCTATTCACCTTTTCTTCTCTTTTGTTCTTCTTTGTATGACTCAATTGTTGTCCTGCACATCCTCAGATATAACTGTAGTTGATTATTAGACCTTATTCCTTATTTTGTATACAATCAAGAAATTTATTACTCAATTCATAACCTCTTAGACTTAAATTCCTTAATAGCAGTACTACCTCTTTATACCTATATAATATTTTAAGTATTTTTTCCACATCTCCTTTATATCCCTCCCCTTCTCTCATTATATCCACATTCTCCTCTGAACATTTCATTTTCAAATTTGCATAATTTTTAAGCATTGAACTTTTTAATTTTTAATTTTTGATTTTCAATTTTTTCTTGTCTCTTTTTTCTCTTTCTTCCTTTATTTCTCTCTCCCTACTTTCATTCTATCCAACCTATTTCCCGCTTTGAAATTAGGACTTCGTTAAGTAAACTCTCCCTGTGCCTTCCCACATCCCTCTATTCCTATTTTTACCCACATCTCTCCCTAAACCTAATAATATCTGGTTTGCTAACTTCTTCTTTGTGGTTCTTAGCCCACTAATACATAGTTGTTTGATGTTGAATAGATATATCTGTTGAGCGAGATTGTATCTGCAGACTTTTGACAGTGCAACTACAGACTTTGGTTGATGCTTGCCTTAAGATAGTGTTCTAGAGCTGGTGACTCATGACTGTAATCTTAGCTACTCAGGAGGCTGATATCTGAGGATCACAGTTCAAAGCCAGCTTGAGCAGGAGAGACCATGAGACAACTATCTCCAATAAACCACCAGAAAACCAGAAGTGGCACTGTAGCTCAAGTGGTAGAGCGCTCACCTTGAGCTGAAGAGCTGAGGGACAGTGCCCAGGCCCAGAGTTCAAGTCCCACGACTGACCAAAAAAAAAAAAAAAGATAGTGTTCTAGCAAAAACTGGTGTTACTTTTATCCCAAATGGGCAGAGTAAGCCAGAAAAACACAAGAAAAATGGCAAGTTTGGGTATCTCAACTCCCATTCATGATAATCAGGGGACAGAACAGATAATGAATAGTCTAGAGGAGAGTTCCCAAATAGCTCTACAAACACTGCTGGTAAACATGAAAAAGGAAAAGATTGAAAACCTGCAAAGGACTCTGTATGAGCGTGATAGGGAGAGAGAGGAGGCAAACCAAAGTTTAATAGAGGAATATCATGAGCGAGAAGAAGCTACTCAAAAACAGATACAGAAATTGCATGAGCAGCTTGAGAACACTCAAAGAGAAAGGCAGGAATGGCGTGCGCAGGCTGAGAACACTGAAAGAGAACTACAGGAATTGCATGTACGTGAGGAAGCTAATCAAAAAGTAATACAGGAATTGAGAGAGCAGGATGAGAATACACAAAGATCACTAAAGGCATTCAGGGAATCCATTAACAAAGAGCTGAAGGAAGTCAGGGAGACCACAACGGGAATGCTGAATGGATCCCAACAGTAGGAATGGGAGTCCAAGGAAACCATAACCAATCAACTAAGTGATTTGAGAATAAACAGTGAACACAACATTAAGGAATTAAAGAAGTTCATACAAGATCTAGAACAAAGCATCAACAAAGAATTTGAAACCAACAAAGCTGATCAATTAGAAGGAAAAGAAATAAAAAAAGTAGAAAGTCTTGACAGCAGTTTAGACCAGGCAGAAAATCGAATCTTGGGGATTGAAGACAGGCTAGACATTACAGAGAAAGAACATACAAACATGCAAGAAAATCCAACAAACATGATAAATCTATTCAGCACTTGGAAGATCATCAGAAGTCTTAATCTGATGATAATGGGTGTAGAGGAGCACCTAGAAACAGAAGTTAATGGTCTAGGAAATTTAACAGGATCCTAGCAGAGAACTTCTCAAACATGCAAAAAGATAGTCCTATTCAGATACAAGAAGCTTTTAGAACACCAAATAAACCAGACCAGAATAGGACATCCCAATGTCACATTATAATCCACACAGGATCAATTCAGACCAAGGAAAAGATCCTTAAAGCTGTCAAGGAGAAAAGACCAATCACCTATAAAGAGAAATCAATTAGAATCACCTCAAATTTCTCAGCAGAAAAAAATTAAAGCAAGAAGAGCCTGGAATGATGTATGCCAGCCCTAAACACAAACAACTATCAACCAAGAATACTGTACCCAGCTAAACTCTCCTTCATAAATGAAGGCCAAATAAAAACCTTCCATAGCAAAGAAAAATTGAAACAATATATCTCTACCAAACCAGCCCTACAAAAGATACTTAAAGATGTCCCACACAAAGAAAACCAACAAGACCACAATAAAGGCCAAGAAACCACACCCAAATTGAGAATCCAAGGAAGAACCCAGTAGCTGCAGCCCCCAAGAACATGGATAAAATGGCAGGAACTCCCAAGTACCTCTCAGTCCTATCTCTGAACATTAACAGACTTAACTCTCCAATTAAGCGACATAGACTGTCTAGTTGGATTCAAAAGCAAGATCTTTCTCTCTGCTGCTTTCAATACTCACATCTTGCCCATAAAAACAAACACATTTTCACATGGAGGCTGAACAACACACTGCTGAATCACAAGTAGGTCATGGAAAAGATTTGAAAGGAAATTCAAATATTCATGCTATTCAACAAAAATGAACACACAAATCACCAGCACCACTGGGACACAGCAAAGGCAGTATTCAGAGGCAAGTTTATAACTCTGAGTTCCTACATCAACAAATTGGAGAGATCTGAAACCAACAATTTAATGAGATATCTGAACCTCCTTGAAAAAGAGCAGCAAGATAAACCCCAATCCAGTAGATGGAAAGAAATAATTAAAATTAAATCATAATTAAATGAATTAGAATCCAAAAAAGCTATAGAAAGAGGTTCTTCGAAAAAATTAACAAAATTGACAGACCCTTAGCAAATCTTATCAGAAAAAGAAGAGAACACACCCAAATAAATAAACTCAGAGATGAGAATGGAAACATCACCACGGAAACAACCAAGATTCAGAACATTTTAAGGGAATATTTCTCAAAACTTTTTGCTAATAAGTTTGAGAACTTGGCAGAAATGGACCTTTCCTAGCAAATATTGACATGCCAAAACTAAACCAAGATGAGTTAAACTATCTTAACAGGCCCATATCAAGCATAGAAATAGAAACAGCAAAAAGAGACCTCCCAGCTAAGAAAAGTCCTGGACCAGATTTTTTTTTTGGGGGGGGAGTCCGGTCATGGGGCCTGAACTCTGGGCCTGGGTGCTGTCCCTCAGCTCTTCAGCTCAAGGCCAGCGCTCTACCACTTGAGCCACAGCACCACTTCCAACTTTTTTCTTTTTGCTTATGTGTTGCTGAGGAATCAAACCCAGGGCCTCTGGCATGCAAGGCATGCACTCTACCACTGAGCCACCTTCCCAGCCCTAGGAGGAGATGGTTTTACAGCAGAAGTCTACAAGGCATTCAAAGCAGAGCTCACAGCAATACTCCTCCAACTCTTCCATGAAATTGAAAGAGAAAGTTCACTACCAAACACATTCTATGAAGCCATCATAACCCTCATTCCAAAACCAGGCAGGGACTTCATCAGTGAAAGAGAATTATAGACCCATTTCTTTGATGAATAATGATGCAAAACTTCTCAACAAAATTCTGGCCAATCGACTTCAACAATTCATCCAAAAAAATCATACACCACAAGTAAACAGCATTCATTTCAGGGATGCAAACCTGGTTCAATATACGCAAATCAATCAATATTATTCATCACGTCAACAGGAGCAAGGATAAGAACCACATGGTTATCTCAATAGATGCAGAAAAAGCATTTGACAAGATTCAACACCCCTTTCTGATGAAGGTTCTGGAACACTCCTCAATACAATAAAGGCTGTATATGTCATTAGAGAAGATTACAACTTCAATTAGCATCCTGAATAGATAAAACTTTATTATTCTTTGTCACTGGTGGTTGAAAATTTTCATAAAAGACCAGCTTACTGATTGTCTATCTCCACATATAGTTTTGTACTTAAACTGTTGTTTAAACTTATTTTATATTTCTTGCTATGAGAAATGCTACTAACACATTGAACAATTTGCTCTGATTTTAATACTAGACAAAAATGCAATAGAATAAAGGAGTGTTAAATAGGCATTAGCAATGAATAAACAGAAGAAAGCTGTAATACTCATTTGGAGAATTTTGCAAATACAGATGATTCCAAGAAGGCACAGGTCTCTTATTAGTGGAGTAGTTGTCATGAAATTACATAAAAGAATAGTAAAATGTCCTTAACCTTGCCAAGTAGTACATGCTTTTATTATCTGTTTCAGTTGACAGAAGCAGAAGTTGATCTGAAAGTCCTGAGTTTATGAACTGGAAATGAGCATTCTTTATTACAATAACAAAGACCAATCTCAAGGAAGACAGCCTAAAAGATGACAATTTTTGGTAAAAATTAAAAATAAAAAAGCAATTTGAAAGTTTTCTTCCTTCTTATAGAAGGGATCTTTTGTTAGGTTACTGACTTCAATTTACTTTAGAAGATATCAACCAAAATATACAGTTTTTCCTCCTTTCAAACACTATTTCTGTAGGTCATTTGTTTTTCTCTTGAATGTTTCTAGGTTATCCAATAATGAACAGATATCCTTCTATCTTTACATCCCCATGTCTGCTTTAATGGTATTGTCTCAGTATTGCAGATTTCATCCTATGTGCACCAGTTTCAGAATGCTTCTATTCCTATCAGTTTAGAAAAGTGCCTTATCAAACCAGTATAAATACAAAAGTCACTGATATTCATGTTATAGTTTTGAAATAAAAAAGATATTCATATTTCTTCTCTTGTGTGATTCAGAATTACTGCACACATGTATATTTGAAAGATTGCTACTATTTTAGAGTTCTAAGAACAGTTTGAGTGCCATTATTCCAAAAGGTCCTTTTCCCTTCATTTAAGAATGTTCATTAAAATATTCTTGTGTAAAATTTTCTGGCTGGTTGGTGGTGACTCACTCCTAATCATTCTAATCTTAGCTATTCAGACTTGTGGATGGTGGATCAAAGCCAATTCAGTTATCAATTTTTCTTTGTATACCCATTTAGGTCATTCTTTGTATTATTTTATCTAAATGCTCCTCATATTCAGAGCTTTTCTGAATATCAGATCTTGTCTTCCTACAAGTTCATCACCTGACATATTTGGTAGGTTTGATTGAAATGCCAGTACACTCCCATCTGAATTCCTTTCATGGAATTATAACACCAGTTTCTAAACTTCTGTCTCAATATTCCATCAACTCCCCAATATTAAATTTTAATCTTTGCTAGGAAGCTCTTCAGCAATATTGTCTAACAGTTGTTACTAGGAGGCTGGTAACTATCAAAGTAAACTTTGAAAAAATTATATTATCCAGGGATATGTACATTCCTAAGATTCTATATTTTCAGTAGCTTCCTGAAAGCTTTCAGGCATAACTATTTCCACAATGTAGAAAAGCTCCACAAAATTCAATAAACAGAATATAGTTTGAATTTCTTTTTTAGGTCCAGTTGTGGAGCTTGAACTCTGAGCCTGGGCGCTGTCCCTCAGCTTTTCAGCTCAAGGCTAGTGCTCTACCACTTTAGCCACAGTGCCACTTCTGGCTTTTTTCTTTTTGCTTAGTGGTGCTGAGGAATCAAACCGAGGGCCTCAGGCATGGAAGACAAGCACTCTACCACTGAGCCAACTTCCCAGCCCCCTGAAATAAATTTTTTAAAACATTTGGTTGTAAAAATTATTTAACAGTTAGTGATTTTTCCATTCTCATCACTGAGTTTGTTTATTTGGGTGTGTTCTCTTTTTTTCTCATAAAATTTGCTAAGGGTCTGTCAATTTTATTAATTTTTTTCAAAGAACCAACTCTTTGTTTTCTTAGTTCTTTCTATAGTTTTTTTTCTCCTCCCTTGCCAACACCAAATTTGTAAAGTTCGAGTTCTCTGTGGCTAGCTTCATTGCCTATATTCTGTTCTTGTTGGTTTTCATATGTAGAATGCTTTGCGGATTTATTGAAGAGCGGGTTTGGTAGCAATATATTGCTTCAGATTTTCCTTACTGTGGAAAATTTTCATTTGTCCTTCTGTTAAGAATGAGAGCTTAGCTGGGTAGATTATTCTTAGCTGGTAGTTATTTGACTCTAGGGCATGGCATACCTCTTTTATGCGTTTGCTTGCTTTTATGGCATCTGCTGAGAAATCTGGGGTGATTCTGATTGAGTTACCTTTCTATGTGATTATTCTCTTCTCCCTGGTATTTTTAAGAACTCTTTCCTTAGTGGCTATTGATCCTGTACAAATTATAATGTGGCACAGGGATGACCTGTTCTGATCTGGTCTATTTGGGGTCTTAAAAGCTTCTTGTATCTGGATGTGGCTGTCCTTTTGTATATTTGTGAAGTTCTCTGCTAGGATTCTGCTGAATATATTTAATAATCCATTGGCTTCCCTCTCCAGGCTCTCTTTTATACCTATTATTCCAAAATTAGGTTTCTGAATGTATCCTGTATTTCCTTCAGTGCTCTATCATGCTTCTTAGTTTTGTTATGAATATTCGTATACTCTTTATGGAGTCTGAAGTGTCTTCTGCCTGATATTCTTTCTTCTGCCTCCTCCATTCTACTTTCAAGGCTTTTTAATTTGCAGTTTATACCCTTTCCTTATTGCTTGTCTTAATGGTAGCCAGCTCTTTATTAAGGTTTTATTTTTAAGTCTTGAATAAATTGCCTTACCTCCTGGAGTTGGTTTTCACACTTTTCTTTCTACTCCTTTATCTGGGTTTCTATCTTTTCATTAGATTCTTTCTCCTTCTTCTGGAGTTCCTGTATCCTTTTATTTGTGGAGGCCATGAAATATCTTGAGCATTATGCTCTAGGTCATTCTGGAACTGCTCTATAACTTGTTTATGTGGAGATGGTGTTGGGGTTAGTTGATGGGCTACGTTGCTTGTCTTTCTGTGGTTAGTTCTACCCATTTGGAGACAAGAACCACACCAGTATAACAATAGGACAGTCTTTTGGGACCAGAGCCAATGCAGTGTCATGTACATGTATAGATCTTGGGGTTTCAGAATTATGACTAGGTGTTTCCCGATTTATCAATCTTTTTCTTTGCTTGGAGAGGGATGTTTTTGCTCCAGGATTGAGATTACATATAGTTGTTACTTTTGAGACAATCTGGGTTTGGGTGATAAGTAGTTTGACCCTTAGAGGTAACAGGATGGGACCCTTGTACCCAAAATAGTCAAAAGAACCCATTTGTAATTGAAATAAAACAAAGTTGGGTCAAATGTAAACCATTAGAGATCAATGGACTAGAGCAAATGGAGAAGAGAAGGGTTAGGATTGGAGAGATACGAATTTAAGTTCCAAAGAGAAATTGGGTATAATGATAGTAGAGGGGTAAGAATAGCTTAGGGGATGTGTGTATGGAGGAGGAGGGGAATACAGGACTTGTTTTTGAGAATAAGAGGTAGAAAAGAATTCAAAGAAAGGTGATGTAAGGAATAGCTTAGAGATATAGATGAAGGTAAGAAAAGAAGTTTTATATTAGTGTTTTGGGGAAATTTGCTAAGATTAGAAAAATTTTTATTCAGATATTATTAGAAATTCACAATCTGGTTCAGGTCAGAGGAAGATGGTGGAGGAGAAGCTGGAGGCTAAATAAGCTCTCACATAGAAAGCAGTTTTAGTGTTTCAGTGAACAGTCCTAGCCTAGAGAATCACACTGTGTGCTATCACAGTACAGAGAGATTGACCAGAGAGGAAAATCCAGGCAAGGAGACAGATCTGAGCACTTGCCGGTATCCACAGCTGTGGTGACAGTGGTGGCAGTGACACAGTACCTACATCACAGAGAGTATGGGACAAAGGTGCCACATGCAGTGGGGGAGGGGCTTCTACTCAACACCAGCAAGAACTGACAAACAGCAGATATCTTCATCCTGCAGATCGAAGACCAGAGATGGCCCAGGTACCAAGACTGCGGCATGAGTAGAAGCCTGACATCCTCACTCCTTCTCAGGGAGCAGAGTACAGAAGGCTACCCCTTTCCCCAACCACCAGAGATCTCCATCTTTGATACTGACAAAGGATCAGCTGAGGAGCTAGCTCCAACTCAGGCCTTGGAAGAAAACAAGAGAGTCCTTAGCAGGTCACAGGAACCTGACCTGATCTCCAAGGCTCAGCTCCACCCAGGAGAAAGTCACCTCACCCAGGCAGAGGGATGTCCACCCCCAGAGAAGTGACTTTCCTCACTGGGTAAACAGAGCCAGAGGCTGACCCTTCCTACCGCAGCCTAGACAATCAATTGAAATTCAGTAAACATAAACTCTGAGAATGGCTCCAGTCTGGGTTCTGTGAGTGTCTCAGAAGCTAGCCACTCAGGGAAATGCTACTGTATGCTGAAAGGCCTTAGCCTCTTCACAGCATCTCCAAACTAAAGGAAACAGCCATCTCCCTCTTTTGTGATACTTAAAGCAGATCTCCCTCCCACTGAACTAGCCGCAGAGGAGGATCACAAATCCTGGATAAAGCAGAGCATTTTTCTGCCTACCAAACAAACTGACATAAGAAAACAATCAAGCCACAGGAACCAAGTACCACAAGCAGACCAGAGACTCCACCAAGAAACTAGTTAGGACACAAGGGAGATACAGGATCTTCCCATCCAACCCTCCCTTCCCCCCAAAAAATCAAATAACTGTTTTTTGTACCTTTTTTAATTTTTAATTTTTATCATTTTTAATTTTTTTCACTTTTAAAAATTGTTTATATTAATCCTTTTTTCCTCACATAATTTTTATATTAGGTGTATGTGTGTGTGTGTGTGTGTGTGCACGTGTGTGTGCACATGCGCGTGTGTGTGTGCGTGTGCGTGTGTGTGTGTGTGTGTGTGTGTTTGTGTGTGTGTGCTTTAATCTCTACTGAGCTTTTGGACCTTTTTTATTTTTCTCTTCTCTTTTTTTCTTTTTCATTCTTTTCATTTTTTTCTCTTTTGTTCCTTTTGGCATGAATTAATTGCTGTTCTGCTCATCCTCAAATATATACCTGTCTTCGCTTATTAGGCCTTACCCCCCAATTTTGTACATACTTTACCCAGAAATTTATTACTCAAATCAAAATCTCTTAGGCTTAAATTCTTTAATAGCAGTATTATTTCTTTATATCTATATAATCTTTTAAGAACTTTTATTTTTTAGTTCTCATGTCTCTTTTCTATTCCTCCCTTACTCTCTTCCTATTCTTCTTCTCTCAATATCAGTAACTTAAATTTGAATTATTTTTGTTTTTCACTTTTTAAATTTAAATTATTATTTTTCTTGTCTTTTTTTAAATCTCTCTCCTATCATTCTGTCCAATCCATTTCCCTCTCTGAGATTAGGTCTCAGTTAACTTCACTCTACTTTTACCTCTCCATATCCCTATAATCCTATTTTTCCCCACATTTCTCCCTAAACCTAATAATTTCTGGTTTGCCAAATTCTTCATTCTTGTTCTTAGCCCATTAATTGATGTTGTTTGATGCTGAATAGATTGTATCTGTTGAACTAGATTGTATCTGCAGCCTTTTGACTGTGCAACTACAGAACATTAGTTAATGCTTCCTTAAAATAGTGTTCTAACACAATTTTGGTGTTATTTTCATACTAAATGGGCAGAACAAGCCAGAAAAACACAAGAAAAATGGCTAGTCTGGATATCTCAACTCCCACTCATGATAATCAGGTACCAGAACAATTAATGAATATTCCAGAGGAGAGTTTACAAAAAACTCTACAAACAATACTGGTAAACGGTGAATGAAAAGATTGAAAAATCTGCGAACCAGTCAGAATGAGCATGATAGGGAGAGAGAGGAGGCATACCAAAGTTCAATATAGGAAACTCATGAGAGTGAGGAAGCTAATCAAAGAGCAATTCAGGAATTGCAAGAACAGGATGAGAATAGACAAAGATCAATAGAAGCATTCAGGGAATCCATAAACAGACAACTGAAAGAAGTCAGGGAGATCACAAAGGGAATGCTGATTGGAACCTGATAGAAGGAATGGGAATGCAAGGAAAGGATAACCAATCAATTAAGTGATTTGAAAATAACCAAATTAAGGAAGAAGTTCATGCAAGATCTAAAACAAACCTCCAACAAAGAATTTGAAGCCGTCAAAACCTATCAATTAGAAGGAAAAGAAATAAAAAACAAACAAAAATTCTTGACAGTATGTTAGACCCTGCAGAAGATCGAATCTTGGGAATAGAAGACAGCCTAGATATTATAAAGAACACACAACTATCCAAGAAATATCAGAGAAATATGACACATGTCTTTAACATTTGGAAGTCACCATCAGAAGGCCTAATCTGATGATAATGGGTGTAGAGGAGCACCTAGAAACAGAAATTAATGGTGTAGGAAAGTTGTTTAACAGAATCCTAGCAGAGAACTTCCCAAACATGCAAAAGTTAGGCCTATTCAGATACAAGAAGCTTTTAGAACCCCAAATAGACCACATGAGAATGGAATATCCCACCATCACAATATAATATGCACAGGATCAAGTCAAACCAAGAAAAAGGTCCTTAAAGCTTTCAAAGAGTAAAGATCAATCACCTATAATGGGAAAACAATTAGAATCACCTCAGATTTCTCAGCAGAAAAAATTAAAGCAAGAAGAGCCTAGAATGATGTATTCCATGCCCTAAAGACAAACAACTATCAACCAAGAATACTGTACCCAGCTAAACTCTCCTTCATAACTGAAGGTCAAATAAAAACCTTCCACAGCAAAAAACAAAAACAAAAAAAAGAAAAGAAAACTGAAATAATATACCTCCACCAAACCAGCCCTATAAAAGATACTTAAAGATGTCCTAAACATAGAAAATCAACAAGACAACAATAAAGGCCAAGAAACCACACCCAAACTGAGAATCCAAGAACCATAGGAAGAAGCCCATGGCTGCAGACCCCAAGAAGGTGAATCCCGTTGCTGCAGCCCCCAAGAAGGTGAACAAAGTAGAAGGAACTCCCAATATTAACAGATTTAATTCTCCAATTAAGTGACATAGACTGTCTAGTTGGATTAAAAAGCAAGATCCTTCTATCTGCTGCTTTCAGTACTCACATCTTGCCCATAAAAACAAACACATTTTCATTGTAAAAGGCTGGAACAAAATCTACCAAGCAAATGACCCCCATAAAAAGGTGGGAGTTGGAATCCTAATATCAGATTAAATATAATTCAAAATAAACTTTAAATCAGTGAGAAGAGATAAAGAAGGTCCCTACATACTAATTAAGGAATCTCTCCTTCAGGAGGATATTACTATTCTAAATATCTATTGGCTAGAAAATGGAGTACCCAAATTTATCAAAGAAACACTACTTTCCTTCAAATCTCACATAGATCCAAAGACATTAATTGTCTTTAACACACCACTATCCCCACTAGATAGATCAACTGGGCAAAAACAACAAAGAAACCGCAGATCTAAACAACTGCATAGATCAACTTGATTTGAAGGCATCTACCAAATATTTCACCCAGCAGCATCAGAATACACGTTTTTCACAGCAGCACATGGAACATTTTCCAAAATTGACCACATTTTAGGTCACAAAGAAAACATCCAAATTCAGAAACATTGAAGTTGTACCTTGCATTCTCTCAGACCACAAGGAAATAAAATTAGAACTCAACAACAAAAGCCTCCATAGAAAGTCCTGTAACACATGGAGGAAGAATAACACACTGTTAAATCACCAGTGGGTCATGGAAGAGAATAGAACTGAAATTGAAATGTTTATGATGTTCAACAAAAATGAGCATACAAATTACCAGCTCCTCTGGGACACAGCAAAGGCAGTACTCAGAGACAAGTTTATAGCTCTGAGTTCCTACATCAACAAATTGGAAAGATCTAAAACCAACAATTTAATGAGATATAAGAGCCTCCTTGAAAAAGCACAACAGGATAAACCCCAATCCAGTAGAAGGAAAGAAATAATTAAAATTAAATCAGAATTAAATGAGTTAGAATTTTAAAAAACATAGAATCAACAAAACAAAAAGTTGGTTCTTGGAAAAAATTAACAAAATTGACAGATGCTTAGCAAATCTAATCAGAAAAAGAAGAGAACACACTCAAATAAAGAAACTCGGAGATGAGAATGGAAACATCATCACAGAAACAACCAAGATTCAGAACATTATAAGGAAATACTTCTCAAAACCTGATGCTAATAAGTTTGAGAACACGGCAAAAATGGAACTTTTCCTAGCAAATATCGACATGCTCAAACTAAACCAGGAAAAGTTAAATCATCTTAACATGCCCATATTGACATTGAAATAGAAACAGCAATGAGACCTCCCATCTAAGAAAAGCCCAGGATCAGATGGATTTATACTGGAATTCTACAAGGCCTTCAAAGCAGAGGTCACACCAATACTCCTCCAACTCTTCAATGAAATGGAAAGATAAAGGTAACTACCAAACTCATTTTATGAAGCCATCATAACCTTCATTCCCAGACTAGGCATGAACTCATCAGAGAAAGAGAAATTATAGACCCATTTCTTTGATGAACATGGATGCAAAACTTCTCAATAAAATTCTGGCCAATCAACTTCAACAATTCATCAAAAAAATCATACACCATGAGCAAACAGGATTCATTTCAGGCATGCAAACCTGGTTCAATATATGTAAATCAATTAATATAATTCATGTTATCAACAATAGCAAGTATAGGAACCACATTTGACAAGATCCAACACCCCTTTATGATAAAGGTTCTGGAAAAACTAGGAATCCGGGGGAACATTCCTCAATACAATAAAGGCTGTATATAACAAACCTACAGCCAGCATTATACTTCATTGTGAAAAACTAAAGCCAGTTCCTCTTAAATCAGGAAAGACACAAGGGTATCCACTCTCTCCACTTATTGCTACAGCAATAAGACACGATGCAAACATAAAGGGAATCCAAATAGGGACATATGGAGTATAACACTCCTTCTTTGCAGATGACATGATTTTGTATTTAAGGATTCCCTGGGACTTCACACCCAAATTACTCAAGCTGATTCAAAACTTTGGCAAAGTAGCAGGGTATAAAATTAACCCTCAAAAATCAATGGCTTTTCTGTATGCCAACAATGAGAAAAGCCTGGCTGAAATCATGAAAGCAACTCCATTTGTACTAGCCTGACAAAAAAATGAAATACCTAGGAATTAACTTAACCAAAGAAGTGAAGGACCTCTATGATGAAAACTTAAAAAACCTGAAAAGGGAAATCAAAACAGAACTTAGAAAGTGGCAAAAACTCCCATGCTCCTAGATTGGAAGGATCAATATCATGAAAATGGCAATACTTCCCAAGGCTATCTACAAATTCAACGCGATACATATCAAAATTCCAACCTCATTCTTCAAGGAAATAGAAGAGGCAATCCAAAAATTCATATGGAACAATAAAAGACTGCGAATAGCAAAAATGATCCTCAACAGAAAGAACAGTGCTGGAGGAATGTCAATATCAAATTTCAAACTCTACTATAAAGCCATAGTAATCAAAACAGCTTGGTACTGGCACAAGAACAGACCTCAGGACCAATGGAATAGAATTGAAAACCCAGAAATGAACCTACAGACATATAGCCATCGAATCTTCGATAAGAGAGCTAAAAATATAGAATGGAAGAAAGAGAGCCTCTTCAGTAAATGGTGTTGGAAAAACTGCTTAATCACTTGTAGAAAACTAAAGCTAGATCCTTATATATCACCCTGCACCAGAATCAACTCCAAATAAAGCAAAGACCTCAGAGTCAAAGCAGACACTCTGAAAACATGGAATAGGAGAAAACCTAGGTCTTCTTGGGACAGGCCCAAATTTTCTTTTTCTTTTTCTTTTAATTGTGAAAATACTGTACAGAGGGGTTATAAGTACATGGGCAAGATAATGAGTACATTTCTTATCAAGCATTGTAGCCTCCTCTTTTGTTTCCCCTCCCCATCCCTTCCCATCCTCCCCACCTTGTTACTCCCCCCCACACACCCAATCCTCCTCCAGAAAAGGTCAGATAAGTTGATATTAGGGAAATGAACCCTAAGATGTGTATTCAAATGTTTTTTTTTCATGCGATTGTTTCCAATTTCCTTAATAGAGACCCAGAAACATAACAAATAAAAGAAAGGTTGGACATATGGGATTGCATGAAATTGCAGAGCTTCTGCATGGCAAAGGACATAGCTACCAAAATCAATAGAAAGCCCACAGATTGGGAGAGCTTCACTAGCGATACAAAGGAAAAAGTTCTAATATCTAAAATATACCTGTATCTCAAAAAATTAAATCTCCCATTAACAAATCCTCAAAGAAACAACTGCCCAATAAATAAATGGGCTAAAGACTTAAAGAGAAACTTCTCTGAAGAGGAAAGAAGGATGGCCAATAGACACATGAAGAAATGCTCAACCTCTCTAGCCATAAAAGAAATGCAAATCAAAACAGCATTGAGATACCACCTCACTTCTGTAATAACAACTGGATGGGATGTGGACAGAAGGGAACCTTACTGCATCGTTCATGGGAATGTAAACTTGTTCAAACAGTTTAGAAAGTAGTATTGAGGTTCCTCAAAGGACTCCACACAGAGCTCCCCAATGACCCAGCAATACCACTTTTGGGCATTTACCCAAATGATCACAAACAAGCCCATACTAAAGCTACCAACCCAACTATGTTTATTGCAACATTATTTACCATAGCTAAGATATGGAACCAACCCAGATGCCCCTCAGTAGATGAATGGATCAAGAAAATGTGGTATATATACACAATGGAATTCTATGCCTCCATCGGAAAAAATGATATTGCCCCATTTGTTAGGAAATGGAAAGACTTGAAAAAATTATATGAAGTGAAGTAATCCAGGCCCAAAAAAATATAGGTCCCATGGTTTCCCTTATTTTAAATAACTAGTATGTATAAGACAAGCAGAAAAGGTCAGAAAAGGTGATGTTAGGTGAAATGAACCCCAAGATAAGTATTCAATTTTTTTTCTTTCTTGTGATTGTTTCTAACATATTTACAAGATGATTTCTTTGTCCATCCCCCACCGTATAATTCCTGCTTTCATTGTATTTGATGTTGGTATAATTTGTGGAGGGGAAGGGCAAAAACAAACCCTGCAAATAGGGATATAGGTGGACCCATTGCAACAATGAAATATACATCGAAAAAAGAACTTTACAACTTTGGCAGGGGTGGGGGGGTGGAGGGTGGAGGAGTTGGGGGGAATGGGAAGGATGGGAAGGGGATACAAAGGAGGAGGCTACAATGCTTGATAAGAAATGTACTCATTATCTTGTCCATGTAATCATAACCCCTCTGTACGATATTTTCACAATAAAATTTTTTTAAAAATTGAAAGAAAAAGAAATTCTCTTTATCTAAGATAACACTGGAATTATTGTTTGCACACATAAAAGGAGGCCTTAATTTGTGTATAGAACTATACAGGGAAGTTCTGATGGAATAGTAATATAATGTGAATAGAAACGAGAATGGGAGAGAGGAAAATAAAAAATTACAAATTAGAAAATTGGAAGTAGAAGAAAAAAACAAAAAAATGAAAACTGAAAGATTTAAATGAGATAGCAAACCCTAAATCACAATACACTACACATAAGTAACACAGAGAAATAAAAACAAACAACAAACAATCAAGCATTAAAACTAACAAAACAAAAACAAAAAAAAACTAGATTGGGTTTTTCAGGTTGTTTGGGGGAGCTTGAGTCTCCACGTAGTCCTCAAAGCTTACTCCTTTTTGCTTGGCTGGGAACAGATGGCCTTTTGATGAAGGAGGGTGCTTGCTATCTAGAGTCCCACTCTCAGGCCTGGTGGCAGGAGTTTGGGGGTTATCAGGTTTGTACACTGCTATCAAAGGCTTGGATCTATCATAGGCCAGGCTTTCCCAGGTAGCCACAGGAGTCTTAGGCACAGAGTTCATGTCTGTGTTTTGTTGTGGTGTGATCCCTCCCTCTTGGAATGGGGCTTAGATCAGAGGGCTTTGGGATCCCAGAGAATTGCTACCCACAGGGAGTGGTTTGTAGCTGGTGGTGTTTTGGATCACAGAGCCTGTGCTTTGGTGGCCAGGATGGACTTGGTGGGTTCTCAGTTGGAGGGTCTGGGTGTTGGCCAGTCTGGGTGTTGTCCAGTCCAGGTCGGAGGAGGTGGCTCTACTGAAGCTGAAGGATCTCCTCTGTGGCTGGGGAGCTCTAGCACTGGGAGGATTGGGTGAAGGGCTGTTTTGGCAGGCTGGTGTGGACAACAGGGGCCATGCTGGTCTGTAAGAGAGGTGGCTATCTTAGGCTGTGAGCTGTGTCATTGGAGATGCCTGTGAGAGCCCTGTGTTTATTCCCATTGGCAGCAGGGAGAGAACAATCCCAGCAGAGCACCCAGTTGCCAGGGCAGTTGGCCCTTAGAGTGAGTGATTGGCTGTAGCTGTGGTTTCCTGGGGGCCATGTGTGGGGTTGGCAAAGACTCACAGGGACCCTGCCCGCACTGCTGAAACAGGCTGATTTGGGGGGCTTACTTAGTGGTACTAATTTCTGATGATTGTAATGGTGGGACTACTGAGTTTGCTCCTTCCCTATTCCCTCCCTGGTTTGGGGGGTTTGTGTTGGATTGGGGGCTGTTCACCAACTCGGAGGTCTTCACCAGATTCGCTCCTAACTTTCCATGGTCTGGTATTGAACCACTTTCTTCAGGTTTTGGGTGCTCCTCTGCTTAAAGGATTCAGAAAGTCCCAGTGCAGGGAGCAATGCCATGTGGTGCAGCTCCTCCTCAGGGGTCCCCTTCACTGTTTGTCTTTTCCATTTCCTTGTTGGCCTGCTAGGATATTCCTCTTGTAGTAGAAAAAGTCTTTAGATATTTAGAGGGTTTTTTTTTGGAGTGGATGGTTGAGATAAAGTGTGACTGTGCTCCTAGGACTTCTTTTGGTCATAGACACATAGTGGGACTACCTGTGAGAGTGATGTAATCTTCCTCTCGTGCTACTAAATGCAATTATTTTAATGGAGAAAACCCAAGAATGATTGCATCAATACATTGTGTTTCACTGTAAGGAATCATCATATCTGGGTTACCTTCTAGCATTTCTCTCCATTAGTCATATAGTACATGTCAGGCTATACATGACACCAAAGTAGATTATGAATTTTAGTGCCCATTCAAATGAATAAGACTTACATGGCTTTTCTGGGTTATATTAAGTACTGATCAATGAGGTACAGATTAGAATTAAAGTTTTAGACACAATATTTTGAACATTATTTTTGGAAATGAGAAGGAATGGAATAAGGAGGGTACAGTTTTCAACTTAATCAGAACAAAACCATAACTGTAAGACCATTTAGAGATGAACATAGTTTTCCTAATTAGAATAAACTTAAGATTAATTGTGACAACACAAGTAATGCAAGCCTATAGTAATAACTCTTCTTGAATCTCCTAAATGAGTATCATAATACAAACTAAGGCTACACAGTAAAGTACATGACATTTTTCAACCAGCAATTAAGAAGCACAGGCAGAAATGAATATTCCACACAATGGAAGAGTGCTAAGCCTGAGGATTAAAGGAATGAGACAGTCCCCAGACTTGGTGTTCAAATGCAGTTTTCTAATTATCTCTCTCTCCCCTTTATCCTTCTCAATATTTGTCTCTAACACAGACACACACATAACAAACACAAAAACACATAAACACACACCCAATTCCAAGAGTTGTTGACTTATGCAAAGCAGTTTTTCCTTCTTAAAGTAAGTCAGTCTGGTCAACCTCATATGGGTGATTTACTGCATTCCGGATAGAGAAAACTGAAACATCTACCATAATTTCCTTAAGGAGCTTCTCACTTCACTTCAGATGAGAAATTACAGGTGAACCAATGACAATGAATTTGGAAATCAAACAAAAGTGTTGTAGTTAGACATGCAAATGCAGTGAGATGACCCAAATGCAGCCAGGTGTGTGTTTGTATCTTTATGGGTGTTTGTGTCTGAGGCTTGTCCGGGGGAAGGGGTACTGAGGCTGGAACTCAATGCCTCCAGTTTTCAAATGTGTTTTTCCCTTCAGCTTGACCACTTGATCCTCCAGTCTCAGCTTGTGCATATTCTAGAATGATAGTCATGTGCCCCTACGAGTGATTGGCCACTCTCTCAGCCTCCTGAGTAGCTAGGATTACAGGCATGAGCCACTGGCACCCGGCTGACCACTATCTTTTTGAAATAAGTTCTTTGATAGAGTGAGAGTACTTTGCAGAATCAGTGACAATATGTTTGAATGCTTGGCACTCATTAGAAAAGTGGCAGCCATTGTGTGGTGCTCATTATTTCATAGGCAGTGTTCATGACTCCAGCACAAAATATTGGGAAAAGATAATAGTATCAGACACAATTTGCCAGAGGGCCCAATTCAAACTTCATACTTGAAGTATTCATACTTCAAGTTTGAATAAGATTCAGAAAATACTGATAAGCTTCATGGTAAAATATTGTAAGGAATGAATCATAGTATTTTTGAGATCTACCTTCTTTATAAATCCATATTACTAGAATTGTAAGTCCATGGGTTTGTGCCACTACAGGTAGCTTCCCACCCTGGTGATAAATTTCCAGAGATTTTTATCTGCCTGGGTTAAGTCTTTAATGAATATCATCACAATAAGTGAGGATTATACACCATCAACTTTGGCACAAGTATTTTCTTAGATAGATGTTCATAAATTCCTTTCCCATACTGGACTTGAACAAACCCTCAGTATCTGTGGTAACAGGATGCAAATTACTCCAGAGCTCCTTGAGTAATTTGTTTCACCCTTGACATGTCTGTCAATCCAGCCCTAGTCTCTGAGCATGAATATAGAAAGTCTAAGTAAGGGAAGGAAACAGCTTTCATTTTGTGTATTGAAGAGATTAATTCATTTGTTGCCTTATTGACTAAGATTTTGAAACTTCCAGGTGTATCAAGCAGTCTCCATTTTGTATATTTTATATAACTGGATTAGCATCAGAGTGGTAAGGACAAGTTCTGACAACAGGTGCTAGGATACAAAAGACCTCCTGTGATGTCATAGAATTCTTATACTGGTCTAGGTTTGTCTGTGTAGTTACGTCTATTGAAACTGAGGCGTTTGAACTGTGAAGATAGGATGAGTGCCTGAAAACGAAAGATATTGACATGGAGGAGGTACTTTCAGACATGCCAGATACTTCCAAATATGGCTTCACGGAGGCAGATACCTCCTTATTACCTTCCTTTAGTGATCACTCACTCACTGAGGAAACTGACTTAAAGTCTAAGATTGAGGAAATTACTTTTCCTGTTTTGTCTCAGACAACTTGGGTCCAGAGACTTCTTGCAACATTTTGTGTACCTGAACCAGATGAAAACAACGATTTTGTTTCACTGACCTTTCCAAGAAAACTTTGGAAAATAGTTGACAGTGACAAATACAAGTCTATTTGGTGGAGTGATGATGGAACTTCTGTTGTGATTAAGGAAGATCTTTTTAAAGAAGAGATTTTGGGAAGAAAGTATCCTTTCAAAATTTTTCAAACTAAAAGTATGAAAAGTCTAGTTCGACAACTGAACCTGTATGGGTTCAGTAAAATTCAACCCCAATTTCAACGATCTGCTTCTCTGGTTGACTTTCTTGCTGAAGAAAAAGAAGCTTCTGCTTTAAACAAGGTAATTATAATTACTTAGGTTGATTTTCCTTAAGCATTAACTGATGTCTTATTTAATCTTTCACTATATTAGAATAAAACCAAATCAGAAATTAACTGAAAATGTAATAAAAAGAAAATTTTTAATCTCTTAAGGAAAAACTGATGTGTAAATATTTATAATTTAACAAAATTTGCTAGCAACTTTGAATCTTATTAATGAATTCTGAATAAAGCCATTTAAAATGTTCATTGTTGTTGTAACAACAAAGCATGTTTCCATTTAAAGGCAATAATATTTCTGGGATTGTATATGGTTGTTTTCTCCAAGTAATTTTAAGTAATGAAAGTAAAAATACATAATTTGCCTTCTCTACCAATAAGATGAGCTTGTAGTCTCTGATTTCTTCCACTAGGTTAGGCAATGACTCATTAAAATATCTCCAAGTGACTTTCTTCTTTGGTTTCAGTTGCTGTGCTACCATAATCCAAATTTTAAACAAGGTTGTCCCCACCTGTTAGCAAGAATGAAAAGAAGAGTCCGGATTAAAAATGTTTCCCCAGTAGCTGCTTCATTGATTCCACTTCCTGAAAGCAAAGAGCACCTTGGAGCAAGAGGTATTATGAATAATGCTAATTGTCAATTAGTTTCTGAAAACAATGGGGAAAATGTCCTTTCAACTTCAGGAAATTTATTGCCATCTCCAATAAAGCAGGCTTCTATCAGTCACATGATTGCAAGTTCAACTTATGTAGTCAGAAATGACTTTTCTCTTATGCCCTCATCAGTTCAACCATCAGAACCAATTAGAACACAACAACATGACATTTTTAATCATGTGGCCACTTTTCATGTGCTGTCAAACTACAACCAGGCTAATGGCCACATGGTAAATTTTGTTACAACTTCTACTTGCCAATACCGGATCATACATCCCTTACAAAATTGTAATTCTGGACTGGTGATGGAGCCTTCTGCTCTCCCAACTCAATATCCTCATGGATTATCCAATGATGCTCCTGATTCCAACCTACTACCACAAGCACACAATCAATGCTTCTCCATCCCCACCATTTCCAATACAGCTGCTGCACCATTTTCAAGCTCACCTCATCAACAATCATCATTATACCCCCATCATCCTAAGCATAATCTACCAATGGAGAACTAAATTTGGCAGAAAATGCACTAACATATTTTCTCAAACACCTAAAATTTACCTGCAACAATAAAGTGGCATGCTAATTAAGATATATGTTTTCTTTATCTTTATTTAAGGAAACCCTTGCAAGGAAAACATTGGTTTTCCTATGAAATATAATTCTCCACAGTTATTTTATAGGAAATCTCCTTGACAACCTGTATACTGGAAGGGTGATGGTAGCAAAAATGGTGTAAGCAGGAAGTTTGAAATCACCTAAGATGTGTCAAAGGTAGGCCTAATTTAGGAACAGGGAAAAAAATTCAAAAGAAAGTCTAAGAAAACAGATGCATATTATCTCAATTTTCTCATTTACATTATATTCTTTGAGTAATGTAAGCATACATGAAACTGACAGAAAACAAACAGGTTAATATTAAAAGCACAGTTAAAATTGCAATGCATATAACATATGATCTTTCTTTTTTACCATAAAAATTTCTGTACCTTGTCTCTAGGACTTTTTACTGTTCTACTACAATTACTCCATGAACAATTCTGACTTTTCCCCTCTTTGATTCATTTTATTGCCCACAACATGCATTCTACACTATCCAGCCATATTTTGGGGGGGGGGCTTAAACTCTGGGCTTGGGCGCTGTCCCTGCGCTCTTTAGCTTAAGGTAAGCACTCTACCTCTTGAGCCATAGCACCACTTCCGGTTTTCTAGTGCTTTATTGGATATAAGAGTCTCACCGTGTTTCCTACCCCAGCTGACTTTGAACTGCAATCCTCAGACCTCAGCCTCCTGAGTAGCCAGGATTACAGGCATGAGCCACCGGCACCAGCCATCGTATTTTGTGCTTCACTTCTCAGTACACATTTGCTTTACAAGATATGTTCCATTAGTGTTCACTAAAGAGATGGATTTTTGAAAATCTTACAACTAATGTCCCACCTGTTGTCATAAGCCATAACTACTGCGTACTCTTTGTATTATTCAAGTACTGACCATTACACGAATTACACCTCAGAGCAACAGAGAGCTCATTTTCCAGAATGCCTAGCTGATTCTATATTCCTATAACATGAGATTCATTCAGTTCGAGGGAGTATATTTCATATATTTCATATATTTGAATACCAATGTTTGTGTGCATATAGTTATTATTTTTATTGTGAGACACTATTAGGTACTTTCTTCAACTGGATCTATAGCATGTACATTTTCTCAAAAAGTTAGAACATTCTGGTTCCAAATAGGTTTTGAAGTCTCCTGCACTTAATACTGAACCCAAGCTCACAAAGGGAGATAGCATGTTACAAGGAAAATTCCTACTCAAACACAATTGTCCCTTTAAGGCTAACCCTCAAGAAGCAGACATGTATGTTTGAAGTTTGAAGTTAGACCAGTCAGTAACATCGATGAAACCAGTATTACCTACAACCATGGAAAAAAGAGAAATAGAAATATGGCTCAAGTGGTTGGGTATTAGTTTCAAGCACAAATGTTCATGGGCCCAACCAAGCCGAATTTATGGCTGGACGCCAGAGCAAAAAGAGCAAGAGAAAGAAGAAGAGAGAGAGAAAGGCTGAGAGTTTGAATGCCTGAAGAATACTGGCAGGGAACAATTCCCCTCTTCCCTACATGGTAGCACTAGGGATCTCAGCTGCCCGAATTTCAATTGGTGGGCAGGAAGTTATGTATACACAATTTTTCAAATAAACCCACCCACTGATCTTTAGAAAGTGTGTCTACAATTTTTTTAGATTTTTAGGAAATGTGTCTACATTTACTATTAGATTTTTTTAATTACTTGAAATAACTTCCTTTTATATATTGATACATTAATGTAGGTATATTTTAGTTTTTATTTTCATCATGAGACCCTTCTAGGAACACAAACTGGACTGGCATTTATATGTACCTCTTCTTAAAAGAATAACACATCTGTGTTCAAAATAGTATTTGCAGTGCCCTGCTGTTTATACATGAATTCCAGCTGGCAAAGAGAGATACCATGTTAAAAGAAAAATATCCATTTCAACACCACTGGTTCATAGCTCTAAAACAACCCCTCAGCATGCTGAGATATGAGTTTGGGGGTAGCCCAGGCAGGTGTGTCCATGAAAATTTTGTTTCCAATTTATCTCCGCAAAGCCAGATATGGAGTGTGGCCAAAGTGATGGGATACTAGCCCTGAATCCAAATGCTCACAGGCACACTCAGACCCGAGTTCTAACCCAATATCTTCACAAATTGACACGCAGTGAGAGATTGAGACAGAGAGAGAAGAGAGAGAGAGAGAGAGAGAGAGAGAGAGAGAGAGAGAGAGAGAGAGAATGAACTCCTGAATAATGCTAGGGAGCACTTCCTCTTTAGTCCACAGTGTGGCACCAAAGAAGTCATTTCCCAGAATCCCAATCTGCTGGTAAGAAGTCTATTGAGTGACACCAGCCATTCACCAAAGGAACAAGTTTTGGATCTCAAATTTGGGAATACCTTTGACTTTCTTTTCCTTCCTTTCTTTGTTTCCTTTCTTTTGGAGGCCTTTTCTGGGGCTTGAATGAAGGGCTAGGATCTGAATCTAAAGTGAGCCTCTGCCCTTAAGGCACAGCTCCATGTTTTTACAGGATAGTTGTATTTAAAGCCCTCAGCCACTTTTATTTAATCAAGCTGTCTCTGAACCAAGATCCTCTGATCTCAGAATACTGAGTAGTTGGATTATAGTTGGGAGCCAGTAGCACACAGCCAGATAAAAGTTTCCAGATAAAAAGTGGTTAAAACAAGATAAAGTGTTAGAAGGCTTTATGATGTTCTTCCTATCCTGGCTACAGGGTGACACCAGAGAGCTCATTTCCCACAATCCCCAGTTGAAGTCAGGGAGCTATGCCTGCACATCTCCACAGGATGGCAATGTGTTTGCTGTTGTGTCTGTGGTGATTTTCTTTTTCTTTTTTTTTTGAATCTTTTTATGAAAAAATAAACCTACCTACTAGCTTGGCTGTCCTAGATGGTTCTATACTCTGCTCAAATTCTTCCGGGCTACAGTCTCACTCCAATCAACTGAAGCTTCACTGCACTAAGAATAAATTTTCTATGTTATTTTTAATTCTTCATATTAATATAACTATATTTTCTAACATAATTACGTATTAATATAATAATTATTAGTATAGCTCTGTAAGTATAAAGGATTAATTTCTTTTGATGTCTATCTAATTATATTTTAATACATTTTTGTTTTTTGCTGACACAATTGCAGCTCAGTTACTTTAGATCAATTGACCCTGTGCTTTTCAGAGAATAACAACCCAGCTTTATTGAAGAGGAGTTGGAATCTCTGGTCTTAATATTTGAATCTCCCTTGACAATGAGTAAAAGTAATTTAAAAGGAGGATGACTGTCAAGATTCTGTACAGTGTTTTCCTCTATGTCCACAAGGTGTCATGAGAAAGCACTTCTCACAGAAAGCAAACATGATGGTAAGGAGTTATGCCAATTAGTGTCTACCAGATGGAGCCACGAGTTAAGGAAAACCCTCAATGTTTTTGCAGCTGTGGTTTCTATGGCATTATTTTAATTTTTTTTCTTTAGGACAGGGAGGGACATCATCTTGTTGTGGTCCTCATCCTAAACTTCCTTGAGTGACTGTATATCCACATTTGTGTTTGCCTGTCTGGTAAGCCTAGGCCTCCTGCTATGCATGAACCCACTGGTGCCAATGGACAGCCTGGTGTGCATGAACCTACTAGTGTCCATGAGCATGGCCCTAGTAGTCTGCATGGCCCTAGTAGTGCCTATGCCCATGGATCTAGTAGTATGCATGCCCATGTCCCTAGTAGTGCCCCATGTGCATAGCCCTAGTGGTGGGCATGCCCCTGGCCCTAGTGGTGAGCATGCCCATGGCCGGAGTACTGCACAGGCCCATGCCCCTAATAGAGCACCTGCCCATGACCCTAGTACTACACAGGCACATGCACATGGCACTAGTTGTCATACACATGGTCCTAGTAGTATGCAGGCTCATGCTCCTGGTAGTGCCAGGCACCTTCCCCTAGTAATATGCATACCATGTCCCTAATAGTGTGCAGGCACATGTCCTTAGTAGTGCACATATTCCTAGTAGTGCACACACGCATGTCCCTTGTAGTTGGCATGACCATGACCATTGTGCTCTTGCCCATGCCCTTAGTTGTGTGCATACATATGCCCCAAGCAGTGTGCATGTGCATGTCCCTAGTAGTTCACATATGCATGCTACTAATAGTGCCCAAGCACCTGTGGTACTGGGCTGAGTGCCTGCTGGTATATGATACCCTCATCTTTTGCATGCTCTTAGTAGTGACCATGCAATGGTGATGAGTGTGAGTCTCCTATTGCATGTGCAGGAGCTGGTGTTCATGTGCTTCCTGGTGAACATGTACCTTCTCCAGCCCATGTGTCTGCTAGTATCCACAAGCTTCCAGGTACTCACATGCCTGATGTTTTGCATGTACCTCCTGGAGGTCCTGGGTCTATTGGTGCACGTGGGCCTCCTAGTGAGCATGATTCTATTGACACATTCACTTGCTGGTGTACAAAGCCCTCCTGATGATCATGCAGTTACTGGTGCACATGGGCCTGGTGCTGCACATCAGTGTGCTGACTTGCATGGAGCATAATTTATGTCATTTATGCATTTATTTTGTGTGTGCATGGGTGTTGGTACTGTGGTGTTCTGGGTTATTTTTTGTGCTGCAGTATGGAGAACTCAGGGTCTGTCAGGCACCTCATACCCTGTACAGTGTTTGTACCAGCCCAGCATCATCCTTATGGAAGATCACATGATCTGAAGCTGGATCAAGGGTCTCAGCTCCACACCATTGCATTCAGGACCCAATCTTTGTTCTTGGAACCCATGGTCCCAGAAATGCCAAGATTGTACAAGAAAAACAATAGGCCTTGACTCAGCAGAAGCCATTCAAACACAAGCATACCCCTCAGCCCTGTGTCATCGCATGCAGTTGTAAAAAGGTAAAAGGAAGTGAAAAGAAACATGACAGGCCTACCTGGACAGCTGCACTCTGTGGTTGAGCCAGCACCTGTGTGTGGTGAGGAGTTTCTTGGAGCTCACACCCAGGGCTTCTCATTCAGTGACTGCAATGTAGACCCATAAGAACTGCTGAGCATCCTAGGAAACAAGATGTTTCCACAGCATATGACATGCTCTGTGTGTGTGAACAGTGTGTGGCCCACCTCCTGTGAGATTTGTCCCTTGCCTGTGCTAGGACACATGGATCACATGTGTGAGTATGTGTGGACCTTCTGACGTACATTCATGTCCCATTGCTTGAGCCTCCATCTTCGCCAGCCACTGCATTTGGGCCTCCTCTTGCTCATGCACCATGGAAAGATTATGTGTCTAACTCACATGCTTAAGCCTCCTTGTGCACATGTGCCTGCTGGTTCACCTTGGCCCTTAGTGCACATGTGCCAACTGATACAGATTTCCTGGTGCACATGAGCCTGCTAGTGTGCAATCTAGTGCATGTGTACCTACTGGTGTATCTGCTAATGTTTATGATCTTGCTGTAGTATGTGCCCATACTGGTACACATGCCCCTAATTGTCTTCTTTGGGTGCACAATGTACTGCAAGCACACATGGGCATGCTCATATTGGTGCTCATGGACAGGCATGCTGATGGGTGTGGACATCCTGGTATACATCAGCATGATTGTGTGCATGCGCATGATGGTGGGAATGTGCTTTCTGAAGCACATGGGCAGATATGTTTATTCCTTTAGTGTGTGTGTGTGTGTGTGTGTGTGTGTGTGTGTGTGTGTGTGTGTGTGTGTGTGTGTGTGTTGGTATTGGGGCAGTCCAGTTTATTTTCATGTTAAAGCTTGAAATATCCATACTCTCATACTCACCTTGCAACCCATGCTGTTCTCAGCACGTCTAGATCCCGAACACCACTCAGCATGTAGACAGGTGGGCTTGTTGTGCATATGGCCTTGTGGTGCATATGCGTCTCCTGCTGGATGTGCATGAGCATCCTGGTGTGCATGCTTTAACTGGAGCATGCATACCTTGTGGTACAAGTGAGCCTCCTCTGGATGTGCACCAGCTGGTGTGTGTGCCTCCATGGGCATGCACTTCCTGGTGTTTGCACTGCAGCTGGTGCATGTGAATCTCTTGGTGTGCATGCTTTTACCAGAGTGCATGTATCTGCTGATGAGCTCAAGTATACTAATACGTGTGCATAAGCCAATACCCACGTGTACCTCCTGAATGTGTGCTGGTGTGCACAAGCCTCCTGGTGCACATATGCCTCATCCACCCTGTTTGCCAGTAAGTGTGATACTCCTGGTACACTTGAGCCTCCTGGTGCATGTGCTCCTCCTGTACATGTGTGCCTGCTGTAGCTTGAGAGTCATCTTGTCCTAGTGGGCCTACAGGAGGCCACAAACCTCCTGGCGTGCAAGCACATCATCCAGCCTGCATGTCTGCTGATATGCGTGATCATCCTGGTATACTCAAGCCTCATGGTGTGCAAGCAACTCCTGGTTCCTGTGGACTTACTGTAGCTTGAGAGCCATCTGATGCTAGTGGGACTACTGAAGCCCATAAGCTCCTGGTGCTCATGCCCTTACTGGAACCTGTGCATCTGCCGTTGAGCACAAGCATCCTGGTGAGCATGAGAAATCTGATGTGCATGTGCCTCTCTGAGCTCACTTGTCAACTGTGCATGCAAGACTCCTGCTGCACATGTGCCTCTTGTTGATTGGCCTTCAGGAGTGTGTACAACCTCCTGGTGCACATGCTCCTGTAGGAGCCCATGTTCCTGCTGGTGAGCACCAGCATTCTAGTGCACATGTACATGTTAGTGCCAAGATGCATCCTGATTCCTATATGCCTCATGGAGCCAGTGTGATGCTGGTGCCCTAGAACATCCTGATGCTTGTGAACCTCCTGGTGTGTGAGCCCATGCCCTGACAGGAATGCATGCACCTAGTGGTGCATGTGGCAATCATGATAAACAGTGCACAAGAATCTGAGTGTGCATATGGCTCCAAAGATGCACATTCATGTTGTGCTGCATGCACTAGACCCAATACTACACAGCCCACATGATCCTCTGAGGTCCTGGGGAAAAGCCATCATGTGCTTCCTGTCTGGTGGCATCCACAGATGTCAACGAGATACAAGCACTGCTGAGAAAAGTGCCTCATGAATACTGCACCACATGTTCTTTGCCTCCCAAATGTTTTGCTTCCCATTGTGGACAAGCCATGGTGTGTATAGTTTAGTCAGCATGAATAGGTATATTGGTGCATGTGCACCTGTAGGCACATGTGGGTGTGCAAGCACAAGAATCTCTGCTGGTTCTTTAGGACATTCAGTTGTGTTCACCAACTGGTGTGCATGGGCCCCTCTGCCTTTGTTCCTCCTGATCCTGTGCATCTGACATATGCCAGCCAACTGTTGTTCATGAACCCTGTGGAGTCCATGGCTCTGCTGGTGCTTAGAATCCTCAAAATGCCCATGCGCCTGCTGACTCACATGGCTCTTCTGTTGTGCTTGTGTCATCTTTAGTCAGCATGCCTGCTATTGGCATGATTTCATGGAGAAGTGCACCGGTTGGTACACGTCAGCCTTCTGGTGTACATACACATCAACAAGCATGTGCCAATCAGCTGCATGTGCCCATCCTGGTGCACCAGAAACTGTAGGGGTGTGTGAAACTGCTGGTGCACATAGGCTTCTGGTGCATGTGAGCCTTGTAGTCAGCATTTGCCTCCTGGTGGACACACACTTCCTGGTGCTCATAGGCCTTCTGGTGCTCATACAAGTCTGTGTGCCCATCAGTCTGCTTGTGCACATGGGCTTCCTGCTGCACACTGGGGTGCTTACGTGCAGGAGCAAGCTTACTGAAGAGGGTCAGATGGTGTGTGTGGGCATGTGCCTGAAATTTTGTGAGTTTTCTGCATGTGTTGGGTATGTGCGTGGGCCTCAGGACACTCCAATTGATTTTTAAGCTGCAGTTTGTGGTGTGCAGGTTCCTCTGTGCCTGCGTTGTTCGACATGTCCAGAGAACATACACGAGGCTCAAGTAGTACTGCCGAACAGAGGATCTGGCCAGCCCAGTACCCCACATTCTCTGTGGGTTTCCTGGATAACAATGGTCACTTGAGCCATGTGTGCTTCCTGTCTGTGGCATCCGCACACATCCTCAGAAGTTTCTTTGCAGGAAGCTCCGATCCTGCAGTGACAGGACTCTGGACTCACTGAACAGTGCTTGCTCTCAAAGGCACCAACATGAGCAGTGCCCTGGATGTAATAACCCGTGGGGTCCGAATTATCAGCAGGGCCCAATAGTCTGCACAGCCCGGTGGAACAGCTTGCTGGAGGGAGCAGGACATCAGAAGGCAAGCCTCACTGCTCCACAGTCCAGGCCACCTGAAAGAGCAGGGCTTTGAGAGGCTGCCATCAGAGCCCCATGGGCAGCACAGGAGGGGGAGGGCGTACCATGCTGCAAAAAGGGGTATGGCATGCTACTGAAAGGGCGGAACATGCTGTGGAAAGGGTGTGGTGCATGCTATTGGAGGGGGTGGGGCCTTGGGCCCCACATAGTGAGCTTCCTATGGGGATTGGAGAGGGAGCAGCTTGGGGGAAGAGCATGAATGGTGGTTTGAAACCATTAGTGGGGGGGGGCGGGGGCGCATCCTATCTGGGAATATATAGGCTATGCTCCAAAGCTCTGGGGAAGTTGGAGAAAAACCCAGGTTCTGAGGAGAGGAGTGGGTAGATGGAGCTTAGGGGGAAAACTGTTAGTGGAGAGTTAAGGAGTGCAGAGGAAGGAGAGGAGTAGGAGTGGAGGAAAGAAGGCAGGAGGGGAAAGCTTGTCAGAGCATGGCAGGACTGTGGAGGACAAGGCAAACCTGGAGAGGCCATCTGGGGACAGGTATCAGGAAACCCCATGGTACACAAATGCAACCCTAGGAGGCTCAGTCGCACCACCTGCAGACAGCTTTTGGGCATGTACATGGGCAGACACCTGGCCAGGTGCCTGGGCCACATGAAAGCCATATTCCCAGCCTCAGCCAGACAGCAGGGTGGGGTGCTGTCCAGGCTCAGCTGGGCAGGAGTTTTCCAGGGCATCTTCCAAGTTGGCAGAGCCAACTTGGGCCCCCGTGGCCAGCAACCTTGGGGGCCCCTACCCTCAGGACCACTGATGACCCCGCCCTGAGTCCCCTGATCACCAGGATCATGAATGTGTGCCCATTCCAGGCCCCAGGCCCTCCTCCATCATGCCCATACAGTTGTGCCTGGGGCCCTAGCACCCCAGCCAGCACCATTACTGTAGACAGCAGCAGCAGCTCGGCCAGGACCTGCACCAGCACCCCAACGGTGACCATCTGCAGATGGTCTCTGAGATCTCGCCGGCCATGACACCTGCGCCCAGGTGGAGAAGAAGCTGGACGACCTTCGTGCCACAGAGTTCATGCTGCAGATGCTCCACCAGTGCAGCATGGGCAAGAGGAAGCTGGAAATGCCTCTCTGATTTGAGCTGCTGGACCCCAAGCATAGGAAACTGGAAACCCACTTCTCTACCTTCAGGCAGGTGTATGGCAAGTCAGGTGCAGTGTACTATGTTCCCTGTCGGTGGCGAATACTGACAGACGCCACAGATGACGTGAGCTACAGCCTGATACCCAGCAAGGACACGGCTGACACCTGGCCCTCCGAATACCTTGCCAGCGTCTACTTTGGACCGGTACTGGGAAGAAAAGGAGTTGGCCCCGAGTGTCCAGCAGCCCTGAGCTGATCAGTAGCAGCAGGAAGCAAATGTGCTTGCTTCCCATAGAAGACCCGCTAGACGCCTGCCCCACGTGCGTGTCCAAGAAGAATTCAGCTCTGCCCTGCCTCGCACAGACGCACCCAGAGAGCCAGCGTCAGTATCCTCCTCTCCTCCCATGGACACCCAAGAGCTACTTGGCCGTGAGAATCCTTGCAAGGATATGGGCTCCCCTCCCCCACAAACCCGACTTCCTTTTTGCTAGAGATTTTTTAATTATGGCATGGCCCTTATTTTAGCTGATAATAAATATACAAAATTTGATTGCAGGGTGTTCTCACTTTCTTTCTTAGAAAGAGTACATCATGCTAGGGTCCTCACTGTCTGCAATCCCTTCATTGAGGTAGAGGCGGGAGGAAATAAAAGGAGTTCAAAGTGAGATCCTGCACCCAAAACACAATTTGGGGAAGAGAAGGAGGAGGAGAAAGACTAAGATGAGGAGGAAGAGGTGAAGGAGATAGAGGAGGAGGGGGGAAAAGTGGAGGAAGAGGTAGAGGAGATGGAGGAGGAGGAATAGAAAGAAGTTGAGGAAGACGAGGAGGTGAAGGAGAAGAAAGAGGAGGAGAAAGAGAAGTAGGAGGAGGAGGAGGTGTGTACATCATCATTTTTTCTGTTTGTAACTTTTTGGGCCCCACCTCCTCCCTGTGTTTGGCTCTGTTCTCGCTTGCAGAGAGTATGGTAGATTCCTGAGTCCTTGTTCAATATCCCTAGTTGTGACCATCAGCATTGCTTCAAACATTGCAAATATTTCTAAAGGAGAAGATCTCTTCCTGCTGAAAACTTACTAAGTAAACTACATATAAAAAGGAAAGCAGGTTGAATTTCAAATTTTCACCTACAAATATTATGTCTGGAAAATTCTATGTAGCACAATGGCATTCTTGCAAATTTTAGATATTATATCATTAGTGTTAAATATTATCATAATACAACTTAAGGATTTGAGGGATTGCTGTGGTTGCTTCCTACATCATGTGTGTTGGTTTTACTGTCCTGGAGATATGGGGCAGTGATAACCATTCCTTTACCACATGCCAGATTTTTTTGTCCACCAATTCTGGGGCTCAAACTCATGATGTGAGTGTTGTCTCAGTATTATTTTCAAGGCTAGCACTCTATGAATTTAGCCATACCTCCCCTTCTGGCTTTTTAAGAAGTTAATTTCAGATTATCTCTGGTGGACTTTCCTGTATGTGATTGCTTTGAACCCAATCCTCAGAACTCAGCTTCCCAAACAGCAAGAGTTATAGGAATGAGCTACTGTCATATGGCGTAGCACATATCTTGATTGGGTGAGATGGGTTCTGACATATAGAAGCTAAGTCCCCGAACACATGGCTGACCTTTCATGCAACTCTGTATATTTAGCAGCCCCATGTCTGACACACAAGTCAGACATGCATTACAGAGTGCTTGGCCCTCTCAGCACCTAACCTGGCACTCAGTGTTCTTGTATCTGTTATGTGGACTCCCCTGGACCTCCTGGCATACCTTAACCGGCAGCACCTGAACTGCAGCCACCTACATTGGCCTGGGCTCCCTGGGAAAGAATGTGCAGCTGCAGATTGGCACATGCTCAGTGTGCATACTGGGCACGTGGCTCCCAAGAGGGCATTTGCTCTGTACAGGTGTCAGAGTACATGTTCCACACTGGTTCATAACATGAACCCAGAATTATGGTTTGAGTGTGTACTTAGCCTGCAGCCACAAAATAGAACACAAAATATGTGAGCAAGACATGCTTATTAAGGGATGATGCATTATTTTGTCTGGTCCTGGCTTGTGCATGGAACATTATACTCTGGCCATAGTACACAGTGGGTTTGCATAAGCTAGACCTACTATAGAATAGCAGGAATGGGCACCTGTGGCTCATGCTTGTAATCATAGATACTCGGGAGGCTAAGATCTGAGGATCATGGTTCAAAGTCTGCCCAGATAGGAAACTCCATGATACTCTTATCTCCAACCAGAAAACTGGGAGTGGTGCTATGGCCCTAGCATTAGAGCACTAGCCTTGAGCTGAAGAAGTCAGGTACAGTGCCCAGGCCCAGGGTTCAAGCTCCAGGACTGAACCCCTCCCACAAAAAAAGACTGTCAGAGTCCAAGAAGAGACAGGTGAATGAGTGATGTCCCCTTAGTTAGGGGACCATGTGGAGCTGGGGCTCTCTAGTGATCTGCCAAACTGGCAGCTGATGCTTGTGCCATTCTGTGAAGGGGACAGGAAGGCTTTCCTACCACATGTTCATTCTTCCTTCCATAATATGGCTTTTACTTATTCCATTAGGATCTAAGTGGTACCCACAAATTTTCAAGTCATCCTTTCAGTGACGCTATGTCATCACTCTCACAGTTCCCTAGAAATGTGGATATCATACATAAGTTGGCCCTGGAGAATTAATTTCTCAAAATGCCAAACTAGTGCCAAGAGACTATAACAGCTGTATTGTGTGTCACAAGAGATGCATGGAAATCAGCAAATTATTGCTGTTGTTGTTTCTCTGATTGTTTTGCTCTATGGTTGTTTTGTGATTGACTTTTGTGGAAAAATGTCACACTATACATGCCAGCCCAGCATAGAACACTTGATCCTACTCCCTCACCTCTACCATGCTGTATCTATTGCAATAATTTGTGGCAACACTGTTTGTTTTTTTTGGCAGTCCTGAATCTTGACCTGAGGGTCTCTGCAGTGTCCCCTGAGCCTCTTTTGTTCAAGGCTAGCATTCTACCATTGGAGCCACAGCGCCACTTCCAGCTTTTTCTGTTTTTATGTGTTACTGAGGAATCAAATCCAGGGCTTCATGAATGCTAGGTAAGCAAACTACCACTGAGCCACATTCTTGGCCCCTATACTGTTCTTTATAACAAATTTTCTATGGTAAATTTCAAAGAAAGTCATTAATTTCTCTGTATTAACTCAATCATTTATTCATAGTTATGTATTTATTCATTCATTTATTTATTCTATGCTACGACAGTTCTAGGGATCTGATTAAGTGAAATCAACATGATGCTTTGCTGTTCAGGGAAGAATACTTCAGTCTTACCTCCTGCTCTTAATTCTTGAATCCCACTTGGCAAAGAGTAAAAGAAATTTGAAAGGAAGCTGACTATGGGAAGGTGCTATAACACGCTTCCTCTCATGCCCATAGATGAAAACAGAGCTCATTCCCTAGGATTGCAAGTTAGTGCTAGGTAGCTATGCACCAGAAGTATACTGGATGGTGCCATAAGATCACTGAAGCTAGTAATGTTAATGTCGCTGTTTTGGACAAAAGACCTCCCACTCAAGAAAAGCCCAATATAGAATGGATTTACAACTGAATTCTACAAGGTCTTCAAAGCAGAACTCCCACCAAAACTACTCCAACTCTTCAATGAAATTGTAAGTGAAAATTCACTACCAAACTTTTTCTATGAAGCCAGCATAACCCTCATCCCAAAACCAAGCAAGGACTCCTGAAAGAAAGATAACTATAGACTTATTTCTTTGATGAACATCTATGGAAAATTTCTTGATAAATCTTGGCCAATCAACTTCAACAACTCACTAAAAAATCATACACCACAATCAAACAGGATTTATTTCAGGGATGCAAAACGGGTTCAATATGCCCAAATCAATTAAGATGATTCATAATATCAACAAGAGCAAGAATAAGAAACACATGATTATCTCAATAAATCCAATAAAGCATTTGACAAGATCCAATGCCTCTTTATGATGAAAGCTCTGGAAAAACTAGGAATCCATGGAACATTACTCAATATACTAAAGGCAGTGTATGAAAACATACCACCAGCATTATACTTAATAGGAAAAACCTAAAGCCATTTCCTCTAAATTCAGGAAGGAGACAATGATGTCCACTCTCTCCACTCCTCTTCAACCTAGTATTAGAATGCCTAGCTAGGGCACTACCACAAGATGCTAACATAAAGGGAATCCAAATTAGGAAAGATGAAGTGAAACTTTCCCTCTTTGCAGATGACATGATCTTGTATTTAAAGAACCCCATGGACTCCACTCCCAAGTTACTTGAGCTGATGGGAAACTGGCAAATAGCAGGGTATAAAATTACCCTTCAGAAATCAATGACTTTCCTTTATGCCAATAATAATAAGAGCGTGGGTGAAATTATGAAAGCAACCCCTTTTGTAATAGCCACATATAAACTAAAATACTTAGGAATTAACTTAACAAAAGAGGTGAATGACCTGTATGATGAAAACTTTAAAAACTTGAAAAATGAAAGGAAAGCAGAAATAAGCAAGTGGAAAAACCTCCCATGCTCCTGGATTGGGAGGACTAACATCATGAAAATGGCAATAGTGCCAAAGGCTATCTACAAACTCAATTTCATACCTATCAATATCCCAAGCTCATTTTTCAATGAAATAGAAGCAATCCAAAAAATTATATAGAACAATAAAAGACCCTGAATAGCAAAAACAATCCTTAATAGGAAAAACAACACTGGAGGAATATCAATTCCAAACTTCAAACTCTATTACAAAGCCATAATAATCAAAACAGCATGGCACAGGAACAGACCTGAGTACCTATGGAATAGTACTGAAGACCCAGAAATGAACCCAGAGACCTATAGCCATCTAATCTTTGACAAGGGAGCTAAAGAAATAGAATGGAACAAAGACAGCCTTTTCAGTAAATGCTGCTGGCAAAATTGATTAAACACTTGTAGAAAACTAAAGCTAGATCTGCATTTATCAATCTGTATCAAAATGAACTCCAAATGGATCAAAAACCTCAAAATAAAAGAAGACTCCCTGAAAACACTACAGGAAGGAATAGGAGAAACTCTAGAGCTCCTTGGTACATGTTGAAATTTTCTTAAGAGATACCCAGAAGAAAGGATGGACATATGGGATTGCCTGCAACTGCAGACCTTATACAAGGCAAATGACATAACTAGCAAGATCAATAGAAAGCTCACATACTGGGAGAAGATATTCTCTAGCCATACAATGGACAAGTATAATTAGAACTCAGAAAACTAAATCCCCCAACAACAAATCCTCAAAGAAACAAATGTCCAATTAATAAGTAGGCTAAAGACTTAAAGAGAGACTTCTCTCTAAGGAGGAAATAAGAATGGCTAATAGACACATGAATAAATGTTCAACTTCTCTAGCCAGAAAAGAAATGCAAATGACAGATGCTGGAGGGGTATGGCCAAAAGGGAACTCTACTGCATTGTTGGTGGGAGTGTAAAATTGTTCAACCACTCTTAAAGCAGATGGAGGTTCCTCAAAAGACTCCACATAGAGCTCTCATATGACCCAGAGATCCCACTTGTGGGCATTTACCCAACCAATACAAACAAGGTCATACCAAAGGTACCTTGCACAACGATGTTTATCACAGCATTATTCACCATAGCTAAGATATGGAAGAAACCCCCCATGCTCCTCAGTAGATGCAGGGATCAAGAAAATATGACACACACACACACACACACACACACACACACACACACACACATATAGTGAAATATATATTTCACATAATATATATATTTCACATTTTCTTTTACATATATATGTATACACACACACACACACACACACACACACACACACACACACACACAATGGAATTCTGTGCCTCCATCAGAAAGAATAACATTGCCCCATTTGTTAGGAAATGGAAAGACTTGGAAAAATTATATTCAGTGAATTGTCAGGCCCAGAGAAACACAGGTCCCATAGCTTCCCTCGGTTGCAATGACTAGTACATGTCTAAGACAAGCAGAGAAGATCAAAGGCTATGTACATATGACCACATGAGATAATGTTAAGCAAAATGAACCACAAGACTGGGACCTAAGTGTTTTTTTTTTCTTGCTTGCTATTGTTTTTAATGTACTTATAATTCACTATGTGATTATTTTGTTCCTGTTGTATGTTCTTCCCCAATGGTATAACCCCTGTTTTTACTGTTTTTGATTTTGATGTTCTGCATCTTGTTATTTTTTTTTATAATTTGGAAATTGAAAGGGATAAAAGGGAATGCTTAAATGGGGATGCAGGGTGACCATTGTGATGACGAGTTATAAAAGACTATGTTGAAAATGAACTTTACAATGTTGGGGGGGCGGAAGGAGTTGGGGAGGTGGGGAGGGAAGTGATGGTAGAGGGAAAACAAAGGAGGAGGTAACAATGCTCACCATTAAATGTCCTCATTACCCTACTCATGAAACTGTAACTCCTCTATACTATATTTTTACAATAAATTTATGTAATAAAATCATTTTACCAGTTATTTTGCCTACTTTTGCTTCATTTGCACCCATTAATAATAGTACATTAATTCCACAAACAGTACTAACTTTTAAGGTCAAAATATATATTGAGGAAATTCTGGGAAATCATCATATCTAAAATAGGACTTCAAATAAATTTATTAGTTATACATATGTACTATATACTGGTATAATATTTCTATCTTCTTAATTCAACATGGTTTCAAAACATGTCCGTAGAAGACACATAGCAATGCCATTGATTTTAGGAAAATAGGAAAGTATTTACATATCTTCTGCAATAATCAATGCTTACAAGATTGTAGCAAATTTGGATATAAAAATCCTTGTCAAGAACATTTACTGAGAGCCATGTAGGAAATAAACAAGAAAATAAAGTAGCCCAAAGAAAACTGTAAGGGAGAAAAAACCAATTACTTAATCTTCTAAAAACTGCTTAATCATAAATAAGCCACTAGTCATTGACAATTCCAAAAAAAGAGCACATATTTCATGAATAACACTATTTGAGAAACAGCTCCTATAATAATCATCTGTTAACTACCTATTGGAAAATTAGCGACATTTTACATTACCTGAACCTTTTTATTGAATTACTTATTTTCCACAGAATGATTGGAAAATTAGTGACATTTTACATTACCTGAACCTTTTTTTTGAATTACTTATTTTTCACAGAATGATTGGGTGATTAATTGGAAGTCTCCCAAAGTAAGTGTCCTGGTAGAAAATACTCTTCAGATGACATTCTATAGAATTTCATGCAGTTAATATTTATTTTACTCACATAATATATCTTCAGGTGTACATGTTGTGTGCATATGTCCTAAAAAGAACAACACTGTATGAGGGGACATAAATTCACCAGCTATGTTTCTTTTCAGATGAAGATTAATTTACTTACAAAACTTTACCCAACCTTCTATCAGTTGGTCAATTTTAGGCAGCATTATATGTGCTGTATCTGAAATAGCCTTCATTTTCTTCCCCCAAGGCAGATTGCCTGGGAAATATTTCCCTATTATAAATTTAGGCAGCACTGTTCCATGTGACTCAATGATAATTCAAATCTTTTAACCTCATAGTGAATATAATTGGCTGCTTAAATTGTAATTCTTCTGTGAAGGAAGTGTAACAATAGTCTAGATATTTGTGTTGATAGAACGTGTGAAAATATAGAAGCCAATTTAATACTTTCCATTTTGTCTCCAAATATTGATAAAATCTTTGTTGTTCTTGTTTGTGATGAACTGTGTTAATGTGTGTAGGCTTAATCCTTTCTATATTTTTGTAATTCTCTCTTATGCATGTTTTTGAAGTATTTGGTTTGACATGGTGCAATCTCTTTTCAACTTATATCTTCTCAGTTGCAAAAACAAAAAGTGTCTTACATTAATTATGGAAGCAGTGATGTTCTATTATTGTAATAGCATTAACCCACATATAGATATTTGCATATAGATATATTGAACATATAGATATATTGATAGATATTGAACATATAGATACATTGAACATTGCAGTAACATTTAAAATAATTTTTACCCCTCTCCTGTCTACATTACTGTCTTTCTATCACACAATTAGGATAGGATACCCACTAAGTTCTCTAACATCTTCAGGGTTTACAAATATTGATGTCCCCCTTCACCAGAGTTTTCAAGATACATGTATGTTAAAAACAATTTTTAACAGCTGTCAGTCTTTAGAAACTCCTAATAGTGCCCTGTAGAATTGTAATATTCACACAGACAGGTGACACTCATATATTTATGAAAGTATAGCTATTTATTTTACCTCATTCTATATCCTTACTTAAAACTACATACTGTGACTCTTATTACTTTGCAAATTTTGCATTTTTCACACTTCCTAATAGAAAAAAAAACAATTCTTTGTTTGAACATAGGGGCATCATTATGCATGACATTTCTTTTGTAATTGTATTGAAGATTTTTGTATTACATCACTTCAAAATTTTCCATGTTGATATAATTCTTGAGCCAATTCATGTTAGTATCATCAAAAGAATGTATATTGCATCACACTGTGATGTGCAAGAGTTTAGGAAATGAGCAAAGGAGAACCGCCATTTAATGAATACAGATATAATCATGAATAAGATACTTCCAAAGTAAGTAAAGAGTTATTGTATTTTTATATCACATCTTGACATGAATTTCAAATGTCTGTAGTTCCTGGTAGTACACTCAGGTTTATAAATGAGATGTATTCCTAAAAGTATTATAGAATTTTGTGGAGACTGTGTGTGTTCATAGTCTACACAGGTAGAGTTAAACAATAGAACTTATGCAATGACTAGCGTTGCCAAAAAATGGCAGGACAAATGACAACGGGGGATACTATGTAACAGCAATATTCACAGCACAATATGTTGTGTATGATCTGGACAACTTGAGGAGGAATTGTTGGGAAGGAATTGTTGAGGAATTGTAAGGGGGGAAATGAGAAAGTGGGTAACATGTTCAACAAGAATTGTATTCACTAACTCATATAACTACACCCCTACTGTACCTCATCTTGACAATAAAATTATAATAAAAATGAAAAGTTCAACCTAAATCCTAGAACTAGTGTTACATATCACATATTCAACTCACTTTGAAACTGATGACAATGGCAATATCTATTAATAATTCATTGAATTCTACTTATACAATTAGATACTTTTGGGACATGCAAGATGAGGAATAGAGCACAAAGAATTGTAAGCTAATGAGACAAGTGCTATTTTGCTCACATCTGTAAATCCTAGCTACTCAGATCTGAGGATCATGGTTCAAAGCCAGCCCGGGCAAGGAAAGTTCGTGAGACTCTTATCTCCAATAAACCACTAGAAAACCAGAAATGGAGCTGTGGCTCAAGCAGTAGAGCTCTCACCTTGAGCTGAAGAGCATAAGGACAGTCGATGCCTGGGACCAGAGTTTAAGCCCCATGACCAACGAAAAATAAATAACTAAATAAAATAAAATTCATGTATCTATAGCAATCCTTATGAATATCCTTGTTAAGTAAAGGTGTTTTTCTCACAAAATATATAAATATGGTTTTGTCCAATTGTTTTAGAAATTCCAATTGAGTAACGATGGATGGTACGCAAGATTTTAAAGCATTTCTCATTTCCAAAACTGAATTTTAATAACTAGATGATGTCTAAAATCAGAAGAGTTTTGTTTTTCCTACCCATTAAAACTTAATGTCTTAAAAGGGCACACTTCTTACTTGCAGGGAACCAGACAATAGTTCTTCATAATCTTCAAGGTAAAAACCTGGTTTCTTTTGGTTTTCTAGGTATTTTAATATAAGTTTCAGGAATCTCCAGTAAAATTACCACAATATATCTATGCCTTGCCGTATGGTAAAAATCATCCTAGTATTGTCACTAGATTAACTCTTAACAGTGACTAATATACTTCAATTTATATATTACGTTCTACTATCAAATATATCATTACAAAATTTGATGTCCTAAAGAAATTTCCAATGGATATATATGCTCCACATACAAGGATGCAGACTCAAAATTGAATGAAAATTTTCAAGAAAAATGTAAACATGAATACACTACAGTCAGAGCTGTGACCAAATCATTCTATCACAGGTGATCATTGAGTAAATTAATTAAAGTAGTAGGAAGGCTTTAGATTGCAGGAGCTATTCATATTGAAGTATCTACAGAGAGAACATATGCTGAACATTGTAAGAATGTGATTTGTTAAAAATCAAACCCTATTAGATTTAGCAGTAATTAAAATTATAGCACGTGGTGAAAAGTTGAAATTCATAACTTTTAGGAAATATTTCACACCCTGGTTCAGCTGTTGGCAAATTACACACACATAGACACACAACACCCAAAAATAATTCGTAAAAAGCAAAATTGCTGAGAAATTCATTTAGACAAGTACAAATCCCACTTAAAGTATATTTCTCTCCAAATTACTTCCTTTCATTTTTTGGCACTGAATGAACTACCACCTTAACTAAAGTTGATAAACTATCCCTTCTCTTGTCTGGACATTGCAATGTAATACAAGAATGGTCTTTATATTTTGGTGTTTGATTTTGGTTTTTACTTTTTGCCTTAGATATATTTCATTTTGAAACCACAATGTATACTTCTTACGATGTTTTTCCTCACATTTCAAAACACAATGTATTTGAAAAGAATTGTGCCAGGATTTTTGTTCTGGATATCAATAAATATGAGGTAAACATTAAGATTTGTTTTCAGTTTAATTGCTTTTCACTTTTCTACTTAAATCAATTGATTTCCAACACTGCAACCAGAAAAAAGGTGGTCATTCTTTACCACAATGTGTTCAATTTAAAATTCAGGAAGTAAACAGTCTATTGTCAAATGGTATATTGTTCATAGTGACTCTTGCATCCTGCTCCAATTTCCAGTATCCTTCAGGAAACACTATTTTCCTTTGAGAACGTAAAGGGAGCAAATAACTCCAATGCAAAATTGTTATATTTTATAAAGCCACCTTACCACATAGAGAGTAATCAGATATATGGATGCAGTGATCAGTTTTGTGTTGATTGTTTGAAATGGATAATCCAAATAAGTCTGAACACAGGATACATGACAGGATTTTGAAACATACTATACCAGTCACACTAACAAGAGTTAAAAATTGCCTCCAGAAACACATACAGTATATAATGCTCAAGCATAGGAATCTCTCATACAATTATTAACTGCCCAAGTAAAGCCATTATGTAATTTCACTGAAGATTGCAAATTAATTAATTTTGACATATTTTCTTTTTTCATATTATTTGTTTCCTGTACATTTGGGATGATTAAAATTGAAGACCAGAACCTTCATTCAAATCTGTTTGTTTCAAAACAATTTGATTAAAGGGACACAAACAATGTTTGACCTATTGATTGTAGTTTGAGTTAATGAATTCCACAAAAAAATAATAGGTACAACTTTGAACCTAAACTTGTACATGAATAGTATAAATTCTCCTTTCAAATATTCTTCATTATGTTTAATTTCAGGTGATAGTCATCAGGATCAGTACTTTGAGGTTTCCTCTACCATAGTAATAAAAGGCTGAAGAAGGGATGGAAATGCTTATTGAATATTAATAAAGTATATCAACAAACAAAATGCATGAAATGTGAAGAAGAAAAGGAATCAAAAAGGCTCTCTTTATATCTCTTTCAGAGAGTGACGGGAAGCATAAATATCCGACATCATTTTGCTTGAGATTAGTGTAATGCTAGGTTTTAAAATATGCTTCTTCATGAGAATTTTAGAATAATGGTTTTGATCATTTTTTCTTATGTGAGCCAAAGATAAATGAACAAAACACTAGGATAAATGCTAAGAAAACTATTACCTTCACACTTTCAAAGTACTGATGTGCCATAAGCAAAGGCTACCCAAGCTTATACCAATTTTAGCAATTTTATTTATTTTTTATTGAGATGAAATATTTTAATCCGATGGCAGCACATAACACTGTAAAAGGAGCACTCACATCTTCGAGAGCATTCCTCTAGGTTATAAGGAAGTTCCAGAAATAACTGAATTTGCTAGTCTGGGAATGGGGAAAAGGGTGGAGAGTAGATAGGAAAACTATCATGGCCTGTTCTCCTGTTACTCCTAGATCCAGTCCTGCGCACAGCTCTTGTAATCCACCAGTTCCTCAGGCCGAAACCACAAGTTGATCTCCTTCTCTGCACTCTTCATGGAATCGCTGCCATGAATGATGTTCCTGCCAACCTGGATGCAGAAGTCCCCACGGATGTCCCTGGCTTGGAATCTGCAGGGTTGGTCTCGCCAAGCATCACTCGGCCTGTCTTTACAACACTGAGTCCCTCCCAGACCATGGCAACCACGGGCCCTGAGTGCATGTATTTCACCAGGCCTAGAAAGAATGGTCGGTCCTTCAAGTCAATTTAGTGTTCCTTGACAAGATTTTCAGAAGCCTGAATAAATTTCAAACTAACAAGGCGGAATCCCTTCTGCTCAAAACGCTTTAATGATCTCTCCCACAAGACCCCGCTGGACCCCGTCAGGCTTGATAGCAATGAACGTACGCTCAGTGCAGGCCATGGTCCCCTTTCCCTGCTGCTTCGGGACCCTAGCCCCACTCACTCCTCCCACGTCGGGGGCTTTCTCCCAGGCTGCCGCTGCCGACAATTTTAGCAATTTTAAAAATGAGTGTAATAATTAATTACTACTTATTTTTCCCATAGTCTTTCATTGTTCATACAAAGCAGTGTTATGCCTTTCTTTCTGAAAATGCACTTTATTTTTAAACAATATTCCACATAAATACATTGAAAACAGGCATATTTTATAAAGATCTATCTTGTGAAAAAAGTTGGAAAAATGAAATTGGAATATAGGAAATTGGAATATGTGAATTCAGTTGATGATCACCAGATATGGTGGTTTGGAAAAACGTTATTTCTAGAGATGTACAAATTTGACAGTCGTATTTTTACATTTGAATAACATTAAATATTAGTTACAATCTTTGCAGAAACATTTGAGCATGATTACACTTTTTGGAATTGATTCAACATTAAAATGTAGATGAAATCCTGGAAAAGAGAGTCAGAAGTTCAACCTAAGAATTTTCTCTTCAAATTGGATTGTGTAGACTATAGAAATGTCAAGGAATCAATAAATAAAGATACTGAGTATTTCTGCCCTTTCAGACAGTGACCAACACAAACCAAGAAACATATCCTTTCTTATAAATGTCTACATTTTTCCATAAATATTGATGGCAGGAAAATGGAAGCCTCATATGGTGAGTAGAGCAATAATCCATGACTTCATTTTCTGATCCTGTGTTAAGATGATGTTCAGGCACAAAACAACTGGACAAGAGACTGAAAGGCAGTATAGTCGTTGAGAATTATATGTACTCCTCAACTTTAGAGAGACCATAATTTCTCTATCACCGATCAATGTATGGATGTTTACCTCAGAAAATGTGGTTTGTGAGAATCCATTTTGGGACGTTGTTTGAGATATTCCCTGTCATTCCAAATCTACTATTGCCACAAATGAAAAGGCTCATTAAATCATTTTCCCTGCTATCAAATATATGTGTACCTCTTGCATGAATGTTCTTAGTACAAATTCCAAATGTTCATAATTGCTTAAATGTCACTTATTAGAATACAACTTCAGTGATTTTTTTCCTGTATCTTCAAAAGGTGTATCATATCAAGTTATATATTTCAAATACATAAAATATGCAGTATTTGTAATTGTCATTATCCTTAGGCAACTTCTAAGAAGAAAACCAGTGGAAGGCTACTCCATCTATACAATGTGCTTAATTCTTTCAACCCGAGTGTCTAAATTTATCTCTGTTACTTTCATTGGAAAATGGGGTTAACCAAAGTAACTTGTATGTAGAAGCCTATTGGAACCCAACTGAAGACAGAGAAAATACCACTGACTTAGAAAGAACTAGAATGAGGATCAGCTTGCAGGCTGGTCACCATATGAGGGAATTCCATCTATACATTGTATGTATTGAATTTTACCACAGTTGAAATAAATAAAAAAAGTAGTTCATTTAAGCATAATAAGAAGTTGGATATTGTCTTATACTTTAGCTCAATTGACAGAAGCACAAGTTGTGCTTAAAGTACTGAGATCATGATTTTTAAATGAAATCTATTTTTCATATCACAAGAATGATGAACCCACTCACAATAGACATTTACAAAACCTGGGCATTGCTCCTGGGAAGCCTTCTGATGGGAATCATTTCTATCTACTTCAATGAGTGCTCCTCCTCTGCTTTAGTGTCTCTAATTATTTCATGAGAGAGCAAGCACCTCCATACCACCCTTTCTTTGATCAATAGCTAAGTAACCATGTGATTTGTTTCACTCAGGGATGGTGTCAGAATCTCCATTTGAAGACACATCATGACCTTCTAAAACTTCTCTCCCATGTAGTTTTGTTAGAATTCTCTCAAACACATTCTGTTCTTCTGCACATAGCAATATTGAAATGTTTCAGTTTCTCGGATTTCATAAAACATTAATTCAAAAGAGGCAGATACGTAAACCTACAATATCCTCTCATTATTGCAATACCAACTAATTTTATTTCCAATACTGTGTCCATATAAACTAGATACTTAAATGAAGGACTTTACCCCTGAGTAATACAGAATTACAATGTTCATATTTAAGTCTCATTTCTCCCAGTTTCCTGAGTATATACCCAGAATTCTTTGGTAGGAGATTTTTGAATAAAATTAGTTTTGCATATATGAAAAATAATAATAGACAATCTCTTTAATACTAGAATAGTGACGCACACTATGCACCATCTCTTATATGCCAGTATACACTTTAATCCTGTGTTTCTAAGCTTTGAGTAATAACTTCATATTTTAGTAATACATAATTGAATTTCATGCATTCTGCATAAATGCATCAACAGTCTTTAGTTGAAAAGTTTATGACCATAAGGTTCTAGGAAATTTGCAAGTAGTTTATATTATTTTTGATTAAATATAAAACCAATCCAAAAGCCTATTGGTAAATATATATATGGAGAGAGAGAGAGAGAGAGAGAGAGAGAGAGAGAGAGAGAGAGAGAGATACATCTATATCTATATCTATATATCTCCAGACACTCTAAAGTATTTCTCTATATATCCTGTGTTTCCATATTATATTATATACTAATATCAACATATGTATAAATAAAAATATATGATAAATAAATAAAACAATCCTTCTTGGAACTGGCACTACTGTTTAATGGATAAAAGAATCAAAATACTTTACTTCCCCAGACTTCAGAAAACAGCAATTTCCATTCTGGAAAACTTGAAATTATCTTCTAATCCCATCACTTGTTTGTGGATCAAAGCAATCATAAGTTTAATGTCTTCTCGGCTTCATCATCACTAGATACTGTATTACTGAAATATATTAACTACTAAACCACAGCCCCAATCTAAAACTTTGACTCTCAAAATTCTCAATACTTTGTGGTACATATGGTAAATGTAATGGTAAATGTTTTGTGGTACATATCTTCTCTAAGAAACAGTTTTGCAAATGATTCTTCCTACTGATCTATACTCCTAGTAGGAATCAAAACGTTATCACAAGAGTGGCAAATCCTTCTTCTGGTAAGTGTATATTTTCGTAGGTGTTTGGTGACAAGATAATAAGGTATTTGTAATAAGATATTTGGAATTGATTAAATCCGCATTTATTTAGACATCCTTAATTTACAGAACCTTTTTTAAATTCACTCTAAAGTTGTCATGATGCATCATCTTCTAATGGTTGTCTGTAATGACAAAAAATGCCTGAAAATTATGGAATTTACTGAGATCAAAAGTTTTACATTTCTTGCTGTAAGTGGCCCTAATATGTGAATTAGAGAAATCAATGTGTTTTAATTCATATGTGTCTAGCAACAAAAAAAAATTGGAGATGAATAGTTTCTACCTGATTGCTTTTCATTTGACTGAAAAAATCACAACACTTAAGATGTCTAAATTTGAAGCATTTAGCCATTTTTTTCCTTAGAAAATTTTTTACCCTACCCTTGCTAACATTTACCTACCGGTCACATTGAAAGAAGGTACACATGTTAACAATTTTCTTTTGACAAATTATTTCAACTGGTCTACTTCACCTTATTTACTTCTATCTTTGAATCACAAAAATATTGACAGGACCAGAAGACCAGGGTAGATGAGATTTCTTCTGATGGAGTCTGAAGTTTTAAACATACTGATCATTATGACATTGAGTTTTGATATGCTAGATTGAAATGTAAAAAAGCAGGTAAATTAGGGACACTCAATGGATTTCTACCTCAGAAGAAAACACACAAACAGTTCCAATTGACTCAATATTTTTTACCTAAAATGAACATTTTTCATAATATTGAAGAGTAAGAACTATCAAAGGGAGACTGAGAGTATATTAGAAGGTAATTTCCACAGCAATTTTCTTTGTCATATTTTGAATCTTCATTCTCTCAATAGTGATTCCTCAGGTAATGTATAATTTGTAAAGAAAATAACAGGGAGGATTTTCCCCAATACATTGCTTTATTCCTGAGATATGTTTCTTTTCAGGGGAATCTGTGGATCCTGAGAGATTATTACAGGGTCCCTATGATAAAAATCGCAAAATCAGGTTGTGAAAGTCCCCATACCATCTTATGAAATGCAGAACTATAATGTTTCATTTGAAAATATTGGTACTTCATAATTTCTTTAGGTAATAAATAAATTTGGGTATTGTTTTATAGTAAATTGTTGGAAATGTATGTGAATGATGTGAGAGCGTGTGTAGGCAGAAATGTCATGGACAGGTTTTTGTATTTCTTCTGAAATCTCAGCAGCAGGTAATGGAAATAATGAAAGTGGAAGTTCAACTTGTTTATTTCTAGAGCTGTATTTCTAGATCTCTATCCAAACACAGCATAGGCAAGATGCTTTGTGTTGGAAAATTATTTCAAATTGTGTGTGATATATTTCACAAACATTAGAGGTGGTTTCATTTTACTCATCATTACAAATGTCCAAACTGTAAATTAATGATATTCTTAAACATTAAGTTAATATGTTAAGACATCCACTGTATTATTTTATGACCTGAAATTCAGCTTGAATCCTTTCTAGTTCAGGCTTTGTTCATGAGCTGATACTATGCAGTGATTCATTGTTTCTCTTTTCTATATTTAGGTTATTGATTATGACATTGCTTCTTAGTTTGATCAACATGTTCATAATATTTGAATGTTGACAGAATTATGGATGGAATATTAACTTTCTCCTAATTTAACACTGCTACAGTCAGTTCTAGAGCTGTAGGAGAGACACAATTTCTGCTGCTGTGTGTTTTATAGAAGACAGGTGTGATGACCCTCCATTTTGGATATTTTTCAAATATCCTTTGCAATCTCTCTGAATATATGTATGTTTCTAAAGTTTGATAATTTCATGGAGCCTGGCACTGGTTATGCATGAAATCCTATCAGTGCAGGAGTTTGAGATCTGAGTGTCACATTTTTGTCACTAGCCAGTACAGAAGAATCATAGAGACTCTCATCTCCACTATCAAACTAGAAAAGGCAGAAGAGGTGCTATGACTAACCACCCAACCTATCAAATCACCCAACAACACCCCAATCAACCTACCAAATCCACCAACAACCAATCTAACAGCCATCCAATCAACCTAACAACCCACCACCTGACCAACCAACCAATCCATCTTTTCAAGTGAGGTCAGATCTGTGCCAGTGGTCGTTATGAAGAGAATTGTTCCTATAATAAGACCCAAAACTCTAAAATTCATTCCCTTCCAGTGACTGCCAAGTATCTCTTAAACTCTCTTTTCCCTATCTCCTTCCTTTCCCCCAGGGTATCCTGAATCTGTCCCAGTTCTTCCTGCTATTCCTGACCTTCTATGGCTAGATGGGCAGTGGCCCCAATGGTAATCCACTTGGAGTCCATGGCCACATCTGGGGCAATGGCAGTGGAGGAGAAGGGTAACTGCTGATCCTGTTCACTCCATGACTCCTGTCTGGGACCCTGTGCACATATTGGACAAGGCACACTCTCTGGAGGGTGATAACCAAAAAACGCTGCCCACCAACAGTATCTGTTTCACATTCCCTCTCCTTATCTTTGTTTAAATTTTTTCCTCCCTCCCTCACCTCAGAAATAGTTTGGGAATGGATCAAGCCCTGGCCTGGCTGGCTTTCAACTAGCCATGCAAAATAGCCTAGAGACAAACTTGAGACCTTTTAGCCTTTAAATTCCTCACCACACACACAGAGGGCTGGGATTACAGGGATGTGCCAAGAAGTAGACCTGCCCAATAAGTGTTGCTATTGTCCACTTCAGTCTATTATTGTTGTTGTTATCATTTTTTTACTATTATGATCATCCTTGTGGTTGTGGTTGTGGTTGTTGTTGTTGTTATTTCACAATCCTGAGGCTAGAACTCAGGGCCTGAGCTTCTTTTATGCTCAAGACCAGTGTTCAACCACTTAGCCACAGCACCACTCCTGGTTTTGGGGGCATCATGGGAGATACAAGTCTCATTTCCTTTCCTGTCCCAGGCTGGCTTGGAACCACTATCCTCCTGATCTCAACACTGACATACACACACATGCACATATACAATTGCAAACACACCATCCATCTCTTCTTCAGCATGAGATGATGGCCAGAGCCACTGCCATACACTCTCAGGAGCCAAGGACACCTGGTTCTGGAAGGATCCAATGGTACAGATGACAGCAGATAAGGCCTTACTCTTCCTCTGTGTCAGAGGCCCAAGCTCAGCCACCACCCTGACCCATTCTCCTCTACTTTCCACACACAAAGTCAGTAGCCAGGGCCCTGGACATCAACATAGCCAGTGGAACAGAGGAGGGAAATTGAGTTAGCTCAGACCCCCCCCAGCCCAGAGAGATATGTGAGGTCAGAGATATGTTCACAACTCCTTCCTACTTCCTTTCTTCCTTCCTCCTTCCTTTCTTCCTTCCTCCCTTCCCTTCTTTTTCCAGCTTTCCCTCTTTCCTCCACTCTTCCTTTCCTTCCTGTCTTTTCTTACTCCCTTACCTTCTTCCTTTCATTCTTTCCCTCTTTCCTTCTTCCCTTCCTTCATTCTCTCCTCCCTCCCTTCCCTTCTTCCTTCCTGCCATGCCTGCTTCCTTCCTTCACGCATCTCTTGCTTCCTTCCTTCTTTCCTTCCTTTCTTCTGTCCTTTCTTCCTTCAACCCTTCCTTCTCTTCTTCCCTCCTTCATTCATCTATTTCTTCCTTTTGTCCTCCCTCCATCTCTTCTCCCCTTCCTTCCTGCCTTCCCTGCTTCCTCAAATTCCTGGACAAGGCCTTGAACTCAAAACCTGGGGTTTGAACTCTGGGCCTGGGCTTTGAACTCATAACCAGGCCTTGAACTGATCACCTGGGCTTTGAACTAGGACCCTGTTACTTGAACTCATAGCCTAGGACTGAACCTCTGAGCTTGGGCACTAAACTACCAGGTTGGGTTTGAAATCCCAGCCTGAGACCTGACCTAAAAGCCTGGTACCTGAACTTGGACCCTGGATTTTGAACTTAGGCTTTGGACTTGAATTGCAGCCTGGTTCTGAAACTCTGAGCCTAGGTTTGATCTCACAGACTGGGCCTTGACTTCCAAGACTGGTTCTTGAACTGGGACTCTGTGCCTTGAACTTGGGGCCTGGGATTTTACTCATAGCCTGAGAATTGAACTCTGGGCCTGATATTACAACTGTGGCCCTGGACCTGCAAGTGGGTGGGGATGGGGGAACTGGGACATCAATTTGGGGGCCTGGTTTTTTAACTCATGCCCTGGGCCTTAATCTCATGATCTGAGCCTTGCACTCAAACAGTGGGATTTGAACTCTGGGCCTGGGCCTTGAATTCAAGGCTTGGGTATTTAACTGAGAGCTTGGGCTAAGAACTGGTGGCTTGAGCCTTGAACTGGTGTACCTGAAACTCTAGGTATGGGCATTGAGCTTCAATTCAGGCCTGGGTCTTAAACTCAGGGCCTGGGGCTTTAACTGCCACCCCTGAGCCTTTAATATAGGGCCTGAGCCTTGAACTTTTGACCTGGGCCTTGAACTCGAGGCCTGAGCCTTAAACTCAGTACCTGGGACTTGAATTTGCAGCACAAGACTTGAACTCGAACTTGGACCTGGAACTTTTGGCCTGGGACTTGAAGTAGGGACCCAACCTTGATCTCAAGGCCTGGGAACTGAACTTGGGGCCTGGGCCTTGAACTCACAGCCTGGGCCTTGACCTGTTGCCCTGGATCTTGAATTCAAAGCCAGGACTTGAGAACTATTGTCATGAAACCTGAAATTGGGGCCTTGGCCATATTCTCAGTTCTTACAACTTAGGCCTTGAACTGGGATGGCTGGGCCTTGAGCTGGGGCCTAGGACTTGAACTCATAGCCCTTACCTGAAACTCTGGGCATGGACCTTGAACAAGTAGCCTGTGTCTTGACCTCATGGCCTGGTACTTGTACTGGGGCCCTGGACCTTGAACTCTGGGCCTGGGGAATTGAAATCAGGGCCTGGGCCTTGAACTCAAGACCTGCAATTTGAACTTGGGTGCTTGGATTTTTATTCATGGCCTGGGACTTGAACCCTAGGCCTGGGATGTGAAGTCTTGGCCTGGAACTTGAACTTAGAGCTTGAGCATTTAACTCAAAGCCTGAGATTTGAACTCACAAACTAAACCTTGAACTCTCAGGCAGGGACTTGAATGGGGGCCCTCGAATTTGAACTTGGGACCTGCCACATAAACTCACAACCCTGGCCTTGAACTGGTGGGTGTGTATAGCCTGGGCCTGAAACTCTGGCACTGGGCCATTGAACTCCCAAACTGGGCATTGAACTCCCAGCCTGGGCTTTGAAATCATGGCCTAATTCTTGAATTGGGGCCCTGGACCTTGAATTTGGGGAAAGAGGATCACACTAGGACTTCAATTTGGGACCTGAGGCTTAAACTCACAGCTGGAGCCTTAATATCATGGTCTAGGGCTTAAGCTCAAATGCTGGGGTTTGAACTCTGGGCTTGGGCCTTACAATTGTCCTGGGACTTAAATTCAATATCTGGGACTTGAACTCATGGCCTGGGCCTGAAATTCGCGTCGTAGGACTTGAACATACAGGCTAGGCCTTGAACTGGGGCCATGGAACTTGAATTCAGAGCCTGGGAATTGAAATCAGAGCCTGGGACTTGATCTTGGGACCTGTCACTTGACTTCATGACCTGGGATTTGAAGTCACATCCTGGGCACTTAACTCTGGACCTAGGATTTAAACTGGGACTCTGGACCTTGAACTCAGGGCTGGAGCCTTGAACTCATAGGCTGGTACTTGAACCGTGGCCTTGGACTTGAACTCTGGGACTAAGAATTGAAAATGGAGCATGGCCTTCAACTCAGGCCTGCGAATTAAACTTATGGCCTGAAATTTTTACTCATGGCTTAGTACTTGAACTCATGGCTTGAACATTGAACTTGTAGCCTGGCCTTTTAACTCAAATCCTGGCACTTGAACTCACAGTTGGGCCCTTGAACTCAGGCCTGGACCTTGACTGTGGAGCCTGGGACTTGAACTCTGGGATTGGGACTTGAGTGCAGAACCTGTGCCTTGAACTCAGGACCTGGCCCTTAGGCTATCAGCATGAGTTTGAATTTGTGGCCTGGGATTTGAACTTTCAGAGTGGGTCTTGAAGTTGGAGCCTGGACCTGAAACTCCCTGGCTGGGCCTTGAACTCAGGATATGGGACTTGAATTCAGGACCTAGCCTGAAACTCCCAGTCTGGACCTTGATCTCACAGTCTGGGCTTGATCTCATGGTATATTACTTGAACTGGGACCATGGACCTTGATCTTAGAGCCTAGTACTTGAACTCAGAGCCTGGGTCTTGAACTCACATCCTAGTACTTGAACTGGGGCCCTGAATGTTGAACTCAGGGGAGGAAGGAGGAAGGTGAAACCTGAGACTTCAGCTTGGTGCCTGGGCCTTGATCTCTTAACCTGGGTCTTTAACTGAAAGCCTGAGACTTGAACTCACAGATTGTGCCTTTAACTCACAGCCTGGCACTTGAACAGATGAATTATAACTTGAACTGGGCCCCCAGACCTGTAACTCAGGCCTGGAAATGGAAATTGGGGCCTAGGGCTTGAACTGGAGCCTGTGACTTGAAGTTGGAACCAGTGATTTTAACTATGGCCTGGTACTTGAACTCTTGGCTTGGTATCTGAACTGAGACCCTGAGCCTTGACCTGAGATGAGAAAGTGAGTCCTTGGTCTTCAACTTGGGGCTTAGGCTTGGAACTCAGGGCCTGAACCTTGAATTTGGGCATTGGTCTTAAACTCAGGGCCTGGCCTTGAACTTTTATCTTGGGGCTGGAACACAGGACCTGGGACTTGAATTCATAGCTTGAGCCTTGAACATAGCCCTGAGCCTTGAACAATCAGCCTGAGAGTTGAATTTGGTATGTGGGACTTGAACATTAACATTGAAACTTCACTCAGGGTCTGGGCCTTGAATTCAGCACCTGGGACTTGAACTCCCTGCCTGAACATGAAATCTTGGCCTGGGCCTTGAACTATCAGCTGTGACATGAATGTGGTTTCTGGGACTTGAACTCATGTCCTGGGCACTTAACTTAGGCTTGGGCCTTGAACTCGGAACCTGGGACTTAAACTGGGGCCCTGGACCTTGAACTCAGGGCCAGGGAATTGAACAGAGACCCTGGATCTTGAAGAAGGGGACAGTGACTTCAATGTGGAGCCTGGGCCTTCAACTCACAGCTAGGGCCTGGGCCTTGAACTCAGGGCCTGAGGGTTGGGTATGGAATTTCAATCAGGAGCTTGGGACTAGGAACGCAGCATGCAATAAATATTTCACTCAGGTCCTGGGCCTTGAACTTGGAACTTGGGTCTTGAATTAAAGGCCTGCAACTTGAACTTGAAGCACTCATCCATTAACTCAAAGACTGGAATTTGAACTCACAGCTAAGCCTTGAACTCTCAGCCTGGGACTTGAACTCACAGACTGAGCCTTGAACACAGAGCCTGGGAATTGAAATTGGGACCTGGGCCTTGAACTCATGGCCTGCAACTTGAACTCGAAGCCTGGGACGTCAACTCAGGACATTGGTTTTAAACTCATAGCCTGGGCCAAAAACTCTGGACATGGGCATTGAACTCATAGACAGGGCCTTAAACTCATAACCTGGGTCACAGTCTGTTATTTGAACTGAGGCCCTGGACCTTGAACTTGAGGGGCAGGGGAGAGAGGTAGAACCTGAGACTTCAACTTGAGTTCTGGGCCTTGAACTATCAGCCTGAGATTTGAATTCAGGGCCTGGGACTTGAATTTTTGGCATCAGACTTGAACTTGCAGTGTGGGCCTTGAATTCATTACCTAGGACTTAAAATATCCTCCTGTACATTGCATTCTTGGTCTGTTCCTTGATCTATTTGTCTGAGACTTGAAGTTGAGGCCTAAGCCTTAAACTTACAGCCCAGGCCCTAAACTAGAGCCTGGGCGTTGAACTCAGTGCCTGGATCTTGAATTCGTAACTTGGGTCTTTAACTGAAAGCCTCATAGACTGAGCCTTGCACTCATATTCTGGGCATTGAACTCATGGCATGGTTCTTGAACTGGTGCCCCAATTAAAGTCACAGGCTGAGTGTTCAAGGTTCAGTCTTTTGAGTTCAAGTCCCAGGCTTTGAGTTAAAGGCCCAAGTTATAAGTTCATAGTCCAGTCCACGAGTTCAAATCTGAGGCCGAGAGTTCAAGTTCCAGGCCATGAGTAAAAATCTCAGGCCCTGAGTACAACTCACAGCCCCAGTTCAAGGCTCAGGTTGTAATTTTAATGCTCAGGACCTTGCCCAAGTTAAAGATCCAAATCACCAGTTCAAATATCAGACTGAGAGCTCCAGGCCCAGCCTGTGAATTCAATGCCAGGCTCAGAGTTTCAGGTCCAAGCTATGAGCTCAAGCCTCAGACCTCAGATCAAGGCCAGGCACCCAGTTCAAGGCCCACTTATGAGTTCAAGGCTCAGGCCACAAGTTCAAGGCCCAGTACTTGATTTTAATTCCCAGGCCCTGAGTTAAAGGTCCAGGGCCCCAGTTCAAGAACCAGTCTGTGAGTTCAAGGCCCAGGCTGTGAATTCAAGGCTCATTTCCCCAATTCAAGGTCTGGATTGTGAGTTTAAGTTCCCTGCTGAGAGTTCACGGTTCCTGGCCCCAGTTCATTTCCCAGGCCCAGAGGTCAAGGGTCAGTGAGATGAAGTCTCAAACTTTGAGTTTAAGGCCCAGGCTATAAGTTCATAGTCCAGGCCCTGATTTCAATTCACAGGCCCCGAAGTTCAAGGTCAAGGGCCCCAGTTCAAGTACTTAGTTGAGTTCAAGGGCCAGATGTGACTTCAAGGCCCAGGTTGAGGCCTAGGTCCCAAGTTCAAGTCCCCTGCCCCAAGTTCAATGTTCAGGGCCCCAGTTCAAGTCCTAGACCAAGAGTTCAAGGCTCAGTGTGGGAATTCAAGTCCCAGGCTTTGAAGTAAAGGCCCAGGCTATGAGTTTAATATCTTGTCCATGACTTCAAATCCCATGCCCAGAGTTCAAGACCAAGGCCATGAATAAAAAATCCTAGGCCCAGAGTTAAAGGCCCAGGTCCCAGTTTCAATTCCCAGGCTACCAGTTCAATTTTCATGTCTTCAGTTCAAGTACCAGGCCGTGAGTTCAAGGACTAGGCTGTTAAGTTCAATGCACAGGCCTGGAGTTTGTTTCAGGCCCAGGCTATCAGCTTAAGTCCCATGACACACTTTCAAGGCCCAGGCACCCAGTTCAAGACCCACGGTATAAGCTTCAGGCAACTAGTTAAAATCACAGGCACCAAGTTCAAGGTACAAGGCCCCAGTTCAAGTACCAGAATTTCAGGCCCAGACCCTGGATTCAAGTCCCAGATCCTGGGACTTTCCCAGGCCAAGTTCAAGTCCCAGGCCCAGAGTTCAAACCGCAGGCTTTGAGTACAAGGACCAGGCCATGAAACTAACCCAAGGCCATTAGTTTAAGACCCATGCCATGAATTCAAGGATCATACCCTAAATTGATGTCCCAGATCCCCTTTTACCCTGAGTTCAAGTTGTGGGGTACCCATTCTACTCCCAGACCAAGAGATCAAGGCTCAGTCTTTTGAGTTCAAGTCCCAGGCTTTGAGTTAAAATCCTAGGCAAAGAGTGCAAGGTCCAGGACACAAACACAAATCCTAGGCCCAGATTACCAGTCTGAGGCCATGAGTAAAAATGCCAGGCCCCAATTTCAAGGCCCAGGACCCTATTTCAATTCCCAGGCCCTGAGTTCAAGGTCCAGAGATCCAGTTCAAAGCCAAGGCTGTGAGTTCAAAGTTTCAAGCCAAAACATGAGTTCTAATCCCAGATTCTTAGATGAAGGCCCAGGCTGAGTTTAAGGTCCAGACCTGGAGTTCAAATTCTATACTTTGGGCTCAAGGCCCAGACGATGAGACTAAGGCTACGGCCATGAGTTTAAGGCCCAGGCCATGAATTCAAAGCCCAGGCTCCAAATTGAAATCCTAAGCTCCTGCTCTCTCCCCAAGTTCAAGATCTAAGACCCCAGTTCAAATACCAGACACCCAGATCAAGGCCCAGGTTGTGAGTTTGAGGCCCAGAGCTCAAGTTAAAGGCCCCTGCCCCAAGTTCAAGGTCCAAGGCCCTAGTTCAAGTCCTAAGCCAAGAGTTCAAGGCTCAGTGTATGAGTTCAAGTTCCAGGTTTGAGGTAAAGGCCCACACTATGAGTTCAAGATCCAGTCCATGGTGAATAAAAATCCCAGGCCCTGGTCCCAAATTCTATTCCCAGGCCACAAGTTCAAGGTCTAGGCTATGAGCTCAATTCCCAGGTGCAGAGTTTCAGTTCCAGGATATGAGTACAAGTCCTAGGCCCCTAGTCCAAGGCCTAGTTTGTGGGTTCAAGGCTGAGGCAACTAGTTCAAATCACAGGCCACAAGTTCAAGGTCCAGGGCCCCAGTTTAAGTACCTCACTATGCGTTCAAGGCCCAAGATGTGAGTTCAAGGACCAGCCCCCAAGTTTCAGCTCTGGGCCTACAGTTCAAATCCCAGATCCTGAGTTCAAGGTTCAGACAGGGAATTCAAGTCCTATGCCCTGAATTCAAGGCCCAACTCCCGAGTTCAAGTATCAGGCTCCAAACCCAGATTCCAGTCTCTACATTCAAGTCACAGGCCCTGAGTTCAAGGACCAGGGCCCCAGTTCAAGTCCCAGGCCTACAGTTCAAGGTTCAGTCTGTGCTCTCAAGTCCCAGGTTCTGAGTTCAAGGCTCAGGCCTCATTTCAAGTCTCAGGCCCCAAGTTCCAGGCTCAGGCTCTGATTTCAATTCCCAGGCTCTGAGTTCACAGTCTATGGCCCTAGTTCAAGTCCTAGGCTGAATATTTAAGGCCATGTCTACAAGTTCTAGTCCCAGGCCCAAAGTTTAAATCCCAAGCCCAACTTCAAATCCCAGGTCCCAAGTTCCAGGCCCAGGCCCTGAGTTAAATCCTTAGGATGTGAATTCAAATCCCAGGCCCCAAATTCAAATTACAGGCTGACAATGCAAGGTCCAAGCCCTAAGTTCAAGGCTCAGGCTGTAAATTCAAGTCCCAGGTCCCTTGTTCAAGGTCCAGGGTCTCAGTTCAAGGTCCAGGGCCCCAATTGAAGTCCCAGGTCCTGAGTAGGACCATGTAGGTCCTGAGCTAAATGCCCGGGATGTGAATTCAAGTCATAAGCCCTCAGTTCAAGCCTCATGCTGAGAGTTCAAGGCCCAGGTCCTGACTTCAATTTCCAGGCCCTAGTTCAAGGTCTATGATATCAGTTTAAAGCCCAGGTCCCAGGTTGAAGTCCCAGGTCCAAGTTCAAGGCTCAAGTCCCAAGTTAAATGCCTAGGATGTGAGTCAAAGTCCCAAGCCCCAAATTCAAGTCTCAGACCAATGGTTCAAGGCCCAGGCCAAGTGTTCAAGGTTCAAATAGGGAATTCAAGTGCCAGGTACTGAATTTAAGGCCAATTCCTACTCTGAAAGTTCAAGTCCCAGGCCCCAAATACAAGTCTCAGGCCAATAGTTCAAAGTCCAAGACCAAGTTCAAGCCTCAGGCTCCAAATTCAATTCCAAGGCCCTGAGTTCAAGTTCCTAGGTTGTGAGTTTAAGGCCCAGACCCCAAGTTGTAATCCCAGGTTCCCTCTTCCTCCATAAATTCAGACTCAAGATCCTCAGATTAAATATCACGCCATGAGTTCAAGGTCAGGCTATAAGTTCAAATCCCACACCCAGAGTTTTAGGAACAGCCTATGAGTTCAAGTCCCAGGCCCACTTCAAGGCCCAGGCCACCAGTTTAAGATACAGACCTGGAGATCAAGCCCAGAGTTCAAGTCCTAGGCAATGTGTAAACATTCTAGGTCCTGAGCTTAAGTCTCAAACCCAAGTTCATGGCCCAGATGCTGATTTCAATCCCCAGGCCCCAAGTTCAAGCTCCAGGGCCCCAGTTCAAGTACCAGGCCATGGGTTCAAGGCCCAGGCTGTAAATAAAAATCCTAGTTCCTGAAATCAAGTTGAAAGTCCCAAGTTCAGGTCCAATCACAGATTTCAATTCCTAGGGTATGCATTCAAGTCCCATTCTGTAAGTTCAAGGCCCCAGAACATGAGTTATAGGTCCAGCTATGAGTTTGAGACCCAGGCACCCAGTTCATGTACCAGGTCATGACTTCAAGGCCTAGTATGTGAGTTCAATGCCCAGGCCCAGAGTTTCAGGCCAAGGCTATGAGTAAGGTCTCAGCAGGCTATCAGATCCTATGCCCTCTCTTTTCTAAGAAGTGTAGTCAGAGAGAATTTCCTATAATGCCCTGTTAATGGCCATTTTCTATGTCCACCATACTACACAGGGTGTTGCCAAAGACCTCACTTCACACAATGCCCAGTGGGTGACCAGGAGCTATACTCACACAACTCCCCAGGGTGATATAATCACATATCGCTTCCAGTAACCAGCGGGCAGTCAGGTGCTATGTATGGATATTGCCACTGGGTGACTTAAGAGAGTTCATTTGCCACAAAGCTCAGTGGCCTGCAGGGTGATGTGGTTGCACATCTATACGGGGTAGCACCAGAGAGCTCACTTCTCAAAATGTCCTACTGATGTCCCCATGGTAATCTGGCATGGCTTCATGGGATGGCACCAAGGATCTCCTTTCCCTCAATCACATGCTGACAGTTTGGTGTTGTGCCTACACATCTCTATGGGGTGGCAACAGAGAGCTAAGTTTCCAAAATGCCCAGCAGGCAGCTGGTGCTATTCCCACACATCTCCACAGGGTGGTGCTGGAGAGCTCATTTCTAAAAATGCTCCGCTTATGGCCCGATACCATGACTGCACATCTCCATGGGGTGGTGCCAAAGAACTCACTTCCCATAATGCTCAGCGACTGTGTAGGTGCTATGCCCACATATCTCCACGGGTTGGCTCCAGGGAGCTCACTTCCCACAATGCCCTGCTGACCATAGGGTGCTATGCTCATACATTTCCACAGAGTGGCACCTGAGAGCTCACTTCTCACAATACACTTCTGATGGCCAGGTGCTGTGTTTGAACTTCACTCGGTGGCACCAGACAGTTCCTTGCTCACAATGCCTTGCTTACTACTGGGTGCTATGTCCACTCATCTCCATGAAGCAGTGCCAGAGAGCTCAATTCATACAGTGCCAAGCAGGTGGCCTGGTGCAATGCCCACACATCTCCCTGAGGTGGCACCAGAGAGAAAAATCCCTACAGTGCCCTGCTGACTGCACTGTTATACCTGCACATTTCTACAAGGTGGCACCAGGGAGCTCAATTCCCACAATGCCCAGCATAAAGCCAGTTGCTGTATCAGTATATCTCTGAGGTGGTGCCAGAGAGCTCACTTCCCTCAATTTCCAGCTCAAGCTAAGTGCTATGCCTGCAAATCTTCATGTGTCACAAGAGGGCTGATTACCCACAATGCAATGCTGATGGCCCGGCATTATACCCATACAGGTCCTCGTGTTTGTGCCAGACAGATCCTTCCCAACAATGTCCAGCAGACAACTGGGTGCTGTGCATACACAGCTCCACTGGGTGACTCAAGTGATCTTACTTCCCACAATGCCCAGCAGGTGGCTGGGTACTTTGCCCACACATTTCCTTGGGGTGGCTTAAGAGGGTTCATTTCTGATTATGCTCAGCTGGTGGCCAGCTTGCTGTACTCACACATAACAATGGAGTAGCACCATAGAGTTCATTTCCCACAATGTTGTTAGCCTGGTGCTAAGCCCATGCATCTCCACTGGGTGGCACCAGGGACCTCTTTGCCCAAAATGACCAGTAGCGAGCTGATTCCTATGCCTGCCTTTATCCATAGGGTGACACCAGAAGGCTCACTTCCAACAAGGTCCATCGGGAGGCTGGGTGCTATGCTCGCCCAATTACACACTGGATCACTAGAGTGGTGAATTCCCACAATGCCCAGCTCAGCTGACAGCCCCTTGCTATGCCCACAAATCACCACAGTGTGGTACCTGAGAAGTCCCTTCCCACAATGCCCACCGAGCAGCCAGGTGCTCTACACACACATCTCCAAGGGATGGCACCAGAGAGCTCAGTTACCACAATGCCTCATGGATATTTCAGTACTATGCCTGCACATTACCACTGGGTAGTGCCCAGAGAACTCATTGCCAACAATGAGCTGTTGATTGCATGGATATATACCCACACATATTCACAAGGTGGCACCAGAGAGCTCACTTCCCAAAATGCCCAGTGGTGGCCAGTGGTTATGCCTGAACATCTTCCCATTTTGGTACAGAGAGCTCATTTCCCACCATGCCATGAGGTCGACATGCTGTTGTGCCTCATAGTTCCATAGAGTGGTGCAAAAGAGCTGATTTCCAACAATGCCCTTTTGACCAACTGGTGTATTTTGCCTGCACATTTCCACGGGTGGCACCAGAGCGTTCATTTCCCATAATAACCTGCTGATGGTCCGGTGTTATGCCTGCATATCTCTATGGAATATAGCTAGAGAACACTTCCCAAAATGCCCAGCTGATGGCTGTGTGCTATGCTTGCACATAACCACAGTGCGGAGCCAGAGAGCTCATATTCCACAATGCCCACTGTATAAACAGGTTCTATGCTATCAAAACCCCACAAAGTGGTGCCAGAGAGTTTATTTCCTACAATGCCCAGCGGGCAGTCAGGTACTATACCTGCACATCTCCATAGGGTGTCCAGAAAGTTCACTTCACACAATGCCCTACTGACAGCACAAGGCTATGTCCAAAAATATCCTAAAGGTGCCACTAGAGAGTTCACTTCCCTCAGTGACAAGCAGGCAGCTGGATGCTATGCATGGATATCACCACAGGGTATCTTAAGAGAGTATATTCCCCACAATGCTCAGCAGTCTGCGGAGTAACACAGGGTGGCACTAGAGAGCTCACTTCTCACAATGCCATGCTGATGGCTTCATGCTATGCCCACAGTTTCACAGTGTGGCATCAGGAGTTCATTTCCCACAATGCCCACTGAAGGGCCAGGTGGGATGACCACATAACTCCATGTGATGACTCCAGGGAGCTCATTTCCCACAATCCCATGCTGACAATGTGTGCTGTGCCCACACATCTCAACGTGATGGAGCCAGAGGACTCTTTTCCCACAATGCCTTGGTGAAGGCCATGGGCTATGCTTGCACATTTCCATGGGGTGGCATCAGAGATCTTGCTTCCCACAATGGTCAGTGGGTCATTGGGTGCTATGCCCACACATCACTACAGGATGACTCCAGAGAGCTCATTTCTCACAGTGCCCTACTGATGGCCCATTGCTCTGCCCATACATTTCCTCGGGGTGGAACCAGAAAACTTACTTCCCACAATACGCAACTTGCAGCCACATGCTATGCTCACACATCTACATAAGGTGGCACCAGATAACTCACTTCCCATGATGACCAGCATGAAGCCGGGCTATTCCCCCACAACTCTAGCATTTCTCACAATGCTCTGCTGATGACCCTATGCTATGCCTGCACATCTCCACTGGGTGGTGCAAGAGAGCTTATTTCCCACAATGCCCAGTGATTGCTGAGTGCTATGTCGCACATCTCCACAGGATGGCATCGGAGAGCTCACTTTCAACAATTCCCAGTGGATGCCCGCGTTGCACCAAAGAGTCATTTCCCATAATGCCCTGTGGACAAGTTGACATTATGTCCACACATCTCCATGGGGTGGTGACAGAAAGCACAGAAAGCAAACAGCCAGGTGGTACCCCAGCAAATATCGATGGAGCACCTCCAGGGAGCTCACTTCCTATAATGCCCAGGGGCTCTTGAATGCTATGCCACCATATTTTCATGGGATGGCTGCAGGGGGCTCACTTCCCACAATGCCCACATATTTGCACAGGTTGACACCAGAGAGCTCACTTCTCATAATTCCCTGGTGACAGCACTTAGCTATGCACACACATCTGTATGTACTGCCACCAGAGAGCTTATTTTTCACAATGACCTGTTGAGTGACCAGTACTATGACCTCACATCTCCAAGGGGTGGTACCAGAGACCTCACCTACCATGATCCCCAGCTGGCAGCCAGAGATTATGCCACCACACTACCATGGAGTGGCACCAGAGAGCTCACTTCCCACAAGGTCCTCCTGATGCTCAGGTGCTGTGCCTTCACATCTCAATGGGTTGGCACCAGAGGGCTCATTTCCAATAATGACCAGCGAGAGGCCAGGTGCTATGCCCACACATACCCACATGGTGGGGCCAGAGAACTAATTTCCCCCAATTCCCAGTGGGCAAGTGGGTGCTATGCTCTCTCATCTCCAAGGAGTGGCACCAAAGAGCTCATTTTCTACAATGCCCAGCCGGTGGCTAAGTGCTATACACACACGTCTCCACGCGATGGCATCAGAGAGCTCATTTACCACAATGCCTTGCTGAGTGCCCATTGCTTACCTACCTGCACATCTCCTTAAGGTGGGGCTAGAAATCTCATTTTCCACAATTTCCTGCTGAAAGCCTGGTTCTATAGTTGCACATCACCACAGAGTGGCATCAGAGAGCTCACTGGCCACAATGCCTTCCTGATAGCTAGGTGTTTGCCTGCACATCTACATACGGTGAAACCAAAGTGTGAACTTCCTATAATGTCCAACAGGCAGCAGAGATGTCCCTCATTTTAGCACCCACAACCCTTCTCTTCCAGCTCTTGATCTTTTGCTTCTCTTACTGTGCTGAACTCTTGGCTTACATCTTCATCACCTTCACCTTGAAGAGCCCTCATTCTATTTGCAAACATCACTTCTCATCCCACCTCTTCCTAAGGTGCACTGTTCACATGATGAAGAACAAAGAGAAAGACTGCTTTTTCCTGCTGACCTTGTTTGATGCCCCAGACAATCTCTCTGAATTCTATGGTGGCACAAAAGGGATGAAGAGCATTGACAAGCAGAGTCCTTAGGGCAGGCCCTAAGCCTTAGAAAGCAACAGTGTCAACAGGCTGGTGTTCTCACAGCAAAATGAGGCCTGGATGGTGGCAGACCTGTCCATTGAAGGGGCGGAAAGTCAATTTTGGCTTCGTAACTTCTATGATGGTCAGGGATCAGAGCCCTGACCAGCAGGGCCTCCAGAGAGGGCCCTTACTCAAGGAGCCAGAAGAGTCAGTGTCTAGCAAGACTCCTATGGGCAGCAATCAGAAGGGCACCTCCTCTTCCTCCTGTTGAATGGCCAAAGCCAGGCACAAAGGACTAGGCAGCTGTGTGTGCTGATACTGCCTTGAAAGCAGATGCCTTTGTTCAGGGATATGATTGCTCATCTTGGCGTGCAGAAGCATACAGCAGACAATCATCCATCCTCTTCTGCCCCCATTGCATGGTATCCTAGGCATGGGCATCTGGCTTCTTCTCCACAGGTGTGCCACAATCATGGCTATCTCATGAGGTGGTAAGGATGAATTATAACTCATAGTATTCAGTGCTGGCTGAGGTAGTGGTAGTGCAGGGCCTACACTTTGTGTTATAGTGGAGATGGTCAAGATGCCTGGACCCAATGTGTAGCCAGAGGGGCAGCAAATGAAGAAGGCTCCACGAAGAGGACCTGTTTTCCTGGGTGCTCATGACTGAGTCCCAGAGACAGGTGGTAAAGTGGCAGATGGATGTGAGCTTCAGCAAGTGGTGCTACTAGGATTTGGGTCTCATCTAGGTCTTACTTGTGCCCCAGTAGCTGCTCGGGTAACTAAGCAGGAAACTGCCCATGAAAGCAGCACAGCTGTAGGCCCTGGGCTTCCCAGAGCAGTTCTTGTTGTTGGAGGGCTGAAGTTTGGCCTTTACTGTGCCCAGGTATCTGCCCAGGTAAATGCCCATGAGTCGTCAGAAGTTAACTCACCTAAGCCTCAGAGGGGGAGGCCACTTCCAGACCCAGCATGGCAGCTCCTCTTTCAGGGTGCACAGGTAACTGTCCAAGGTGCTACTCGTGTTGCTGCCCATAAGAGCACAGTGACAGCCACTCTGGAGTCTTGTAGCTGCACAATCTGGGTCTCTGATAAAGGGGAGCACAGGATGAAAAGAACAGAATATTGAAGCAAGCAAATCATGTGGTATGCAGAGTAGCCAGAACCACCGTCACAGCAGTGCTACTTGACCAGGCCTGCACTATCCTGACTCATGGGGAACAGCATGGTATGCAATGAGAATCCAAGCACATCATGCCGCAGCACTGAACATAAACAAGAGTACAGCACAGACACACTCACATACATAGAGAAAGTGAGTGGAATTAAAATCCTATGTGCATGCCCACATTCACAACAGGAAGACAACTCCCATAAGCATGCCTGTGCATTCTAGCACTACTAGATGCACCAGAAAGACCCCAGATCACAGGAGGGGAAGTGTGTCAACAGGCCTACATGCACTAGGAAGCCTGCCTCACCTGTAGGCACACAGGTACCAGGTGGCACTCAAGCACCAAAGAAATCCAGGCCTGCCCTGTCCATGACTTGAATCATTCAGGCTGGGTACAGGCAGGACAGAGCTAAGTCTCCTAGCACAGCTGGTAGCCCTTCCCATGCCTGGGAACCTATTCTATAGCCTCATGGATGACCAGACGCTGACTCCCATTTTGTAATTAGGTGCAGAAGTGAGCCCCCCATTTGCCATGCCCTTGCAGCAGCACCTTCAGCTTGGACCTCATCTCTTGCAGCTGCTGCCAGCACCAGTGTTTGGGCAGGGCTGCCTCAGCACTCCCACCAGGACTCCTCCTGCAGAGCCTGCACTGTTGCCCCTTAAGAAGGCTTGGGCCTCCTGGGATAGAGTGGCTTCCACCATATGTGAGGTTCTCAGTGGGTATGCAGTGCTTGCTGGTGCCCCCAGTAGATGTATATTCAGGGCGGACTTTTGGCCCTTGAGCACTCATTCTGAACCTACGTGCCCATGCTCAGGTGTCTACATTATGTTGCTTTGTCCATCCAAGAATGCCCATGTCATTGTGTCAAATTTGCTGGTGCATATTTGCCTGTGTATATACTTGTCCCCCTTAGTCCATGGTCCTTCTGGTACATGTGGCTGTTCTGGAATGCATGGATATGATTGTGGGGGAGTGGGCTTGCTGGGGCACATGAGATACATGTGACGTTTTGAGCTCATGAATTTAATGTGTGTGTGTGTGTGTGTGTGTGTGTGTGTGTGTGTGTGTGTGTGTGTGTGTGTGTGTGTGTGTTGGTACCAGAGCACTGCCCACAGCTCCACATAGTGGCCCCATGTGTTCATTAAAAGAAGGAATAATTTTATTTTATTGTTTGTCTAGTATTTTTGTTCATGTTATTGTTTGGAAAATCTTAATGAAAATTTAGATCTCATTCTACATGTCAGGCTCTGCCTCAATTTCTCCTGTGTTGAAGTTACACACAAGTGCCAACTACTGTTGGTACACTGTTCTTTACATTTAATTTTCTGTGATATTAGATTCTTTATATTACTCAATGAATCATTACACATACGCATATATTTGTAGTTTTAATACATTTATTTATACCTTTCCTCTTTTTATTACTGGACAATCATAGGATACTTCACAGGATTATAGGCTACTTTCACAGGAATGTGTACATTTTAGAAAAGAGTACCACACCATTCTTGGAGGACATTTGGAATCACAGCACTGGGGATTTCTTTCTTTCTTTCTCTTCTTTATTTCTTTTGCTTTCTCTCCCTTTTTTCCTTATTATTTTAAACTTCTCCTTTCTTTTCTTTTTGGAGCCAGATGTAGAGCTTTAACTGAGGGTCTAGTCACTGAATCTGAGGTTGGCCATCTACCACTTAATGAACAGATAAGTGGTTAATTGGAGTAAAAGCTCTCGGCCACTTTTCTGCCATTGATACTTTCAAACCAGGATTCTCCCGAATTCCACTGGGTGGCACCACATAGCTTCTGTTACCAGCAACGTTTTTGCTTCCTTTTTTGTGGTTGTTTAATTATTATCATTGTTTTCTGTATATATGTCAAGGTGGCCCAGTAAGTCTCATCCTCCATCTTCAACATTCCCAGTGCTGTAGATAAACCCCCGAACATTCAAAGGGGGTTATTCTGATCTTTATAACAATGTGTCTACATTTACTTTCTATTACATTAGATTATGTTAACAGAAATAATGGCATTGTATATATTTAGATTAATACATGCATGCATTTTCAATAGATAGTTCTAGGAACTCAGTTCAACTAAATCAACATCTCTACTTGGTAGAGATGTGTTGAAAATAGGATTTGGAATTCCCTGTTATTGTTGCATGAACCTCAGCTGACAGAAAAAAAACATGTTAAAAGCGAGATGTCTTATGCAAAATCATTGGTTCATGTCTGTAAGTCTAACTGCTTACAATGAGTTTGCAGGTTTGAGGCTAGCTAACTGAGGAATATGAAATTCTTTTCTCTATACCCTCAAAAGAGAGAAATGGAAATATGTCCCATTGTATGGGTGATAGCCCGTATCATGAAAGCTCACATGCACACTGAGGCCCTGAGCACAAAAAGACAGAATTCCCATCTCGTGGCAGGAAGTTATACACACAAAATTCCACTAGATGGTGCCAGAGGTCTACCATTCCTCTCAACCACAGGGTGGCAATCTCTGTTCCCATTTTCTGGGCAGGAAGTTATACACACAAAGTTCCACTGGGTGTCACCAGAGATCTACCAAAAGCAGCACAATTCTTCTTGTCCACAGGGTGGCACTATATATATCAAGTCCCAGAAGTCCAATCATCTATCAAGAAATTATAGATACAAAATTCCTCTGGGTGGTACCAGAAATCTGAGAGCTACAAAATTCCTCTCTTGCACAAAGGGTGGTAGTAGAGATCATTCTGCTGGCAGAATGTTATGTACACAATACCACTGGGTGGCACCAGAGATCTAGTGAAAGCAGCACAATTCTTCTCTTGACCACAGGATGGCACTAGAGTTCTTAATTCTCAAAATTACGATCTAGGGGCATAAATTTATGCACCAAACATTCTATTGCATGTCACCAGAGATTCACTGAAAGCGACAACTTTGGAGGTCAGTTTGCAGTCTTACTCTTTCTCTTTGTCTGTCTCTCTGTCTCTGAATCTTTCTCCCTGTCTCTCTGTCGTCTTTTGTACCTTTTCTTTATAGGAGCATTTTGTGGGCTTGAGTTCCTTAGTGTTGAATCTGAGGTTGATAGTCTACCACTTAATTCACAACTCCATGTTTTTGGTTCCTAGTGGAAATGAAACCTTTCAGCTATATTTATGCCTATACTGGCTTCAACCCAAGGTATTTATATGTCTGCATCCTGACTTGGATTGTACTCTTGAGCTACCAGCTCACAGCCAGTATTGTGGTTTTATCATGGGATTCTCAAAAATATGTGAAAAGGTCTTACAATACTTTTCCTTTCCTAGCCACACAGGGATACCAGAAAGTTTATTTCCCATAGTGTCCCGCTGGAGCCAAGAAGCTATACCTGCACATTTCCATTTGGGTAGTGCCAAAAAAGCAAGGAAACTGGCAATATTGTTTCTGTTGTTTTTGTGTTGTTTTGTTCTATTCCTTTGTTGATCTTATTGGATAATGAGAACCCCCTGAACTTTCTAGATTGTCTTAGAAGTTTTTATCGTTTTGTTCAACTGCTCTTGCGGTAAATTGATTTCAATCAACAGAGTCTCTTCTATATTATTTAATTATTTCCACTGTTTTGACATTTCATTCTTTTTTCCTAACCATGCACATTTCTAAGAATTTGGTTAATCTAAGGCTCTATGGCTGTGTACTCTCTACCAAAGGACACCAGAGCCTAGTTGAAAGGAATTTGCAATGTCCTGTTATTAATAAGTGGGGTTCCTATCCAAAACTAAGGAAATTGAAAAGGAGAATTCATATGCGGAAACACTATGGAACACTTAATCTAATGTCCACATGGTGGCAGCTTTGAGCTCATTTCCCAGAATAATATGCTGGTACAAAGTTGCTATGTGCTAACACCCCACTGGGGGGGCGGTACCAGTTCTACAAAATACATCAGCAAGGTTAAATGTCATTGTCGGAAATTAAAAGTAGAAATGTTGTTCTCAAGCAATATCTTCCCTGATTTGTTCCATTTATTCCAGCACTTGACAGGCTGAGGCAGGAAGGCCCAAAACAAGCTGGGTTGCAAACTAGCACTATGTCTCTGAAGAAGGTGAGAACAGCTGGGTGCCATGTGGTAAACTCTTAGCTAGGTAGCATTGAACTGCACTAGATAGAGTGCAATTCAATGTTACTATAGACAATAAGCCAATGATACAGTCATTTCAAAGAAAGTAGTGGAGACAGGAACTGGAGATGCATGTCCCCAGGCCAAAAAAAAGAAAAATCTATAACATGAAGGGTCTAAGAATATCTAACCACAGGGCTGGGAAGGTGGTTCAGTAGTAGAGCACTTGCTTTGCATGCCTGAGGCCCTGGGTTCGATTCTCCAGCACTACATAAGTAAAAAGAAAAAAAGCCAGAAATGGCGCTGTGGCTCAAGTGGTAGAGCGCTAGCCTTGAGCTGAAGAGCTGGGGGACAGCACCCAGGCCCAGAGTTCAGGCCCCACGACCGGACCCCACCAAAAATATAATAATAATATCTAACCACAAAGAGAGCAAAATAAAGGGGAAGTAACTAGGCCCATATGGGAGTATACACTGTGATCCCAACAATATATGAGATAGAAATCAGGAATTTCTTGTGTGAAGCCACTTCGTGGTGTCAATGAGAATCTACCTAAAAAATAACTAAAGCGTGGAAGGTGGCTCAGTGGTAGAGTGCTTGCCTTGTTTGCATGAGGCCTGGGTACAATTCCTCAGCACCACATAAGCAGAAAAAGTCAAAAGTGTAACTGCTGTCTCAAGTGGTATAGCGATAGCCTAGAGCTGAGGAGCTGAGGGACAGCACACAGGCACAGAGTCCAAGGCCCACAACTGACAAACATATAACTAAACATCTGTCATGTCCAAAAAAAAAAAAATTGAAAGAGGATGAATGTGGGTGGGTGGTAGAGCATAGTTCCTCTCATGTCCACAAAGAGGCAACAGAGAGCTCATTTCCCAGAATGCCTAGCTTGTGCTAGGATGTTATGCCCTCATTTTCCACTGGGTAGCACCACAGAGCCACTGAATCCAGCAATGGTTTTCCTGAAGTTTGTTGTTGTTGTTGTTATGGTCATTGTGCAATTATCTTTATTGTTTTCTGGATTGTTTTGCAAAAATACATTTCAATATACATATCAGAGTAGTTCAGTATGCCTCAGCCTCCATTGACAATTTTCCAGTACTGCAAGAAATGCAATGTGTACCAAACTGTGGCTATACTGACCTTTAGAACAGTGTCTACATTTACTTCCTATAACATGAGATTCTTCCAGTTCATTGAGGTACACTTCATATATTTCATATATTTGAATATTAATGTGTATGCTTAATTATTATTTTGTGAGACACTAGTCGGCACTTTCTTAAACAGAATTTACATTTGTATACATTTTCTTTAAAAGTTAGCACATTCTGGTTCCAAATAGGATTTGAAGTCTCTTCCTGTTCATACTGAACCCCAGCTCATAAAGGGAGAGACCATGTTACAAGGAAAATTTTTACTCAAACACAATTGTCTCTTTAACTCTAACCTTCAGGAAGCTGTTAGTTTGGAGGTTTGAGGTTAGACCAGACAGGAACATCGATAAAAGCAGTGTTTCCTATTAACCATGAAATAGTGAGAATTAGAAATATGACTCAATTGGCTGAGTATTAGTTTCGAGCACAAATGTGTGCCTGGGCCCAGCCAAGCTGTGTTTATGGCTGAACATCATCACAAAAAGGTAGACAGGGAGAAAGAGAGAGAAGGAGAGAGAGAGAGAGTTCATTTGCCTGAAGAATAGTGGCAGGGAACAATTCCCCTCTTACCTACAAGGTGGCATTAGGAATCTGAATTGCCAGAATTTCAATTGGATGGCAGGAAGTTACACAGAGACAAGGATTTGAGCCACAGATTCACTAAAAAGAGAAATGTTTTTTCCTTCTGTTTTTTTGCTGTTATTGTTTAATTATTATTATTATTGCTGTTGTTTTCTGGGTTGCTTTGTGAAAGTGCTTCTCAATATAGATGGCAGTGTGGGCCCAAATGGCTCATCCTCCATCTTCAACTTTGCTGCGAGTAAACCCATGCACAATCAAGTGTGGCTACACTGATCTTTAGAAAAGGTGTCTACAAAAACAAAAGAAAATGTGTCTACATTTACTTTCTATTATATTAGCTTCTTTAAATTATTTAAATAACTTCATTTTATATATTTAGACATTAATGTAGGTATATTTTTAGTTTTTATTTTCATCATGAGACACTTCTAGGAATCCGATTAAACTGCACTCACTTTTCTATGTACTTCTTAAAAGAATAACACATTCTTATTCAAAATAGGATTTTCAATGTCCTGTTGTTCATACATGAATCCCAGCTGGCAAAGAGAAATACCATGTTAAAAGAAAAATATCCACCTCAATGCCACTGGTTCATAGATTTAAAACAACCACTCAGCAGGCTGAGATATGAGTTTGGGGCTACCCCAGGCAGGGGGTGTCCATGAAAATCTTGTTTCAAATTAACCTCCACAAAGCCAGATATGGGGTGTGGCTCAAGTGATAAGGCACTAATCCTGAGGCCAAATGCTCATAGGAATACTCAGACCCTGAGTTTATGCCCCAGCATCTTCACAAAATAACAGGGAGAGAAAGAGGGGGGAGGGGGAGAATATACCTGCAGAAGATTGCTAGGGAGCAATTCCTCTTTTGTCCACAGGGTGGCACTAGAGAAGTGGTAAGAAGTTATGGACAGAAAATTCCACTGGATGACACCAACCCGAAAGCACAAGTTTTGGTTCTCAAATTTGCCGAATACCTTTGTCTTTGTTGTTCTTCCTTCCTTTGTTCCTTTCTTTAGGGGGCCTGTTCTGGGGCTTGAACTGAAGGGCTCGGATCTGAATCTGAGTTGAACTTCTTCCCCTTAATTCACAGCTCCATGTTTTTGCAGGTTAGTTGTATTTAAAGCTCTTAGGCACTTTTATTTAACCAGGCTTTCTCTGACCCAAGATCCTCTGATCTCAGAATACTGAGTAGTTGGATTATAGTTGGGACCCTGTAGCACACATCCAGATAAGAGTCTCCAGGTAAATAGTGGTTAAAAACAAGATAAAGTGTTAGAAGGCTTTATGATGTTCTTCCTATCCTGGCTACAGGGTGACACCAGAAGCTCATTTCCCACTATCCCCAGTTGAAGTCAGGGAGCTATGCCTGCACATCTCCACAGGATGGCAGGAGAGGACCACAGAAACCAGCAATGTGTTTGCTGTTGTGTCTGTGGTGGTTTTCTTTGTTTTGGGCTCTTTTTAAGAAAAAAATAAATCTCCCTACTTTTTTAGCTGTCCTATCCTCTGCTCAAATTCTTCCATGCTGCACTATCACTCCAATCAACTGAAGCTTCACTGCACTAAGAACAAATTTTCTATCAGTTACTATTAATTCTTCATATTAATAAAATTCACAATCTTTCCACTAACATACTTATGTATTAATATAATAATTATTAATATAATTACATAAGTATATATGAATATATAATAATATATAAGTATATATGTATAGATAAGTCTATCTAGTTATATTTTAATACATTTTTCATTTTTGCTGACACAGTTGTAGTAATCCAGCTACTTTAGATCAACCTGACCATATTCTTTTCAGAGAATACCAACCAGCTTCATTGAAGAGGAGTTGGAATCTCCTAGTCTTAATATTTGAATCTCCCTTAGCAAAGGGTAAAAGTAATTTAAAAGGAGGATGACTGTGAAGATGCTGGACAGTGTTCTTCCTCTGTATCAAGGTGGCATGACAGAGCACTTCTCACAGAAAGCAAAATGATGCTCATGAGTTATACTAATAAGTGTCTACCAGATAGAGCCACTGATTAAGAAAATGTTTTTGCTGCTGTGTTTTCTATGGCACTATTTTAAAATTTTTTCTGTGGGACAGGTGGGAGGCATCATCTTGTTCAGCTCCTCATCCTCCATTCTAAACTTATTCCTTGTGTGACTGCATATCCAAATTTGTATGTACCTATCTGGTGAGCCTTGGCCTCTTGCTGACCATGGACCAGCTGGTGCCAATAGACAGCCTGGTGTGTGTCCCTAGTCATGTGCAAGCCCAAGCCCCTAGTTGTGCTTATGGGCTTGTCCCTAGTAGTGTACATACTCCAGTAGTGCATATGCCCCTCGTAGTGTGCATACACATACCCCTTTTTGTGCGCAGCCCATGCCCCTAGCAGTATGCTTGCATATGTCCCTAGTAGTACCAACATGCATGGCCCTAGTAGTGTGCATGCTCATGCCCCTAGTGGTACACAGGCACATGCCCCTAGTAGTGCACATGCGCAAGCCACTAGTAGTGTGCATGTGCATGCCCCAGTAGTATACATGTGCCTCAAGGTACTGGGCCTGTGTTTCCACTGATTCACAACAGCCTTCTATTTTGTATGCTCTTAGTGGAGATGCATGTGATGCAATGGTGATGTGAGCATCCTATTGTGTGTGCAGGAGCTGGTGCTCAGATGACTATTGCTGCACATGCAGCTTCTCAAGCCCATGTGTCTGCTGGTATCCACAAGCTTCCAGGAAGCTAGTGCCTGCTGTTGTGCATGTACCTCCTGGAGGTCCTGAGTCTGTTGGTGCATGGGCCTCTTGGTGAGCATGCTCCTGTTGGCACAGTCACTTGCTCCTGTACAAGGCCTGCCTGATGCACCTGTGCATCTGCTGATGAGCACGAGCATTCTAGTGAGCATGAAAAAGTTGATGCACATGCGCCTCTCTGAGCTCGCCTGTAAGCTGGTGCATGCTAGACTACTTCTGCACATGTGCAGATGGTGGGCCGCCTGGACTGGGTGGAACCTCCTGGCAAGCATGCTCCTGTGGGAGCCCATGTCCCTGCTGGTGAGCGCCAGCATCTACTGCACATGAACTCTCTGGTGCCACAAGTCTCCTGATGCTTATGGGCCTCCTGGAACCAAAATGTCTGCTGGTACTCTGGAACATCCTGGTGCTCCAGGGCCTTCTGGTGAGCATACAGGTCTGTAACCGTGAGTCTGCTTGTGTACTTAGGACTCCAGCTGCACCCTGGCGTGCTGACATGCACAAGCAAGCTTACTGAAGAGGGTCTGATGCTGTGCGTGGGCATGGACCTGAGATTTTGTGTGTTTTGTGCATGTATTGGGAGTATGTGTGGGCCTCGGGGCCTCCAATTGATTTTTATGCTTCAGCATGGGGTCCGCAGGCTTCCTCTGTGCTCCGCGTGTACCTCCAGACAGAGGATCCCGCATGCCCAGCACCCTACGGGCTCTGTTGTCATCCTGGAGACCAACAGTCACTTGAGCCGTGTGCGCTTCCTGTCTGTGGGCGTCTGCATATGTCTGCAGATATTTCCTTGGAAGCTCTGATCCTGCAGCCACATGACTCCAAACTCATCAGTGCTCACTCTCATGGGCAGCAAAGTGAGTAATGCCCTAGCCAGGTACTGAGGCACTCCAAGGTCCCAGCCTCCACCCTGGGTCCGTAGATGCCACCCTGGGAGGCAACAGTGCACTAACTGCAGACAGCTTCTGGGCACCTACCTGGCCATCTACCTGGACAGACGCCTGGCTGAATGCCTGGGCCACATGAAGGCCATGTTCCACGCCTCAGCCAGGCAGCTTCCTGAGCGCCAGGCAGAGCCAACTGGGGCCCCGTGGCCAGCAGCCCCTGGGGGCTGCACACTGAGACCCACTGGAGTCCCAACCTTGAGTCCCCTGATCACTAGGTTCATGAATGGCCACCCCAGGCCCCGCACCCTTCTTTATCACTTCCCATCTGGTTGTGCCTGGGGCTCCAGTGCCCTGGACACATCTACGATTACCGGAGGTGGCAACAGCAGCTCGCCCAGGCCCTGCACCAGCACTCCAATGCGGTGACCAACCACATCCATCCCTGCAATTGCCCTATGGCCACGTCACCTGAGCCCCAGTGGAGAAGAAGCCCATGTGCCATGAAGACCATGCTGGAGGCACTCCGCCAGTGCAGCAAGGACAAGAGGAAGCTGGAACCCCGCTTCTAGGCCTTCAGGTGGGTGTATGTCAAGACAGACGCGTGACCTGTCTGTGGCGACTACTGACAGGAGCCATGAATGAAGTGCACTACAGCCTGATGCTCAGCGAGGACTCGGTGGACGCCTTGGCCTCCAAATACCAAGCCATCATCCACTTTGGCCCTGGCACCAAGAAGAAAGGGAGCCAGCTCCGCATGACCAGCAGCCCGTAGCTGTTTAGCAACGGAAATAAGCAAATGCGCCTGCCTCCCACAGAAGACCCGCTAGACAACTGCCCCAAGCGCCACCAAGAATCTGGCTTTGCCCTGCCTGTTAGAGCTGCACCTGGAGTGCCAGAGTCCGGATCCTCCTCTCTGCCCATGGACACCTAAGAGCCACTCAGCCAGGAGAAGCTCCTTCCCCCCCACCCCTACGCCAACCTGCTGACCCCACTCCTCCTCAGAGCCAGCCCTCCCCTGTACTCCACAGATGACACTGAGCAGACGCTTCTCCCATTCTATGGACAGCCCCAACCAAACCCAGACACCCTTCCTCCCCGTGGGGAGCCCACATAGAAGAGAAGTTGCAGACCCCAAATCCCTGCATCTTCCACAGAGTCCTGTCTTATCCCTGCACTAAGACTTGCAGGGACTCCAGCTCCCCTACCCCAAAGCCCCACTTCCTTTTTGCTAGAAATTTGTAGTTATGGCATTGCCTTTATTTTAGCAGATAATAAAATTATACCATTTGATTGTTTACAAGTTGTTCTCTCTTTCTTAGAAAGACACTACATCATGCTAGGGTCCTGTCTGAAATTCCTTCAATGAGGCATACCCAGGCGGATGAAGGGGTTTGGGTTTCAAAGTGAGATCCTCCATCCAAAAAAGAATTTGTGTGTAGCTCAGTGATAGAACAACCTTCAAACAACTTTGTTTGAATAGTCTAGCATGCCCTGGGGGTCAATCTGTAGCATGGCAAAATTGAAGAAAAGGGGGTGAAATATAGGTGGTAATGAAGGTGGAAATGGAGTAGGAGGTGGTGAAGAAGGAAGAGGAGGAGAAGAAGCAGCAGGAAGAGTAATAATTGGAGGAGGAGCAACTGAAGGAGCAGGAGCTGGAAGAGGAGTAGCTGGAAGAGGAGGAGGAAGAAGAAGAGGAATAATAGAAGGAGGAGGAGGAGGTGGAGGAGGAGGAGGAGGAGGAGGGTGGATATGGTGAAGGAGGAAGATGTGGAGGAGGAGGAAGAAGCAGTGGAAGAGATAGAGGAGGGGGAAAAGGTGCAGGAGATGGAGAAGGGGTAGGAAGAGAAGGAGGAACAGGAGAAAGAGGAGGAGGAAGAGGTGTAGGAGGAGGATAGGTGGAGGAAGGGGTGGAAGAGATAGAGGAGGATGAAGAAAAGATGGAGGAGGGAAAGGAAGAGGAGGAAGACGAGGAAGAGGAGGAGGAGGAGCAAGGAAAAGGAAGAGGAGGAGGTGGAAGAAAAGGAGAAAGAGACGGAGGAGAAATAAGAGGAGGAGAGGGAGGAGGAGGAGAGGAGAAGGAAGAGGAGGAAGTGACTGCATGATCATGTTTTCTACTTGTCACTAATTGGGCCCTACCTCCTCTAAGTTTTTGGCTTCTGTTCTGGGTTGCAGAGGGCAACTATCCCCAGTGGTGACCATCAGTATCTCTCCAAGCATTTCAGTATCTCTAAAGGAGAAAATCTTGTCCCACTGAAAACTACCTAAGTAAAGCTACATTTAAAAAGGAAAGCAGGTTGAGTCTCAAATTTTAACTTATAAACATTATGTCTGGAAATTTATAGCACAATGGCATTCATGCAAATTATAGATATGTCAGTATTAAATATTATCAAAATACAATTTAAGGTTTTGTGGAATTGTTGTTGCTTACCATACCAAGTGTGTAGGTTTTAGTGTCCAGGAGAGCTGAAACAGATTGATAACCCCTCCTCTACCCATGCCAGATTTGAGTGTGTGTGTGCACTGGTTCTGCCGCTCCAACTCAGGATGTGAGTGCTTTCCCTCAAATTTCTTTTCAAGGCTAGCACATTATGACAGTAGCCTTAACTCCACTTCAGGCCTTTTTAAGAAGTTAACTGGAGATATGTCTCGTGGACTTTCCTGTCTGTGCTGGCTTTGAACCCAATCCTCAGAATTCAGCTTCCCAAACTATAGTAATGAGCCAGTGTCTCTGGACCAGCACATGCCTTGATTGGGCCAAATGGGTTCCCAGCATATAGAAGTTAAGTCACCAAACACACAGATGACCCTTCATGTACCTCTATTTAGCAACCCGTGGTCTGACACACCCAGGCCTTCTGAAATGGGGTGACAGCCATGCATTCCACACACAGTGCTTGGACCTCCCCGCACTTAACGTGGTATTCAATGTTCTTGCAGCTGTTATGCCACTCCTTTGTGGATAGAAGGGTCCCCTGAGTCTCCTGCAGGCCTTATCCTGCAGCAAAGCACTGCAGCCCCATAGGTTGGTCTAGGTAACCTGGGAAAGAAAGTGCACCTGCAGATTGGCACAAGCTCTGTGTGCATGCTGGGCACCTGGACTGCAAGAGGCATTTGCTCTGTACAGGTGTCAGGGTGCATGACCCATATCATTCACGCTGGCTCCTGACATGAACCCCAGCATTGTGGTTTGGGGGGGTGTGCTTATTAAGAGATGGTATGTTATTGTGTCTGGTCCTGGATTGAGTATGTAGTTTGGATCCAGTGTTGTACTCAGGCCATAGCACACAGTGGGTTTGTATAAGTGAGAACTATTAAAGAATGGCAGGACTGGTCACTGATAGTTCACACTTGTAACACTAGTGACTTGAGAGGCTGAGATCTGAAGATCATGGTCCAAAACCTGCCCAGGCAGGAAAGTCAATGAGACTCTTATCTCCAATAAACCACCAGAAAACTGGAAGTGGTGCTGTGGCTCTGGTCTTGAGCTTAAGTAGAGCTCTAGCTTTGAGATTAAGAGCTCAGGAACAGTGCTCAAGCCCAGAGTTCAAGTTCCAGGACTCACCCCCCAAAAAATAAGAATGGCAGGGTCCAAGATGAGTGAGTGAGGTTGGCTACTATAGGGGACCATGTCGAGCTACGATTCTCTGGTATTCTCCTGAAGTACTGGCAGCTGATGCTTGTGCCATTCTGTAAGGGGGCAGGAAGGCTTTCCATACATGGCTTTTACCTATTCCCAGCTAGGATCTAAATGCTACCCACGAAATTTCAAATCATCCTTTCAGTGAGGCTGTGGCATCACCTTCATATGGTTCCTAGAAATGTGGATATTAATTTCTCAGAAGGCCAAACTAGTGCCAAGAGACTATAACATCTGTACAGGGTGCCACTGGACATTCATGGAAATCAGCAACATATTGATCTAAGGTTGTTTCGTGATTCACTTTTGTGGAAAAATATCTCACTATACATCACAGTCTGGCTTAGAACTCTTAACCTCACCTTTCTCATCTGTACCTATTGTTATCAATTGTGGCGACACTTCATTTTTTTTGTCAGGGTCTGTGCACTGTCCCCAAGCTGCTTTCGCTCAAGGCTAGCATTCTACCATTTGAGCCATAGCACCACTTCCAGCTTTTTCTGTTTTTCTGTAGTACTGAGGAATGGAACCCAGGGTTTCATGCGTGCTAGGAAAGCACTCTACCACTGAGCCACATCCCCAGCCCCTACACTGTTCCTTATAACAAATTTTCTATGGTAATTTTCAAAGAAAGACAGTAATTTCTTTGTATTAACTTAATCATTAATACATAGTTGTGTATTTATCATTCATTTATTTATTCTATACTTAGACAGTTCTAGGAACCTGATTCTAGGAACATGATGCTTTGCTTTCTTATTGAAGAAGATACGGAATCTCCTGCTCTTAATTCTTGAATCTCACTTGGCTAACGGTAAAAGTAATTTAAAAGGAAGATGACTATGGGAAGGTGCCAGAACTTACTTCCTCTTATGTACACATATGGTAACAGAGAGCTCATTCCCCAGAATTCCAAGTTAGTGCTAGAAAGCACTAGAAAGTGCAGAACTATACTGAGTGATGCCATAGGACCTCTGAAGCCAGAAATGTAAATGTGGCTGTTTTGGGGCTGTTGTTGTATGTTTGCATGTATTTTTTCATGGTGAGACAGCTCTAGATACCCAATTAAACTAGGTCTACATGTATATGTGTTTGTTATAAAAAATACATTCTTCTTTAAACAAAATAGGATTAACAATCTCCTTGTTGGTACATGAACCCAACACCATTGTCTTGTGACACTAATGCTAACTGTTCAGGAAGCTGACATATTGGGGTGGAGGCTGGAGGCTGGCCTGAGCAGGATCATCCATGAAACTCTTTTCTCCAATTATTCACAAAAAGCCAGAAATGAAGATGTGGCTAATGTGGTAGGGCATATGCCCTGAGCTCAAAGCTCATGGACACACTTAAGCCCAGTGTTAATACCCCAACATCAGCAAAAAATGACAGAGACAGAGAGACAGAGTGATACTAGGCAATCATTATGCTATCCACAGGGTGTCACTAGAAAACAGATTTTCTAGAAGCCAATCTGCTGGCCACAAGTTATAATATATAAAATTACACTAGGTAGAGCCAAAGATTCACTGAAAGCAACAATTTTATGCTCATTGCTTCATTTCATAATTTTTTTGTATTGTTCTGTGGATCAATATGCTTAAACGTTTTGGGTTTTTTTTTGCCCATCCTCAGGCTTGACCTGAGGAGCAAGATATTGTCCCTGGGCTGTTTTTGCTCAAGGCTAGTGCTCTGCTAGTTGAGCCACAGTGCCACTTCTAGTTTTTCTGTGGTACTGAGGAATCAAACCTTGGGCTTCGTGCATTCTAGGCAAGGTTTCTGCCACTGAACTACATTCCCAGCTGTGGAACATTATGAGAAAGAATCTCACTACACTCACAAGTCAAGTCTACTACTCATTATCTTCCTCCCTCAACCTCTCCTGCTTTGGAATTGAACACATGTGCCACCTAGTTTAGTGACCTTGTTCTTTAGGAAACTGGCTCAACTTTCTATAGAAAGTCTAGAGAAGAACACTGCAACCCTGTTGAAGAGAATTTGCAATCTTCTGTTCTTAATAGGTGGATTCCACTGTCAAAGATTAAGAGGAGTTAACTGGAGACTGAGTGTGTGAGCGCATTATGGAGTTATTAATCTCTTGTACACAGGGTGCCAATAGACAGATGCACAAAAATACATTAAGCAACCTAAATATCAGAGTTCGAAATTAAAAGCAGAAAACTTGTTTTCAAAAAAGATCTGCCCAGATTGGCACCCATAGCTCCAGAATTGGGAGACAATGGCAGAAGAAATCTGGCAAAATCAAAAGAAAAATGTAAGAAGGCTTCCCAGTGTTCTTCCCTTCCCAACCACAGGATGTCACCACAAAGCTCATTTCCCCCAATGCCAAGCTGAAGCCTGGGAGCTATACCCATACATCTTGACTGGGTAGTGCCAAAGAAGCATGAAAAATTGCAATGTTTTATCTGTTTCTTTCTTTTTTAGTTTTTCTGTTTCATTGTTTTGGGGATCATTTTGGGGGGAAAAGACCTCACTGTACTTGCTAGGCTGTTCTAGAACTGTTTATCCTCTCCTGTGTTGCACCCATTGCCATCAACTTTACACTGTATTACAAGTTTTTCATTTATTTTCCAACAATAACTTTGATTCTTATTAACCTATTTAACTATAATTTACAGATTAGATCATTTCTATGCTGAGACAATTCTAGAAACCCAGTTAGTCTGACAACATGACAGTGTGCTTTTCTTTCCTTTTTTCTTTTTACCAGTCCTGGGGTTTGACTCAGGGCCTGGGCACTTTCCCTGAGTTTCTTTTGCTCAAAGCTAGCGCTCTATCACTTGAGGCACAGTGCCACTTCTGGCTTTTTCTGTGTATGTGGTACTGAGGAATCAAATCCAGAGCTTTATACCTGATAGACAAGCACTCAACCACTTTAGAATCTCCTACCATTAATGCTTGAATCACACTTGGCAAGGGGTAAAACAATTGAATTGGTGGTTAAATGTGGAAAAGATGCTGGAATGTTCTTCCTCTCCTGTCCACTGGTGGCAACACAGAGCTAATTTACTAGGAAGCAGAACTGATAATTTGGAGCTATGTTACAGGAAAACTCCACTCGAAGGTGCAACAGATGGACTGAAACCTGGATTGGTTTGGGGGTTTTGCTTCTGTTTCTTTGTTTTTGTTTTTGCTGCCTACATTTTTATAGCATTGGTTTTTATTGGTTATATTTAAGAACATCTTAAATTGAATCACCCCTACCTAACACAGGTGATGCTAACAGAGAGCACCTCATCCTCCTTGGTACATGCACTTCCTGTTGTGCAAGTACTTGCTGCTGAGCCTTGTCCTCTTGTACCAGCTGGTAACACTGCTCATGAACCTGACTGTTCAAGAATATCCTCTCAGCCACCTGGTGCATGTGGGCTTCCTGCTATGTGAGAGGACTGCTGGTGAGAGCAAGTGTACTGTGTGTGTGGACATCATGGTGTACATCATTGTGCTGTTGTGTATGGGCATGCTGGTGGACTGGGCTTCCTGGCACCAGTGCATTTGAATCTGATTATTTAAATTTCGTGTGTGTGTGTGTGTGTGTGTGTGTGTGTGTGTGTGTGTGTGTGTGTGTGTGTGTGTGTGTGTGTGTGTGTGCTGGTATTAAGTGCATTCCAGTTTAATTTTTCTGCTACATCTGGGGGTACTTGTATGTCTGCTCACCTATGCTGTTACACATGTGTCAGTAGGGTTATGATCTGAGTCTATCTGCAGCACTGGCCAGAGGATCCCACCCATGCCATGTCCCATGTGCTTTGCCTATAGTATATTAAATTCACGGCCTGCTCCTTGAACTTGGGATGGGGCTTTGACCTCAGAGCCTGGAACTTTAAAATTCCAAGCTTGAGCCTTGAATTCAGGGCCTGGGCCTTGAATTTTTGGCCTGAGACTTGAACTGGGGACCTGAACCTGGAACTCAGAGCCTGGGATTTGAATTCTCAGCCTGAGCCTTGAACTCAGGGCCTAGGCTTTGAATTATTGGTCTGAGACTTGAATTTAGAGCCTGAGATTTGAACTTTTTATGAGGTACTTGAATTCAAGACCTGGGCCTTGAACCAGGGTGAGGGATTTAAATTACCAGCCTGAGCCTTGAACTCAGGGTCTAGGTCTTGAATTCAGGGCCTGGGTCTTGAACACACAATCCAGGCATTGCATTGGGTTCCTGGGGCCTTCACCTGGTTTCCTGGGACTTGAACTCAGGATCTGGGTCTTGAACTCAGACTGAGCCTTGAACTCATGGCCTGGGACTTGAACTCACAATCCAGGCATTGAACTGGGGAAATGGGGCTTGAACTGGGGACATGGGACTTGAACTCATAGCCTGACTCTGAAACTCTGCGTCTGGGCATTGAAGTCACAGACTGGGCCTTGAAGTCACAGCCTGGGCCTTGAACTCTCAGGTTGCTTCTTGAACTGGGGCCCTGGATCTTGAACTCAGGAGGGAAGGAGGTCTGGGACTATAATTTGAAACCTGGGCGTCTAATTCATGGCTTTGGCCTTAAATCTAACACCTTGCCCTTAGTCTTATGGTATGGGCCTTGAACTCTAAGCCTGGGATTTGAACTTTTGGCCTAGGGATTGAACTCAGGATCTGGGACTTGAACACATTGGCTGGGCCTGAAACTTGGATGCTGGGCCTTGAACTCATAGCCTGGGTCTTGAACTCATAGCCTGGGTCTTGAACTCATGGCATGGTACTTGAACTAGGGCCCTGGACATTGATCTCAGGGACTGGGATTTGAACTAATGATCTGGACCTTGAGCTCACAACCTGGGCATTGAAATGGGGGCCTGGCATTTAAACTCATAGCTGGACCTGAAACTCTGAGCCTGGGCCTTGAACTCACAACCTGGGCCTTGAACTCATGGACTGGTACTTGAACTGGGACCCTGAGACCTGTAACTTGAACATGTAACCTGGGTCTTGAACTCACAGGCCAGGTCTGGAACTCAGGCCTGGGCCTGAACTCAGGGCCTAGGACTTGTATTCAAAGCCTGGGCTTAGGACTTGCACCCTTGGCCTCAAATATTTTCTGGGGGGGGGGGTCTGGTCATGGGGCCTGAACTCTGGGCCTGGGCGCTGTCCCTCAGCTCTTCAGCTCAAGCCTAGTGCTCTACCACTGAGCCACCTTCCAAGCCCCTTGGCCTCAAATTTGAAGTTAGGGCCTGGGATTTGAACTCACATACTGAATATTTAACACAGTTTCTGAGCCTTGGACTCAGAACCTGGGACTTGAATTTGGGTCTTAGGACTTAATCTGGCACTAGAACTCATAGACTGGGTCTTAAGCTTGCAGGACTTGAACTGGGTCCTGTGCCTTCAAATCAGGGCCAAAGTCTTTAATTTCTGGCCTGAGACCTGAACTCATAGTCTGGGCATTTAACTCAGTGCTTGGGCATTGAACTTGGGGTCTGGGACTTCATCTTGGGGCTTAGGACTTGAATTCACACCCTGTACCTTAAACTCAGGCCTTGGGCCTTGAAATATCAGCCTTGAACACAGTACTAAGTATTTAACACAGGGCCTGGGCCTTGAACTCGGGACTTAAGACTTGAATTTGGGACTAGAACTCATGCACTTGGCCTTAAACTTGCAGCCTGGGACTTGAACTGGGGCTCTGGACCTTGAACTTGGGGAATGGGATTTGACTTTGGGACCTGGAATATTTACTCATGACCTGGGACTTGAACTCTGGGCCTAAGACATGAACTTGAAGACCTGGACTTTGAACTTGTAGCATGGATCTTTAACTCCAAGCCTGGAACTTGAAGTCACAACCTGGGTCTTAATCTAGAAGGCTGGCCTTGAACTGGCAGTCTGGGCTTGTACTCATAGGCTGAAACTGAAACTCTGGGCCTGGGAATTGAACACAAAACCTGGGTCTTGAACTCACAGCCTGGTATTTGATCTGGGGACCTGGAACTTGAATTCAGGGGTGAACTCATAGCCTTGAACTCAGACCTTAGTCTTGAACTCAGGGCTAGGAACTTGAATTCGCAGCCTGAACTTTCAACTCAGGCTTGAGCCTTGAGCTTTCAGCCTGGAACTTGTACTGGGGGCCTTGGCCTGGAACTCAGGCCCTGAGATTTGAATTCATAATCTGGCCTTGAGCACTGGACCTGGGCCTTGAACTATGGGCCTGAAACTTCAATTTGGACTTGAAGTAATGTCCTGGGCATTTAACTAAAGACCTGGGCCTTGATATTGGGACCTGGCACTTAAACTGGGGCCTTGGACCTTGAAGCCAGGGCCTGCCATCTTTATTCACGACCTGAGACTTGAATTCTGGGCCTGAGATTTAAACTCGAGGACTAGTCCTTGACCTAATAGCCTGGACTTCGAACTCAAAGCCTGGGACTTGAACTCAAAGACTGAGCCTTCAACCCTCAGCTTGGGACTTGAACTGGGACCCTGGACTTGAACAAGGGGCCTGGGAATTGAACATGGAGCCTGGGCATTGAACAAACACTCCGGGGCTGGTTCTCAGTCCTGGGCCTTGAACTCTGAGACTGGGACTTGAATTTGTGGACTGGGACTTAAATTCAAAGCCTGGGACTAGAAGTCAGGGCTTGGGCTTTAATGTATCAGCCTGGATCTTGAAAATGAAGCCTATAGATATAACTAGTAGCCTGAGCCTTAAAGTCAGAGCCTGGGAGTTGAACCAGGGCCCTGAAACTTTAATTCAAGGCTTGGGAATTGAAATTGGGGCCTGGGCCTTGAACTTGGAGCCTGAAAATTTTACTCATGGCCTGGAATTTGAACTCTAGGCCTGGGATTTGAACTCACAGACTGAGCTTTGAACTTGTAGCCTGAGAGTAGAACTAGGACCCTGGGCCGTGAACAAGGGGCCTGGAATTGAACATGGACTAGGCCTTGAACTCATAACTGGAGCCTTGAACTCACAGCCTAGGCCTTGAACTGAAAACTTGGACCTTGAACTTATAATGGGTATTTGAACTGGGGCCCTGGGTCTTGAACTTGGGGTCTGGGACTTGAACTCAGGGTCTGGGCCTTAAACTCACAAACTAGGCCTTGAACTAAGTGCCTGCGCCTTGAACTTACAGACTGGGAATTGAAATCAGGGCCTAGACTTTGAATTTGGAGCCTGTGACTTGAAATGGGGACCTGGGATATTTACTCAGAGTCTGGACCTTGAACTCCTGACCTGGAACTTTCACAAGTGCCCTGGTCCTTGAACTTGGGGCCTGGGATTTGAAGATGTAGCTTGGACCTTGAACTTGTAGCATGGGACTTGAACTTGGAGACTTGGACTTGAGTACTGAGCCTGAAGCTTCAACTGGTGGCCTTGGCCTTGAACTGGGGGGTCTGGGCTTTGAACTGGGACTTGAACATAGCTGGGCCTGTAATTCTGGGCCTGAGCCTTGAAATGAACTGGGAAATGAACTGTGGACTAGGCCTTGAACTGGGGACTTGGGATTTTTACCCACAGTCTGGAACTTGAACTCATGGCCTAGTACTTGAACTGGGGCCCCGGACACTGAACTCAGGGCCTGAGAATTCAAATCAGGTTCTTGACCTTGAACTTGGGACCTGGAATGTGTGCTTATGGCTTGGAACTTGAACTCTTGGCCTGGGATGTGAATTCATGGCTTGGAGCTTCAACTCATAGCATGGGACTTGAACTCAGTGAATGGGACTTGAGTTAAGAAACAGAGCCTTGAACTGGTGGCCTGGGCCTTGATCTGGGGCCTGTGACCTGAATTCATAACCTGAGCATTAAACTCATTGCCAGATCTTGAACTCATGTCCTGGTATTTGATCTGAGGTACTGGTCTTTCAATAAAGGGGTGGGGAGGGGGAGAGGGGACCAGCAATTTCAAGTTTTGGGTTCTGGCACTTATACTCACAACCTAGGCTTTGAACTTGGGCCCTGAACTTGAACTCAGGATATGGTAATTGAATTAACAGCCTAAGCCTTGAACTTGGGGCCTGACAGTGAACTTTGGTCTTCTACTTAAAGTGGAGGCTAGAGCCTGGAATTCCAGGCCTGGGACCTGGATTCACAGTCCTGGGCCTGGGGCTTGAACTATCAACCTGAGACTTGAATTTGGGGTATGGGACTTGAAATTGGGGCCTGGGCCTTGAACTCAGGGCCTGGGACTTTAATTATCCAGCTGAACCTTGAACTTTTGGCCTGTGCTTAAACTGTCAGCTTGAGAGTTAAATTCAAAGCCTGGGATGAGATTTGAACTCACATCTTGGGCATTTAACTCAGGACCTGGGCTTTGAACTCAGGACTTGGGGCTTTAACTGGGGCTCTGGATCTTGAACTTAGGGCATAGGGCTTGAACTGAAACTCTGGAGCATGAACAAGTGGCCTGGGACTTGACCATGGAACCTGGGCCTTGAATTCACAGCTCTGGTTTTGTACTCAGGCGTGGGCCTTGAACTCAGGGCTTGGGCCTTGAACTACTGGCCTGGAATTTGAATTCAGGGCCTACGACTTGAATTCACATCCTAAGCATTTAACTCAGGACCTGAGCCTTGAACTCAAGACCTGGGATTTGAATCAGGCCTGGGACTAAAACTTGGAGCATAGTCCTAAACTCACTGGCTGGGACTTGAACTGCGGCCATGGACCTTGAAATCGGGGCCTAGGCCTGAACTTGTGCATGTAACTTGAACATGGGGCCTGGGACTTTTACTCAAGACTTGAGTCTTGAACTTTGTGTATTGGCTTTGGACTTGAGGCTGGACCTTGAACTTACAACCTGGGCCTTTAACTCAAAGCCTGGGAATTGAACTCACAGATTGAGCCTTGAACTCTGCCTGGGACTTGAACTGGGGCGCTGGACCTTGAACTCAGGGACTGGGAATGGAAATGGGGGCTTGGGCCTTTAACTCTTGGCCTAAGACTTGAATTGGAATTTGCAATTTTTACTTATGGCCTGGGATTGAAATCTGTCTCTGTGACTTGCACTCACAGACTGAGCCTTGAACTCTCAACCTGGGAGTAGAATTGGGGCCCTTGGTCATGAACTCAGGGGGAGGAAGGAGGGCCTGGGACTTCATTTTGGGGCTTGGGCCTCAAATTCATGGCCAGGGCCTCAAACTCATGGCCTTGGCCATAATCTCATCATCTGGACCTTGAACAAAATCTGATATTGGAACTCTGGGCCTGGGCCTTGAACTTGTCCTGGCACTGAATTCAGGATCTGGGACTTGAACTCAGAGCCTGGGCCTAAAACTCAAGGGGCCTGGGACTTGAACTCATTGTCTGGTACTTGAACTGAGTGGACCTTGAACTAAGTGCCTGTAATTTGAACACATGGCCTGAACCTTGCACTTAGAACTTGTGCCTTGAACTGAGATCATAATCTGAGAAATCATAATCTGGGCCTGAAACTCTGAGCCTGGTTATTGAACTCACAGTTTCTCCCAATGGCTCTTGACATTGAACTCGGGGCCTGGGAATTGAAATTGGGGCCTGGGACTTGAACTTGCATCCTGGTGCGTTGGTCTTGTAGCCTGGCAAAAGTGAAGATTAGGAGGTGGAAGTGGAGGTAGTAATGGAGGTGGAAATGGAGGAGGAGAGGTTGGAGGAGGAAGAGGAGGAGGAGCAGTAGAAACAGGAAGAGGAGGAGGAAAAGAAGGAGTTGGAGGAGGAGGAAGAGGAAGAGGAGGTTGAGGAGGAAGAGTAGGCGAAGGAGGAGATGGAGGTGGAGGAGGAGGAGGAGGATGAAGAAGAGGAGGCAAAGGAAGAAGAGAAGTTGGAGGAAAAAGAGGAAGAGTTGGAAGAAGAGGAGCTGGATGAGGAGGAGGTGCAGGAGAAGGAAGAGGTGCAGGAGGAGGTGGAGAAGGAGGAAGATGAAGAGGAGGAGGTGGAGGAGGAGAAAAAGGAAGAAGAGAAGTTGGAGAAGGAGGAAGAGGAGGAGGAGAAGGAAGAGTTAAGGAGGAGGACATGGAGGAGGAGAAAGTGGAGGAAGAGAAGAAGGAAGATGAGGAGAAGAAGGAGGAAGAGGAGGAGACAGCTGCATTGTCATTTTTTCTATTTGTCACTTTCTGGGCACCACCTCCTCTAAGTGTGGGATTCTGTTGTTCTGGGTTTCAGAGGGCATGGTAGATTTCTGGGCCCTTGTCTACTATTCTTGTGGTGACCATCAGCATTGATCCAAGCATTGCAAGTATTTCTAAGGGAGAAAATCTTCTCCTGTTGAAAACTACCTAAGTAAAGCTACATATAAAAATGAAAAGGAGGTTGGATCTCAAATTTCACTTAAAAATATTATATCTGGAAGATTCTATGTAGCACAATGGCATTCTTGCAAATTATATATAGTGTGTCAGTATTAAATATTATCATAATACAATTTAAGGTTTTGGGGGATTGTTGTGGTTACTTCCCACACCATATGTGTAGTTTTTAGTGTCCTGGAGATCTGAGGCAGAGTGATAACCACTCCTTTAACCCATGCCAGATTTTTTTAATTCACTGGTTGGGTCTTGAACTCAGGATGTGGGTACTGTCCCCGAGATTTGTTTTTCAAGGCTAGCAGTCTGACATTAGCCATAGTTCCACTTCTGGCTTTTTTAAGAAGTTAACTGTAGATACATCTTATGGACTTTCCTCTCTCTTTTGGCTCTGAACCCAATCTTCAGAACTCAGTCTCCCAAGCAGCTAGTGTTGTAGGAATGAGTCACTGTCATCTGGCCTAGTACATATTTTGATTGGGCCAAATGGGTTCTCGGAATATAGAAGCTAAGTCCCCAAACACACAAATGACTTTCCACGTACCTCTGTATATTTAGCAGCCCCAGGTCTGACACACCAGGGCCTTCTGTAATGGGGTGACAGCCATGCATTCCACACACAGTGCTTGGGCCTCCCATCACTTAACATGGTACTCAGTGTACTTGCAGCTGGTATGTGGACTCCTGTTATTGAAAGATTGAAATCGGGGCTATGTCCATTTTACAATATGGGCCATGTCCATTTTACAATATGCTAACTGCTAATTCTGCTTCTGTAAAGCTGCTTGGCTAACACTGACTCTTCCTCTCCCAGAAATAAGTTAAAAAGTTACAAAGTCCAGATGCAGGAAGGCCGAGGGACAAGGTCTGCAAACATAGATAAAGAACAAAAGAATATGTTCTCCTGAATTCCTGTGTAAAAACTCATGGCAGGGGGCTCAAGACAAGGCCCAGTGAACTAGGTCAAATGTCAACCAATCGTGAGCCTGTAACTATGCAGACTCCCCCCCAGGGAAGCCTCCCCTAGGGAACCAACCAGTTTTCAACAAACAAGTGTTACAAAAATGATTGCTGGAGTATATGATAATTTTTAAGCTGAGCCAATCCTGGGGAGCATGGGTTCTTATGCTAATCCTGTGGTTTTTGTCTTTAAAAGTGCCTGTAACCGCTGCTCAGGGCTTCCAATCTGCCTTGGACAGGGAGCCCATTTGCACAACTCTCTTGATTATTGCATCTGCTGGTTTGGAGTCTTGGTTCTTGGGGTGCTCTCCCGTTGAAGAAAGCATCCCAGTGAGTCTGGGGTCTTTCATTATGTGGGTCCCTTGGCCTGATCCTACGTTGGTTTGAGCTTCCCTGCAGGCCCAATCCTAGGCTGGTCTGAGCTCCCTGGAAAAGAATGTGCAGCTGCAGATTGGCACATACTCTGGGTGCATTCAGGGCACCTGGCCTGCAAGAGGGCATTTGCTCTGTACAGGTGTCAGGGTGTATGACCCAAATCACCCATGCTGGCTCCTGACATGAACCCCAGCATTGTGATTTGGGTGTTTGTGCTGGGCCTGCAGCCACAAAATGGACCACAAAATACATGGTCAAGACATGCTTATTAAGGAATGGTGTATTATTGGGTCTGGTCCTGGTTTGAACATGCAGTTTGGGTCCAGGATTGTACTCAGGCCATAGCATACAGTGGGTTTGCATAAGCTAGTAAAGTACGGCAGGGCTGGGTGCTGGTGACTCATGCTTATAATCATAGTGACTATATAGGCTGAGATCTGAGGATCACAATTCAAAGCCAGCCCAGGAAGGAAATTCTATGAGACTCATCTCCAATAACCTACCAGAAAACTGGGAGTGGTGCTGTGGCTCAAGTGGTAGAGCATTAGCCTTGAGGTACAGAGCTCAGGGACAGTGCCCAGGCCCAGGGTTCAAGTTTCATGAATGACCAAAAAAAAAAAAAAAAAAAGAAAGGCAGGGTCCAGTAAGTGAGTGAGTGGGGTTCCCTCCTATCGGGGACCATGTGGAGCTGGGGCTCTCTGGTGCTGTCCTGCAGAGCTCAAGCCCAAGCCATTCTGTAAAGGGGCAGGAAGGCTTTCCTACCACTTGCTCTATCTTCCTTCCATTACATGGCTTTTACTCATTCCCAGCTAGGATCTAAGTGCTACCCACAAAATTTCAAATCATCCTTTCAGTGAGGCTGTGGCATCACCTTCACATGGTCCCTAGAAATGTGAATATCATAGGTAGGTAGGTTGGTCCTGGAGAATTAATTTCTGGGAAGGCCAAACTAGTGCCAAGAGGCAATAACAGCTGTGCAGAGTGCCACTAGATATTCATGGAAACCAGCAAGATATTGCTGTTGTTGTTTCTCTGATTACTTTTCTCTATGGTTGTTTTGCATTTCATTTTGTGGAAAAATGTCTCACTATACATCCAGGCTGACGTAGAACATTTGGTCCTATTCCCTCAGCTCTCCCCTGCTATATCTACTGCAATCAATTGTGGTGACACTGTTCTTTTTTTTTTTTTTTTGACAGTCCTGGAGCTTGAACCCAGTGCACTATCCCCTGAGCTGCTATTGCTAACTTTCTACCACTTGAGCCAGAGCGCCACTTCAGGCTTTTTCTGCTTGTATGTGGTACCGAGGAATTGAACCCAGAGCTTCATGCATGCTAGGCAAGCACTCAACCACTTTAGAATCTCCTGCCCTTAATGCTTGAATCCCAGTTGGCATGGTGTTAAAAAACAATTTAATTGATGGTTAACTGTGGAAAAGGCCCTAGCATGCTCTTCCCCACTTGTCCACAAGGTGGAAACAGAGAGCTAATTTACCAGAACACAGAACTGATTCTAGGGAACTATGCCAAGGGAAAACTCCGGGGTACCACAGATGGACTGAAACCCACATTGGCTTTAGGGTTTTGTTTTTGTTTGTTTTTGGTTTTGCTGCCTATGTTTTATAGCATTGATTTTTTATTGTTTTCTTTTGAGATCATCTTGTTGAATTGGATCTTCCCTAATTCAGGTGATGCTGGCAGAAAACACTTTATCCTCTCCATCCTAAACTTCCTCCTCAAGTACATGCAATTCCTGTTGTGCAGGCACTTGCTGGTGTGCCTTGGCTTCCTCATGTAGCAGCTGGTTAATACTGTGCATGCGCTTGACTCTACAAGAATCTTCCCATGTTCCCTTGGTCTCCTGGGGCACGTGGATTTCCTGCTGTGTGAGCACATGCTAGTGGCAAGAGCAGCTGTACTGGTGAGTGTGGATATCCTGGTGCACATCAGTGTGCTAGCATGTATGGGCATGCTAGTAAGTTGGGCTTCCTGATGCCAGTGGGAATGAATTTGATTTTTTTTAATTCCTGTGTGTGTGTGTGTGTGTGTGTGTGTGTGTGTGTGTGTGTGTGTGTGTGTTGGTATTGCGATATTCCAGTTTAATTTTTCTGCTGCAGCTTAGGGCATTTGTATGCCTACTCACCTATGCTATTTCTCATGTATCAGGAGGTGGCCAGTCTGACTGCTTGCAGCACTGGCCGGAGGGTGCCCCTAATGCCAAACCCCATATGCTTTGCCTACATTGTGTTGTGCTTTGTTTCTGAGGGTAGCCGTGACATTGTGTGAATTAGCCAGCTGGTATGCAAAGGCATGCTTGTTGCATATGGGTGTTCATGTGGGAGGCGTGCTGCTGCTACTGGAAGGCATGCAGATGTTGGACCTGTTGGTGTGCAGGGTGCACCTGTGTGGTGTATAGCAGCTGGCTGGGATGAGCTTCCTGGGATGTGTGTGCCTCCTACATCCCTTGTGCCTGCTTCTGTGGGGGGGGGGCCTCACAAATGCATCCTAGTGTACACATGTCTTCCAGAGTGTATGCCTGCTAGTGGAAATAGTCTTCCTGGTGTACATATAAATGCTGGCTTCAATGGGAATGCTGTAGAAAAGTGTATGTGACTCATATCTCCAATAAACCACTAGTAAACTGAAAGTGTTGCTGTTGGTCAATCAGTAGTGTACTCACCTTGAGCTGAAGAATGCAGGGACAGTGCCCAAGCCCAGATTTCAAGCCCCAAGACTGAAGAAAAAAAAAGAAAACTTAGCAGAGCTTTCTGGAGTTAGGGAACAAGCAGACAAACAGACAAAAGGCAGATGGAGGGCTGGGAAGGTGGCTCAGTGATAGAGTGCTTGTCTTGCAAGCATGAGGCCCTGGGTTCAATTCCTCAGCACCACATAAGCAGAAAAAAAAGCCAGAAGTGGTGCTATGGCTCAAGTGGTAGTGTGCTAGCCTTGAACTGAAGAGCTGAGAGACAGTGCCCAGGCCCAGAGTTCAGGCCCAACGATTGGACCTAAAAAATAAAAAAAATAAAAAAAAGCAGACAGATAGGCAAAAAGGCCATGTAAGGCTCTACTGGAGGGTGGGTTCTCTTAAAGGGAGAAAGAAATTCTGGGTCTGACTTAAAGTCATGCAAAGATGGGTATTTATCTTCACTCTTAATCACTCTGTGTTACACTCTTTCCATGCTCTAACAGTGACCAGTACGTTAAATATCTGGCCATTATGTTTGGGAATTCCTTTTAGGAAGGAATGCATTGCCTCATATATTTGAAAACAATGTTTATCCTTGAGATAAAGAACGCCTCCTGCCACAGATACGCACTTTGTGCCAGGAGGAGTCATTTTTCCAAGTATTTGCTTCTCCAGGATACATATTTTCTTATGATACATTATCTCGGGTTTTCAAGCACTAGGATTGTCTATGGAAGCAGGCAAGGTCAGCAGGAGAAAGCGGCTCTTGTTTATTGTTCTTCATCATGTGAACAGTGCAGCTTAGGAAGGGGTGGGATGAGAAGTCATGTCTGCAAATGGAACAATGGTTCTTCAAGCACAGGTAATGAGGATGTAAGCCAAAAGTTCAGCATGCAAGAGAAGCAAAAGACTAAGAGCTGGAAGAGAGGGGTGGTGGGTGCTAAAATGAGGGACATCTCTGTCATTGTTGCCTGCCTTCCTGGGGCAGGAATATTTGGTGCTATGTGTATATCAACTTAACTCTTACCACCCTGAATTCAGGGCCTAGGCATTCTTGCCTGGTATTTTTTGCCAGGCTGGTGCTCTGTCACTTGGTGCACAGTTCCATTTTCAGGGGTTTGGGCAGTGTCCCTGAGAATTTGTGCTCAAGGCTAGCAGTATATCACTTGAGCCACTGTTTCTCTTCCAGCTTTTCTGGTTCTTAAAGTCCTATGGACTTTCCTGCCTGGGCTGGCTCTGAACCATGATTCTCAGCTTTCTGTCTTCTTATTAGTTAAGATTATAGGTGCAAACCACTGGCACCTGGTCTTACTTCTAGCTGTTTCATGGTTAATTGAAGATAAGATTCTGATATTTCTGCTCAGGCTGGCTTCAAACTGCCATCCTCAGATCTCAGCCTCCTGAGTAGGTAGTATTATGAGGGTGAAACTTCATCTCCTGGCTCAAGTGATTGTTTCTGTAGTCCATTAGAGTCACACACTCAACTGAGATGATTTCTTTCCAGCGTGCCTAAGTGCTGGGGAGTCCTCATTCACAGAATAGTGTCAAATTGCATTTATCTAAAAGCCACAGAATTTGCTTAATGAATCTGTTTCCTCCATTTAGTTTTGATGCTGGGCATGGCACTCAAGAACTCACAAGTGCTGATCATATGCTCTACTACTGAGTTCTGCCTAACTTGGGCTGCTTCACACTTCTCATGTGACCATGAGAAAGGAAATCCATATTAACCTCAGGGACTTAGATTGTGGTTAGTACTGTTGTGTGAGCAGGCTATTCTTACTGCTTTGCTTCTTCCCTTCCTATCTATTGCAATAGCATTCTCTCTCTCCCTCCCTCCCTCCTTCCCTCCCTCCTTTCCTCCCTTCCTCTCTCTCTCTCTCTCTCTCTCTCTCTCTCTCTCTCTCTCTCTCTCTCTCTCTCTCTCTCACACACACACACACACACACACACACACACACAAACAGATGCATCACCTCTATCAATACCAGAAGGACTGAGAGGCAACTGATATACACAAAGGAATAAATTATTCCTGTGAGCAGGGTCTGATGGATTTAGAGTAATGACGATTCGTTCTTTAGTTTTTGAGGTCTCCTTGCTTTTCCCTTGATTGAACACATAGTTAAACCATACACGTAGCCCAAAGCTTTCAGACTTAGGACATTTCTTTAGTTGATCTCAGGGGACAACTTTTTCTTCAAGTGCCACATGTTATAGACTAAGGCCCAGACAATCCATAGATTCAAGGTTAAATGAATGGAACAGTCTCCGTTCTGAAGAATATGTGGCCAGCATTCAGTCCTTAATTTGCCAACACCCATTCTCTAGTATCAAATTCATCAAAATGACAAATAAGTATTTGACTTGACTTTAAAAAATAATGGGAAGCTAGCCAGGTGCCAGTGGCTCACACCTATAAAACTTAGCTACTCACAAGGTGAGGATCTAAGGATAGAGGTTCAAACCCACTCCAGGCAGGCAGTTAGTGAGACTCTTCTCTCCAATTAACCTGCAAAAAGCTGGAAATGGAGGTGTGGCTCAAGTGGTATAGTGCCAGCTTTGAGTTAAAAAGCCAGGCCAAGAGCTCAAGTTCCTGTGTTCAAGCCCTAGAACTCACAAAGAAACAGAAAAAAAAGCACATGGGAACCATACACAGATATATAGGTCTGAAATAGGTTATCCCTGAAGACAACAAGTGTGGTATGTTCACCGTGTGCCTGGAAACACAGCTAATACCCAAGATGGTTTGGCTGGCCTAGTAGCCAGCTCTAGTGTTGGACAGGTAAGTGTTGACTCTAGGTCTTTCTCATGTTCTCATCATTCTTGGTCACCCTCAACTGGTTTCTCCAAAATGTATATTAGCACTTCAAGAAGGTTCTTCTTTGTAGTGGAGAAACCTGAAAGTTGCTGCCATGGCCAGGAATAAAGATGTGTGGACACTAAGTACCAATGTACAGGATGAGAGGAGAAGGGTCTTGATAGAGTCCTTCCACAAGCCCATGACCCCATTCAGTTAGTCACAGAAACATGAGGTCAATAATGGACATTGCAGAAAATATCTGATTTGTCTTTCAATCTTTCTACATCAAGAAAAATAATAAAGATGCTGATTCTGTTTGCTATCCTGTAATCCTAGAGATATAGGAGATAGAGACAGGAGGGTCAGAAGTTGGAGTAAAGACAAACAAAAAGGAAATGGTGAAAGGGCTAGGGGATGGCTTAAGTGCTTGCCCTGAATTCAATCACCAGTGTTACAAAAGCAAGAGGAGATAGAGAAATTGTTATACAGCATGTTACATAGAGACATGACCATATGAAATGCAACATGAGACTCTGAGTAAGGAAGCCTTAGACAGAAGACATTAGTAGGCAGCTTGAAATTCAAACACAAGCACAAGTTTAGTTAATAGTAATGTTGTGATATTAACTCCTTACCTTTGGTCAGTGTCTTAATTATGAAAGACAGTTATGTAGTGAACATGCAGGAAAATTGAGTAATGGGTAGAAAAGTTTTATGTGTACTATTTCTCAAAATAAAAATTAAATTAAAAAATTGTGCACCAGTACTGGGGCTGGAACTCAGGGCCTTGCACTCTTCCTTTGCTTTTCCACTCAAGCCAGGTGCTCTCATACTTGAGCCACACCTCCACTTCTAATTTCCTGATGGTTAATTGGCAGTAAGTGTTTCATAGACTTTTCTTGCTTGGGCTGGCTTTGAACCTTGATTCTCAGATCTCCACCTCGTTACTAGTTAGAATTATAGGCATGAGCCACTGGGTCCTCCCATTTTTTTCTTTACTGTACTGGGTACTGAATTCAGCTTGCAACAGTTAGGCAAGTGCTGTACTACTAACATACATGCCCAACTAAAAACTTCCCATATAATGAAAGCCATATAATGTTTCCTGTTGCCTTCCATGTGTATCATTTAGGGAAGGGAAAGAGTTCTCACAATCTGAAATTTTTAGAAATATCCTACATCTTCTTAGAAGACATGCATGTGCTAGAAAAAAAATAACTTCTGTTCACTTTCTTTCTTTCCTTTTGGTTGTAGGGCATGAACTCAGGGCCTGGGCACTGTTCCTGAGCTGTTTTGCCCAAGGCTAGTGCTCTACCACTTTGAGCTACAACACTACTTCTATTTTTCTAGTGGTTCATTGGAGTAAACAGTCTGGGCTGGCTTTGAACTGCAATCCTCAGACCTCAGCCTCTTGAGTAGCTAGTATTACAGGCATGAGCCACCAGTGCTCAGATTCTATTCACATTCCAACAGTTTTCTTCCATTACTTCCTGTGATTACAAAACACAGGAGTCAAATATTTCAGTGAGTCAAATATTTTCTTTAAGATCTGGAATACCGATTGGATTCAAGTATTTTGGTCAGTGGCCAGTAAGGAATTTCCCAAACCACATCTCCAGTCAGTATTACAACACCAAAGGGGCTGTGCCTTTGGATACCCATCTCCTCATAGACACAGAGCACCTGAATTCTTTCAGCATTAAGAGTATGAATACTCCCCTACATGTGGCTTTGCATTTGCATAGGGTGGTATGGAGGAAGGATTGGGATTCTCAATTCCAGAGACAAAGTTTGGCATATCCACTAACTTGATGGATCCAGACACGTTAGGAAAGCCTCCTGGTGGTGACTGGTGATCTCAAGCCGTGCTTCTCCACCATCTTCACTGGGTTCAAAGTTAGTTGCATCAAGCCAGGAGCAGGTGGCTGACTCACTGTAATCCTCTTTCTCATTTCCATCATTCTCTGGGGATAAATCTTTGGGGAGAGGACAGTGTTGAGTTGGAGCTGAAGGTCTTAAGCCTGCCAGACCTTTCCAGTGTTCACTTAGATGACCCTCTTCATTCTGTGGCCCCTCCATTCTTTCACCAGTGGTATTGTTCTCCTTGACTTAAACAATAGATAGAAGTCACACCTTGGTCCTCATCCCCAACAGTGGTAGCTACAAACCCTTTACAACATCAAGTTTGACTCCTTCCAGAGGTGAATTTCCATTCAGGTATAAACTCTGTTTCTTTCAAGTCAAAACATACTTGCTGAAGGAAAGAGCTCTGCCTGCCACCAACAGAAGGCACTAACGGAGTACTGTGCAACCTCTTCTTGCTGGCCTTCTCTTCTGCCAGGACATGCATGGAGCTCGGCACGTACTTGACCTTATACTGTTTTCTTTCCTATGCATACAAATGTGCAATAAAATTTAACTTCTATGTTAGGCACATAAGAAATTAATAACAACTACTAAAATAGAAAAAAATGTGCTATACTAAGAGGAGCATGAATATGTTTTCAAAATATATTGTATGTAAGACATGGTTGTTGTGTTAACTGAAACTGTGGAAACTGAATCCTTGGATGGTAGAGACTAGTATCTTGGGGTTTTGGACAGGAGATAGCTATTTAGCACCTGACGCTGACATTATGGGGTAACGTGCAGCCTCAGGAAGGTGTCTGCTTTCTCTCACTCCTCAACTTTCCCAAGAAGGACTTTTCTGCTAGTGTGCAATTGTTATCCTGGGGTCCTCACCTGAAACAGCCTCATTCTCACTTCTTCCAAGGCATATGTTGGCTTCAATGTGCTTTGAAAAGTCTTTTGAGGGAAAGAAGTGTGTAGTGGTAGAACAAGAGCTCTACTTTTCTGGGGTTTGAAATTTCCACAATGAAAGATAGAAAGTAAAATTTTTGCTTATTAGTTTTCTTCCTTATCTCTATATTCATTTCTTTCTTTTCAATAGTTTGGTAGTCAAAATTAATTTAGCATTTCTTTGCACTACTTCCTGCATCTTTAACATTCTTTTAGCACCCTTTCCCCAGTATTGGAAAAGTAACAAGTGCCATGTATCTATGCTCTCTGGCTATGTTATAAATACTTAAAAGTCTCAATAGGATTGCAACCAGGGCCACAGTCTATAGAGCTACCCCTGGTTCCAAGTCAATATGTTTTTCCCTTAAACTATATGAAAATATAGTTTAAACTTTTATGGTAGCTCAAGCTAAATCCCTGTTCTTCTTCTTTTTCTTATTCTTTGCACTGGTACATGGCCTTGAACTCAAAGTCTGAATGAGGTCCCTTAGCTTTTTTGTTGTTGTTGTTCCAGGCTGATGCCTTACCACTTGAGCCACAATTCCTCTTCTGCCTTTTAGTTGGTTAGTGGGACATAAGAGTTTCATGACTTTCTGCCCACACTGACTTCAAACTATGCTCCTCAGAACTCAGCCTTCTGTGTAGGATTACAAGTGTGAGCCAGCTCTATCTTTTTTTTTTTTTTTTGGTCAGTCATGGGGCTTGAATTTCTAGCATGGGCACTGTCCCTGAACTCTTCAGCTTGAAGCTATGCTCTACCACTTGAGCCATGGGACCACTTCTGGTTTCCTGGTGATTAATTGGAGAAAGGAGTCTCAGGGACTTCCCTGCCCTGGCTGGCTTTAAACTGTGATCCTCAGAAATCAGCATCCTGAGTAGCTAGGATTACAGGCATGAACCACTGGCACCCTGCTCATTCCATCTACTTAAACTGAGTAATTTTAGATTCACACATAGTTGTAAGGGAAGTCATATATACCCTTCACTTGGAACTCCCAATGCTAAAATCTTTGTGTACATGTGGTGTCAGGGTAGAAGCTAGTTCTTCCACCATGCTTGGCAAGGGCTCTATTATTTCCAGACCCAATAGAAACACACAATAGCACAATAGCACAAACTTGATGTCCACATTAATATAACTAACCCACTAAGATTAAACTGGATTCCTCCAATATCACATGGACTTAGTTGTGTATTTAGAACAAAGCTGACAGTGCAGAATGAACTCTTAATTCAATTGGCTGATGGAGCCACAACACACACACACACACACACACACACACACACACACACACACACACACAAAGCGGGTGCTAAATCTCTTCCTTGAACTCTGAAGGAAGTCAGTCTAGAGTGGAGATCTCTGAATCCAACATCACAATGGCGAAGACCAAAGGCACCTCCAACACTGTTGGCCCCGTTTTCTGTCTTGGTCCTTTTCACTAAGATCCTAACACCACCGCTTTCTAAAAGTACTTGCATGGAACTGCTCTACTGAAACCTGCACAAAGAATTAAAGAAAAGTATCTTGCCAAGAATACAAATAGCTTCTCCCAAAGCCGTTATTTCGAAGGCAGGTTGGACCCGTTGAATGGCTTTGAAGAAACCTACACAAGTAAGGCAAAGAAAAGTTTACAAGAATGCAAATACCTACAAAAGCCATTATTTCCAAGGCAGACTGGAGTTTTATGCAAATTGAAAGGAGCAAGCCTATCCACCATCTCTCCAGACAACTACTTGGCATTCTGTGGGGAAGACATACATGGGACAGGCATTAAGAACTCGCGGTTCCATTCCACGAGGGAATGGAAAGGCTTCCTAGCCTATGACAACACAAAGACTGAGAAAATCACTACTACATGTGTGGATTAGTGCCCCACCAGGGGCTCTTCACTCACACAGGTCGCGCGGTCCTCTTTAGTCCAGGCTTTCGGGGCAGGGCTCCGTCTTCAACGTCAGACTTGGGGAGACTCCAGAGCCCCATTTAGACTGCCAGGTCACCCCTTAAAAGTCTCCCGGGGCGCCCCAGCCAGGGCCGGGTCCACGTCTAGAGGAGCAGAGCCCTAGTGGGAAAGGTCATGCCCAAGTCCTGAGGCCGGGTGAGGCTGACATAGCAGGGGTTGGGGACTCTCATCGCGCTTCCAGCTCACCTGAGCAGCCCCCCGTGACCGCATGGAACAAAGGTGGAAGCGCTGGCAGGCCACGTTCTCTGAAGATGGAAGATGGCCACAACGGCGGCCACCAGCGCCCCGTCCAGCTTTGCCCTGCCCTTCCACAAGCTTCTGCCGCCGCCGCCTCACCTGCGGCATGGCGCCCCGGCCTCCGGGAACGCCCGCTGCCCCGCCCAGGCACACCCACCAGGCGGGACGGGCAGGACCTCGCGCGGCCCCCGCTTCCCATCCGCCAGCCTCCTCCCACTTCTGGTGGCGCTGCACCACAACTGGAGACGGCCTTAGCCCCGTGCTCTGCCCGGCTCTCGAGCGAGCCATTCCCACTGGCACCTCGAGCGCCAAGCACCCCGACGCCCAAGCGTGCGCTCCGCTCCCCGTGTGCTACGCGCGCGCGCACCCCGGGCGCGCGCCCGATCCTGCCCCCTTCCCACCCTCCCAGAGTCCGACCCGAGCTCGGGAAGCATACGCGCCCCGCCCCGTGCTCCAGAGGGCGCCCGCCACGCCTCTCTCATCCCTCCTCCCCTGCCCGCCCCTCCACCTTCCCCCTCTTGCGCGCCTTGCCTAGACTCCCTGCCTCCCTGCGCTTGCCCCGCCGGGGCCGCCACTCAGCTCCAAGTTACAGTGCAAGTTTGCTAGTGGCCCTCGCAAGGCGGCGTGGGTTCCCGAGGGCCGTCTGGCTGTGGGCACGCGGGGCTCCCGCAGCGCCTGGGCGCTGGGGCTGATCGCCCAGCGCCATGTAGGACGCGGAGCCCCGCGCTGGGCCCGGCCATCCGGCCGAGGCGGAGGCGCAGGGGGCCGATGGCGGGCCTCTGGTGGAGGTGCTGTTGAGCAGCAGCGCGCCTTGAGACTTGATCCTGAAGGGCATTCGCTAGCATGGCAAGCCGCTGGTTATCACCAAGGTAGTCCGCTGCCAACCCTGCCCGATGACAGTCCGGGAGTGGCCAGGAAGCGGGGCGCTTGCCGGGGTTGGGGGCGGCTGGTTTGCACTGGCGTCTTTGGGGCGCACGTCTGCCGGTGTCATCCCTGGGGATAGGAAGGGGGCCGGGTGGGCTTAGGTGTACGGTGCCGGCGCCATCTCGGCCCCTTGGCTACCTCTCTCAGTCTTGGGGCAACTTTAAATGGCTTAGGCTCCAGATCTCCTTTCTTCCCCCCTTCCTCTGCCCCTTAAGGAGGGGCCTAGCCGCATCCGCGGTCCCTCCTCGCCTCTCCAAGGCTGATCTACATCTGTAGCGTGGCCTCCGGTGCGAGGGCCCCGGGGTGGCTAGAGCCGTCCCCACCTGTTGGCTTCTGTGCAGTTCCTGCTCTTTACCTGCATTCGTTTTTGCCCTAAAACCCGGACGGGCCGGGGGCCGCCGGTTCCGGTTCTGGAAACTCGGCGTCCATCGCTAGCTCTTCACTCTCGGCTTCCAGTTCCTGGGTCCACACACAGGGGACTGGAAAGAAATTTTTACAGAAACTTTTCAACGTGGTTATGAAATTAGGACTCGTGTCTCGATTACAGGAAATTCCGTTTGTATGTGTGTGCAGGCGCGCATGTATATGTCTGTGTATCTTGTGGGGCCGGATTGTTTTGTAAAGTGGATGATCTTGACTCAGGACAAAAGCTGCCTTGAACTTAGCCTGTATTTTTTTTTTTTTTTTTTTTGGTCAATTACGGGGCTTGAACTCAGGGCCTGAACTCAAGGAGAGCACTCTACCGCTTGAGCCACAGCACCACTTCCGGTTTTCTGAGTGTTTATTGGAGATGAGAGTCACTGACTTTCCTGCCCCGACTGGCTTGGAACCATGATCCTCAGATCTCAGCCTCCCGAGTAGCTAGGATTACAGGCATGCACCACCGGTGCCTGGCTGTTTTAACCTGTGAAGGCAAACAGCAACAAACTCATCTCTCTTGTTTTTTTCTGGTTTAAAAGTGGTGATCAGTGTCTGTGGGAAGAGTTGAGCACCTCGCCCACCTCTTCCTAAGACCAAAGTTCCCTTTAAATGTAAATATTCTTGACTAGTAGAAGCTTTTGAAGGTGACTGGATATAGCTGCCTTCCTCACTCACCACAGCAGGAAGAAATTAAATGAATCCTAACCCACCCAGGAGTATGGTTTTGGAGGTAGGATTGCTTTGTGGTTCAAACAGCAAATGAGACTACATATTTCTCCAATTTGCTCTTCCTTTGCCTGCCTGCCTGCCTGCCTGCCTGCCTACCTGTCTGCCTGTCTGTCTGTCTGTTTGTCTGCCTGTGTGCCTGTGTGCCTATCTGCCTGTCTGCCTGCCTGCCTGCCTGCTTCCCTACCTGCTTCCCTGCCTGCTTGCCTCCGGGTACGTGTGATCCTCCCGGTATGCTCGAGCCTCCTGGTGCCTATGTGCACTGCAGCTTGAGAGCCATCTGGTGCCATTGGGCCTACTGGAGCACATGAGCCTCCTGGTGCGCATGCGCATCATCCAGCCTGTGTGTCTGCTGGTGTGGGCGATCCTCCTTGTACACTCAGGCATCCTGGTGCACACGCACTTCCTGGTACCTGTGGGCCCGCTGTAGCTTGCAAGCCATCTGATGCTAGTGGGCCTACTGGAGCGTTGAGCCTCCTGGTTGGTACACATGCTCTTAGTGTAACCTGTGCATCTGCTGATGAGCACGAGCATCCTAGTGAACATGAAAAAGCTGATGCACATGCACTTGTCTGAGCTTGCCTGTCAGCTGGTACACGTGAGACTTTTGTGCATGTGCAGATGGTGGGACTCCTGGAGTACATGGGGATCTTCCTGATGCACATGCTCCTGTGGGAGCCCATGTCCCTGCTGGTGAGCGCCAGCATCCTACTGCACATGAACACACTGGTGCCTGCATGGGTCCTGATGTGCATGCGTCTCCTGGAGCCAGTGTGTATGCTGGTGCTGTGGAGCTCCTGGTGCTTGTGGACCTCAACCTTATGGTGCGCCTGCCCCTACAGGAACGCATACACTAGTGGTGCACGTGGCAATCATGATAAGCAGTGCACAATAGCCTGAGTGTGCGTGTGGCTCTAAAGATGCACATTCACCTTGTACTGCATGCGCAGGCCCCCATACCACACAACCCACGTGCTCTGCTGACGTCCTGGGGACCAACCATCACTCGAGTCCCATGTGCTTCCTGTCTGGTGGCATTCATAGATATCGACAAGATCCAAGCACCGCCAGGTACAGGGTCCCGCGATTCCTGCACCACATGCTCTTTGCCCACCAAATGTTTTGCTTCCCATTGTGCACAGGCCATGGTGTGTGTAGTTTAGCCGGTTTGCATAGGTATACTGGTGCACGTGCACATGCTCGCACATGTGGGTGTACAAAGCACACGAAGCTCTGATGGTACTTCGGGCCATTCAGGCGTGTGCACCAACTGGTGCGCGTGGGCCGCTCCTTCTGATTCTGTGTGTCCGATATATGCGAGCCACCTTTTGCTCGTGCGCCCTCTGGAGTCCTTGGTTCTGCTGGTGCTTAGGAGTCTCATAATGCACATGTGTCTGCTGACGCACATGCCCCACCCTACTGCGCATGTGTGATCTGTAGTCAGCGCGCGTGCTATTGGCCTGATTTCCTGGAGAAGTGCTCCTGCTGGCATACGTCAGTCTTCTGGTACGCGTGCTCATCCACGAGCACATGCCAATCGGCTGCACGTGCCCTTCCTGGTGCACGAGAGACTGCTGGTGCGTGTGAAACTGCTGATGCACATGGGCCTCTGGTGCACGTGAGCCTTGTAGTTAGCATGTGCCTCTTGGTGCACACGAGCTTCCTGGTGCTCGTGGGCCTTCTGGTGCTCATAAAAGTCTCGGTGCCCGTGAGTCTGCTTGTGCACGTGGACCTCCTGCTGCACAGGGCGTGCTGACATGCACGAGCAAGCTCACTGAAGAGGGTCTGATGGTGCGCGTGGGCATGCACCTGAGATTTGTGTGTTTTGTGCGTGTATTGGGTGTGTACATACGGCTCGGGGCGCTCCATTTGATTTTTACGCCGCAGCATGGAGTGCGCAGGTTTCCTCTGCACCGCGCGCTGTTCTCCACGTGTCCAGAGAACACACGCCAGGCTCGAGCAGCCCCACAGACAGAGGATCCCGCGTGCCCAGCACCCCACGCGATATGCTGGCTTCCTGGAGACCAACTGTCACTCGAGCCGTGTGCGCTTCCTGTCTGTGCGTCTGCACACATCGTCCGCAGAGGTTTCCTTGCGGGAATCCCCGATCCTGCAGCCACACGACTCCACACTTGCTGAACAGTGCTCGTTCTCATGGGCAGCAACGTGAGCAGTACCCTGGACAGGTACTGGGGCACTCCAAGGTCCCCACCGCCATCCTGGGTCTGCAGCCGCCCTCGGAGGCTCCGGCGTGCCCATCGCAGACGGCTTCTGGGCACCTACCTGGGCATTTACCTGGGCAGACGTCTGGCCGGGTGCCTGGGCCGCATGAAGGCCACGTTCCGCGCTTCAGCCAGGCAGCGCGGTGCGGTGCTGTCCAGGCTGGGCCTGCCGGGGTTCTTCTCGGGCAGCTTCCTGAGCACCAGGCAGAGCCAGCTAGGGCCCCGCAGCCAGCAGCCTCGGGGGATCCCCGCCCTCGGGCCCACTGGGGATCCCGCCCTGAATCCCCTGATCACCAGGCTCAGGACTGGGTGCCAACCCCGGGCCCCGCGCCCTCCTCCATCGCTGCCCGTCTGGCTGCGCCTGGGCCCCCAGCGCCCCGGCCAGATAATCCAGTACCGGCGGCGGCAGCAGCAGCTCACCCAGGCCCTGCGCCAGCACCCCAATGGCGTGACCATCCGCATCCGCCCCCGCGATCGCCCCCACGGCTGCGTCCCTTGTGCCCCGTTGGAGAAGAAGCCGGACCCCTGCGCCACCGAGACCGTGCTGCAGGCCCTCCGCCAGTGCAGCAAGGGCAAGAGGAAGCAGGACGTGCCGCTCTGGTTCGAGCTGCCGGACCCCAAGCAGAGGAAGCTGGAGCCCCGCCTCTCGGCCTTCAGGCGGGTGTACGGCAAGAGAGGCGCCGTGCCCTACGTGCCGTGTCCGTGGCGAATCCAGACCGGTGCAACGAACGAAGTGCGCTATGGCCTGATGACCAGCGAGGACTCGGCGGACGCCTGGCCCTCCGAATACCCAGCCGGCGTCTACTTCGGCCCTGGCAAAGCGAGCCGGCCCCGCGGGGCCAGCAGCCCTGAGCCGATCAGCAGTGGAAAGAAGAGAGTGCGCTTCAGCCTGCCTCCCACGGAAGTCCTACTGGACGCCTGCCCCACGCGCGACCAAGAAGAAACCGGCTCTACCCTGCTTGGCACAGCCGCATCTGCACCCGGAGAGCCAGCGTCCGGGTCCTCCTCTCCGCCCACGGACACCTAAGAACCATGCAGCCGCGAGAACCCCGCCTGCTGACCCCCCTTCTTTTCAGAGCCAGCCTCCCTTGAACCCCACAGACGACACTGAGATGCCTCTCCCTCTCCATAGACAGCCTCACCGCCACCCAAGCCCCCCACATTCCCCTGGGGAGCCCACATGGAAGAGAAGTTGCGGACCCCCAATCCCTGCATCTTCCACAGAGTCCTGCCTTATCCCAGCACTGAGACTTGCAGGCGCTCCGGTCCCCCCCCCCCCCCAAGCCCCACTTCCTCTTTACGAGAGATTTGTAGTGATGGCATTGCCCTTATTTTAGTTGATAATAAAGTTATTCATTTTGATTGTTTACAGGTTGTTCTCTCTTTCTTAGAAAGACACTGCGAGGTGCTAGGATCCTCACTGTCTGCAGTCCCTTCATTGATGGGGACACAGGAGGATGGAGGGATTTAGGTTTCAAAGTGAGATCCTCCATCCAAAAAAGGATTTGGGGTGTAGCTTGGTGATAGAATAGTCCTCACTGATTGATTGAAAAGTCTAGCATGCCCTGGTGGTCCATCTGTAGCATGGCAAAAGTGAAGGAAAGGAGATGGAAATGGAGGAGGGAGGGGGTTGAGGATGAAGAGGAAGAGGAGAAAAAGAAGTAGGAGTAGTAAGAAGAGGAGGAGGAGGAGGAGGAAGTGGTGGAGGAGATGGAGGAGGAAGAGAAAGAGGAGAAGGAGGAGGAGGAGGAGGAGGGAAGAGGTGGAGGAATAAGTGGAGGAGATGGAGGAGGAGGAGGAAGAAGAAGAGGTGGAGGAGATGGAGGAGGAGGAAAAGAGAAGGAGGAGGAAGGGGGAAGAGGTGGAGGAAGAGATAGAGAAGGAAGAGGTGGAGGAAGAGGTGGTGGTGGAGGAGGAGGAAGAGGTAGAGGAACTAGAGGAGGAGGAGGAAGTGGAGGAGATGGAAGAGGAGGAGGAGGAGGAGGAGGAAGAGGTGGAGAAAGAAGAGGAGGAAGAGGTGGTGGAGGAGGAGGAGGTGACTGCATCACCATTTTTTCTATTTGTCACTGGGTCGTTGGCTTCTAAGCGTTGGCTTCTGTTCTGGGTTGCAGAGGGCGCAGTAGATTCCTGGGCCCTTGTGCACGATTCCCCAGTGGTGACCTTCAGCATCGCTGAAGCATTGCAAGTACCTCTAATGGAGAAGATCTTCTCCTGCTGACAACTACCTAAATAAAGCTACATATAAAAAAGGAAAGCAGATTGGATCTCAAATTTTCATTTACAAATGTTATATCTGGAAGATTCTATGCAGCACAATGGCATTCTTGCAAATTCTAGATATTGTATCACTAGTATTAAATATTATCATAATACAAAGTAATGTTTTGAGGGATCGTTGTGGTTGGTTCCCACACCATGTGTGGCGTTTTTAGTGTCCTGGAGATCTGGGCAGAGTGATAACTACTCCTTTACCCCATGCCAGATTTTTTTGTTCCTGGGGCTCGAACTCAGGATGTGAGTGCTGTCCCTGAGATTTCTTTTCAAGGCTAGCATGCTATGACATTAGCCATAGCTCCACTTCTGGCTTTTAAAGAAGTAAATTGGATATATGTTTTGTGGACGGTCCTGTCTGTGCTCACTTTGAACCCAATCCTCAGAACTCAGCCTCCCAAGCAGCTAGAGTTGTAGGAATAAGCCATTGTCATCTGACCCAGCAAGTATTTTGATTGGGCCAGATGGGGTCTGGCAGATAGAAGCTAAGTCCCCAGACACACGAATGACCCTTCATGTACCTCTGTATATTTAGCAGCCCCAGGTCTGACACACCCAGGCCTTTTGTAATGGGGTGACAGCCATGCATTCCACATGCACTGCTTGGTCCTCCCAGCACTTTACCTGGTACTCAGTGTTCTTGCAGCTGTTATGTGGACTCCTTTGTGGGTAGAAGGGTCCCCTGGGCTTCCCTGCAGGCCTGATCCTAGGTTGGTCTGGGCTCCCTGGGAAAGAATGTGCAGCTGCAGATTGGCACGTGCTCTGAGTGTGTGTTGGGCACCAGCCACACGAGTGCATTTGCTCTGTACAGGTGTCAGGGTGCACAACCCATATCTTCCACACTGGTTCATGATGTAAACCCCAGCATTGTGATTTGGGTGTATGTGCTGAGCCTGCAGCCACAAAATGGACCACAAAATGTGTGAGCAAGTCATGCTTATTAAGGGATAGTGCATTTTTATGTCTGGCCCTGGCTTGTGCATCCAGTGTTGTACTCAGGCTATAGCACACAGGGGCTTTGCATAAGCTAGACCTAGTAAAGAATGCCAGGGTTGGGCACTGGTAGCTCACACTTGTAATCCTAGTGACTAAGGAAGCTGAGATCTGAGGATCAAGTTCAAAGCCAGCCCACGCAGGAAAGTCCATGAGACTCTTATCCCCAATAAACCACCAGAAAACTGGGAGTGGTGCTGTGGCTCAAGTGGTAAAGCACTAGCCTTAAGATAAAGAACTTAGGGACAGTGCCCAAGCCCAGAATTCAAGCCACATGATTGACCAAAAAGAAAAAAAGAATGGCAGGGTGCAAAAAGGAGACTGGCGAGTGAGTGAGGTCCCCTACTACAGAGGTCATGTGGAGCTGGGGTTCTCTGGTGCTCTCCTGCAGAGCTGGCAATGGAGGCTCGTGCCATTCTGTGCAGGGGATAGGAAGGTTTTCCTACCACCTGCTCCCTTTTCCTTCCATTCCATGGCTTTTACTCATTCACAGCTAGGATGTAAGTGCTACCCACAAAACTCCAAATAATCCTTTCAGTGAGGCTGGGCATCACCTTCACAGGGTCCTTAGAAATGTGGATGACATAGGTAGGTTGGCCCTGGAGAATGAATTTCTCAGAATGCCAAACTAGTGCCAAGAGGCGATACCTGTTTTACAGGGTGCCACCAGAGATGCGTGGAAATCAGCAAGTTATTGCTGTTGTTGTTTCTCTGGTTATTTTGTTCCATGGATGTTTTGTGATTCACTTTTGTGGGAAAATGTCTCACTATACATACCAGGCTGGCGTAGAACACTTGATCCTACTCCCTCACCTCTCCCCAGCTGTATATATTGCAATTAATAGTGGCTACACTGTCCTTTTTTTTTTTTTTTTGGCAGTCCTAGGGCTTGAACTCAGGGTCTATGCACTGTCCCCTGAACTTCTTTTGCTAACATTCTACCACTTGAACCACAGCGCTACTTCTGGATTTTTCTGCTTTTATGTGGTACCGAGGAATCGAACCCAGGGCTTCGTGCATGCTAGGTAAGCACTCAACTACTTTAGAATCTCCTGCCCTTAATGCTTGAATTCCAGTTGGCAAGGGGTTAAGAAACAATCGAATTGGTGGTTAACTGTGGAAAAGGCACTAGCATGCTCTTTCTCTCTAGTCCACAAGGTGGCAGCAGAGAGCTAATTTACCAGAACGCAGAACTGATACTAAGAAACTATGCCACGGGAAAACTTCGCTTGAAGGTGCCACAGATGGACTGACACCCACATTGCATTGGTTTTGGGGTTTTGTTTTTGTTGGTTTTTGATTTTTGCTGCCTATGTTTTCATAGCATTCATTTTTATTGTCGTTTTCTTTTGAGATCATCTTCTTGAACTGGATCTTCCCTAATATAGGTGATGCTGGCAGAGAGCGTCTCATCCTCCATCCTAAACTTCCTCCTTGGGTGCATGCACTTCCTGTTGTGCATGTGCTTGCTGGAGTGCCTTGGCCTCCTCGTGCACCAGCTGGTTAATATTACGCATGCACTTGACTGTGCACAAATCTCCCTCGGCCTCCTGATGCACGTGAGCTTCCTGCTGAGTGAACACATGCTAGTGACTAGAGCAGGTGTACTGGTGAGTGTGGACATCCTGGTGTACATCAGTTTGCTGGCCTGTATGGGCATGCTAGTGGGTTGGCTTCCTGGTGCCAGGGGGCATGAATCTGGTTTTTTAAATTCCTCTGTGTGTGTGTGTGTGTGTGTGTGTGTGTGTGTGTGTGTGTGTGTGTGTGTGTGTGTGTGTGTGTGTGTGTGTGTGTGTATGGTGTGTTGGTATGGGGTCATTCCTGTCTAATTTTTCTGCTGCAGCTTGGGGCACTTGCATGCCTACTCACCTATGCTGTTCCTTATCTATCAGGAGGCTGCAGGTCTGAGTCTGCCTGCAGCACTGGCCAGAAGTTGCCCCCCTTGCTCTACCCCATGTGCTTTGCCTACAGTGTGTTGTGTTTTGTTTCTGAAGGTGGCTGTGACCTTGTGTGCGTAAGCCAGGTGGTGTGCAAAGGCATGCTTGTGTGCATGGGTATGCAAGTGGGCATTGTGCTGCTGCTGCTCCTGGGCATGCAGGTGCTTGGGCTGCTCATGCGCAGGGTGCTCCTGAATGGTACACAGCAGCTCGCTGGGATGGGCTTGCTGGTATGCATGCACCTCACCTCCTGCAGCCCTTGTGCCTGCTACTATGTGCTGGCCTCCTGGTACCTGCACATGCATCCTAATGTACATGTGTCTTTCAGAGTATAAGCCTGCTGTTGACAATAGTCCTCCTGGTGTACATGTAAGTGCTGGATTGCACGGGAATGCTGTGGAAGTGGGCTTGTTGGTCCGTGTGGGCATGCATTTGATATTTTATTTACTTTTTGTCAGGTGTGGAGTTTGAACTCTGGGTTTGAAGTCTGGGTGCTTGCTGTCCCTGAGCTCATCACCTCAAGGCTAGCACTCTACTACTTCCAGTTTTCTGGTGGTTTATTAGAGATAAGAGGCTCACAGACTGTCCTTCCCTGGCTGGCTTTGAACCATGATCATCAGATCTCAGCCTCCTGAGTAGCTAGGATTACAGTATTGAGCCACCAAAGCCCTGATATTTATTTTTTATTCATTTGTTTAGCATGTGTTATAGGTACTGGGGAGCTTTGGTTAATTGTCTGGGGTTGCAGCAAGGGGTGCTTGTGTTTCCACTGGGCCCTGGGCCTGGCTCGAGCAGCATCGCTGGGCAGAGTGTCCTGCGCATGCCACACTGCATGCGGTTTGCCTGCATCTCTGCTGCATCATCTGACACTTGAGTCCTGTGCACTCTGTGTCTAGTCATGTCCACAAACATTTGGAGTGATTCTTCAATCACAGGCTCCAATCCCAAAGCCACAAGAGCCCGGCTTAGCCACGACATGAGCAGCACCCTGGACAGGTACCTGGTCATGAGCATCCACTTGCATCTCACCCAGTGTGTTCACTTAAACATTCATAAGCTCATCCTAGCTTCCACATATAAGGGGAAGCCTGCACCTTTCCCATCCTTTCTCTCTCTACCTCTAGCCCTGACTTACTTAATATAATTTTTTTCCAATTCCCCCCCCCCTTTTTTGTCAGTAGAGGGTCTTGAACCTAGGGCCTCGGGACTGTCTCTGAGGTTTTGTTGTTCCAAGCTACTGCTCTATCACTTGGAGTCACAGTACCATTTTGGTTTCCTGGTGGTTAATTGGAGATAAGTTTCACAGACTTTCCTGCCCAGGCTGGCTTCAAACTGTGATCCTCATATCTTTGCCTTCTTAGTAGCTATGATTACAGGCAATGAGCCACCAGTGCCTGGCTCCATTTCTTTTACAGATGATGCAGTATCATTCTCTTTAATGTATGAGTAAAATTCCACTGGAAAAAAACATATGTTTTTTTGGTCGGTCATGGGGCTTGAACTCTGGGCCTGGGGGTGGTACCTCAGCTCTTCAGCTCAAGATGAGCACTCTACTGCTTGAGCCACAGAGTCACTTCTGTTTTCTTGTGGTTTATTGGAGATAAGAATCTCACAGTGTTTTCTGCCCAGGCTGGCTTTGAACTGTGATTCACAAATCTCAGCCTCCTGAGTAGCTAGGATGAAAGGTATGAGCCACTGGCACATGGCCAAAAAAACCCAAACCTCACACTTTTTTCCCAAATTTTTAAATTGTGATTAAGTGGTTACATAGTTTCCCAACTATCACAGTATTGTGGGATAGTGATGCCTAGTTAAAGTCCCAAAAACATTCTAATTTTCATGGAGCAAATTGTCTATCATGATCTATAACATTTTTGAGTTCTATGAGCTTTGCAATATAGTTATTTCTTCCACATTGAGTAGTATGTACATTTCTTTTTTTTGCATAGCATCAGCAGTTCCCTCTTTCCCACTTGTTCCCTCCCTCCCATCGCTGCCATTGAGTTACTTAGCTCATTTTGGTCAATGTCCAGTGCAGCTAATGGGTCCTGCTGGTGTATGTTTTTACCTGATTCCATCTAATTCTGTGTCGTCCTCCTGGTTTCCCTCTGGTGTGCACATATGTACCATTCATGTGATCAGCAGCATGGGGTTATTTAGTAGTGATTCGACCAGATGAGTAGAAGTCTTTTGTTTCTTAAGTCCTGTTAATTTTTTCGTATCACCTAACATTTTGGATTTAACATCCACTTATCAGGGAGACCATGAACCATTTGTGTCTTTGCACTTGGCTTACCTCGCTCAACATGATTTCTTCTAGCTCCATCCATTTCCTTTCAAATGCCATTATTTTGTCCTTTCTAATGACTGCATAATATTCCATTGTATACAGATACCACAATTTTTGGATCCATTCATCTGTAAAAACCCACACTTTTAAAGGAAACAAAACTACAAGGTGAATTTTCTGTGCACCACAATGCTATTTGAGTAAATTATAGATATATAATTAGCATTTCATAGGAGCATAATGTAATTGTATTTATATATATATATATATATATATATGGTTACAGTTATTTATGTGTACAGTATGGCTATTAGCAAATAAATACTTATAAAATTTACTGGGAATTAAGTAACCTCAAGTAAATTTAAAAAATTGATCTATGAATACTTGCAATCTATTGTAAAGGGCCATCTAATTTATATTATTCTTTTGTAGAAACTATAGTACCTAAAATAAAAATGATTCTGGCCTATTGAAAAAGTTGTAACTGAGGTACAGGGTCATTTGATGCTTCTCCTAGATTGTTCTTCCTACCTGAAGCCTCTTTACTTGTTGTTCAAAGGTCAATTTCATGGCATTACCCATTAGAGAATGCGAGCATATCACTGGACTCAAAGAACACAGCTCCTTGTATGTCACAGAGAGACCTAGAGCAGGCTTGGCCAGCTGTCAGATGTGTATGTGTGTGTGTGTGTGTGTGTGTGTTTGTGTGTGGGGGGGGTATTGTGAGTGCATCGGAGTCATCGAAATTAGGATATCCTGGGCCATAAAAGGAAGTCTGAGTGCGGAGGCATGTTTTTTCTAGTAAGGCCAATAGGGTGAGATGACAGAATTGAGGTTCTCAGTCCTGGAGACAGAACCTTGGGAAACTCTGGGGGAGGGTGGGGAGAAGAGGCTGCTTTCCTTGCCTCCTGTTTTGTCCTCCTTCCTCCCTCCTTCCATCCTCCCTGTCCTCCTAGTGATCAGGCATCACCTCCTGATGCTTAGTGGCATTTGGAGGGCAGTGCCACCATGCAGCCTGGAGCTTTGATTGTCCCAGGGCCCTAGGCACGTGGCAACAATGCCACCTCTCCATCCAGGTGAGGATCTGTGAAGTTTCTTTCTAAAAGCAGGAACTTTTCACTTCGATCCAAGAAGAATTTCTAGATAAGTCCTAATGGTAAGAAAACTTCGCAGAACTTTCTCGAGTTAGGGAGCAAGCAGGCAATCAGACAAAAAGCAGCCAGACAGGCAAAAGGGCCATGTTAGGCTCTAAAGGAGAGTGGGTTCTCTTAAAGGGAGAGAAAGCCACTGAGTCCTTTGACATCACGAGTATTTATATGAGAAGGCAGGGCCTGACTTAAAGTCATGCGAAGATGGGTGTTTATCTTCACTCTTAATCACTCTGTATTATGGTCTTTCCATGCTCTGACACTGACCAGCACTTTAAATATATGGCCATTATGTTTGGGCATTCCTTTTAGGAAGGAATGCATTGCGCCATATATTTGAAAATGATGTTTATCCTTGAGATAAAGAATGCTCCTGCCACGGAGAAGCACTTTGTGCCAGGAGAAGTCATTTTTCCAAGTATTTGCTTCTCCTGGATACATATCTTTTTTATGACAGCTTTCTTGGGTTTTCAAGCACACGGCTTGTCTGGGGCAGCAGGAAGGTCAGCAGGAGCAATCAGCTCTTGCTCTTTGTTCGTCATCATGTGAACAGTTTAGGAAGTAGTGGGATGAGAAGTCATGTCTGCAAATGGAATGAGGTTCTTCACGGCACAGGTGATGTAAGCCAAGCAAGTGTTTGGTAAGCAAGAGAAGCAAAAGACCGAGAGCTGGGGGGAGGGTGCTAAAATGAGGGACATCGTTGTCATGTTGCCTGCCTTGCTGGGGCAGGGATATTTGGTGCTGTGTGTACATCAACTTAACTCCTTCCACCTTGATTTCAGGGTCTAAGCATTCTTGCCTGACATTATTTTTTGCCAGGCTGGTGCTCTGTCATTTGAGCCACAGTTCCATTTTCAGCTTTTTCTTTTCTTGTGCCTGTCTGGGGAGCTTGGGAGTGTCCCCGAGAAGTTTTGCTCAAGGTTAGCACTATATCACTTGAGCCACTTTTCCTCTTCCAGCTTTTTTGGTACTTAAAGTCTCATGCCTGGGCTGGCTCTGAACCAGGATCATGTCTCTGTCTTCTTATTAGTTCAGATTACAGGTGTGAACCACTGTCACCTAGCCTCATTTCCAACTGCTTCATAGTCAATTGAAGAGATTATTCTCACAGGTATTTCTGCTCAGGCTGGCTTCAAACCTCCATACTCAGATCTCAGCCTCCTGAATAGGTAGTATTACAAGGGTGAGACATCATCTCCTGGCTCAAGTGATTGTTTCTGTAGTCATGCAGTCAAATGAGATGACTTCTTTCCAGCATGCCTAATGACTGTGGAGTCCTCATTCACAGAAGATTGAGGTCAAATTGTAGTTATCTAAAAGCCACAGAATTTATTAATGAATCTGTTTCCTCCATTTAATTTTGGTGCTTGGCATGGCACTCAAGAACTCACCGGGGCTGATCATATGGTCTACTACTGAGCTCTGCCTGACTTGGGCTGCTTCATGATTCTCATGTGGCCATGAGAATAGGAAATCCACATTAACCTCAGGGGCTTGGATTGTGGTTAGCGCTGGTGTGTGGCAAGCCATTCCACTGCCTTGCTTCTCCCCTTCCTGTCTACTAGAACACCATTCTCTCTCTCTCTCTCTCTCTCTCTCTCTCTCTCTCTCTCTCTCTCTCTCTCTCTCTCTCTCTCACACACACACACACACACACACACACACACACAGTCAGATCACCTCTCTCTCAATTCCAGAAGGACTGAGAGTCAACTGATGTACAGAAGTGAATAAATTATTCCTAGGAGCATGGTCTGATGGATTTAGAGTAATGACAATTTGTTCTTCAGTTTTTGGGGTCTCCTTGCTTTTCCCTTGATTGAACACATAGAGTTAAACCATGCACGTAGCCCAAGGTTTTCAGACTGAGGACTTTTCTTTAGTTGATCACAGGGGCCAACTTTTTCTTCAAGAGCCATATGTTATAGACTGAGGTCCAGACAATCCATAGATTCTAGGTAAATGAATGGAACTGACTTCATGCCACTAGTCTCTGTTCTGCAGAATAGTGGTCAGCATTCAGTCCTTAATTTGCCAACACCCTTTCTCTAGTATCAAATTCATCAAAATGACAAAATAAGAAGCATGTGTGTAGTGTATTCCTGGATTGTCAGAGTATTTGACTGGACTTTAAAAAATAATGGGAAGCTAGCCAGGTGCTCATGGCTTACACCTATAATCTTAGCTACTGAGATGGCTGAGACCTAAGGATAGAGGTTCGAAACCAGACCAGGCAGGACAGTTAGTGAGACTCTTCTCTCCAATTAATCTGCAAAAAGCTGGAAATAGAGGTAGGGCTCAAGTGGTATAGTGCCAGCTTTGAATAAAAAATCCAGGCCAAGAGCTCAAGTTCCTGTGTTCAAAACTAATACTCACACAGAAACAGAAAAAAACCTACATGAAGGATCTATGTGCTCTGATAGATGTACAATTTAAAAAGAAGCACATGGGAACTATATACAGATACATAGGTCTGAAATAGGTTATCCCTGAAGACAACCAGTGTGGCATGTTCACCCTGTGCCTGGAAACACAGCCAATACCCAGGATGGTCTGGCTGGCTGAGTAGCGAGCTCCAGTGCTGGCCACGCAGTGTTGACTCTAGGTCTTTCCTATGTGCTCATCTTTCTTGGTCACCCTCAACTGGTTTCCTCCAAAATGTACACCAGCACTTCAAGAAGATTCTTCTTTGTAGTGGAGAAACCCAAAAGTTGCTGCCTTTTACACATGCCCGGCAATAAAGATGTGTGGACACTAAGTACCAATGGGCAGGATGGGAGGAGAGGGGTCTCGATGGAGTCCTTTCCACAAGCCCATGACCCCATTCTGTTAATCACAGAAACATGAGGCCAATAATGGACATGGCACAAAATACTTGACTTGTCCTTCAATCTTTCTACATCAAGAAAAAAAATAGATGGTGGGTCTGGTTGCTATCCTGTAATCCCAGAGATTCTGGAGATAGAGACAGGAGGCACAGAAGTTGGAGTCAAGACAAACAAAAAGAAAATGGTGAAAGGGCTAGTACATGACTTAAGTGCTTGCCATGAATTCAACCAGCAGTGCTATAAAAACAAGGGAGATAGAGAACCTGTTACTCAGCATAGTATGTAGAGACATGACCATATTAACTGCAACGTGAGATTCTGAGTAAGGAAACCTTGGACAAAGGACATTTGTGGGGAGCTTGAAATTCAAATATAAGCACAAGTTTAATTAATAGCAATGTTGTGATATTAACTCCTTATCTTTGGCCAGTGTCTTAATTATGAAAGACAGTTATAAAAATAATGTAGTGAACATGCGGGAAAATTGAGTAATGGGTAGAAAAGTTCTGTGTGTACTATTTCTCAAAATAAAAATTAAAAAAAATTGTGCACCAGTACTGGGGCTGGAACTCAGGGCCTTTCACTCTTTCTTTGCTTTTCCATTCAAGGCTGGTGCTCTCTTACTTGAGCCATACCTCTACTTCTGGTTTTCTTATTTGTTAATTGGCAGTAAGAATTTCATAGACTTTTCTTGCTTGGGCTGGCTTTGGATCTTGATTCTCAGATCTCAACCTCCTGACTAGCTAGAATTATAGGCATGAGCCACTGGGGCCTGGCATTTATTTCTTTGATATGCTGGGTACTGAACTCAGGATCTTGCAGCAGCTAGGCAAGTGCTGTACTACTAACATATATCCCCAACTAAAAACTTTCCATATAATGTAAGTCAAGTCATGTTTCCTGTTGGCTTTCATGTGTATAACTTAAAGTAAGGGAAATAGTTCTCACAATTGGAAATTTTTAGAAATATCCTACATCTTCTTAGAAGAGATGTATGTGCTAGAAAAAGTTCTGTTCTCTTTCTTTCTTTCTTTCTTTCTTTCTTTCTTTCTTTCTTTCTTTCTTTCTTTCTTTCTTTCTTTTCTTTCTGGTTGTAGGGCATGAACTCAGGGCTTGGGCACTGTCCCTGGGCTGTTCTGCCCGAGGCTGGTGCTCTACCACTTTGAGCTACAGCACTACTTCTAGTTTTCTACTGGTTCATTGGAGAAAAGTGTTTCATGACCTTTCTTGCCTGGGCTGGCTTTGAAATGCAATCCTCAGACCTCAGCCTCTTGAGTAAGTAGGATTACAGGCATGAGCCACCAGTGCACCCAAGTTCTGTTCGCTTTCAAACAGGTGTCTTCCATTACTTCCTGTGATTACAAATCACAGGAGTCAAATATTTTAGCCAGTCAAATATTTTCTACATCCCTTGAAGTTCCAGAAAACTGATTGGACTGAAACAAGTAGTTTGGCCAGTGACCAGTAAGGAATTTCCCAAATCACATCTGCAGTCAGTATTACAACACCAAAGGGGCTGTGGCTTTGGATACCCATCTCCCATAGACACAGAGCACCTGAATTCTTTCAGCAGTAAGAGTATGAATACACTCCTACATGTGGGTTTGAGCTTGAGTAGGGTGGTGTGGAGGAAGGTGTGGGATTCTCAATTCCAGTTGGGCATGTCTACTAACTTGCACGGGTCTAGACACCTGGGGAAAGCATCCTGGAGGTGACTGGCAAAGCTCAAACCGTGCTTCTCCACCAGCCTCACCAGCTTCAAAGTTGGTGCATCAAGTCAGGAGCAGGTGGCTGACTCACTGTGATCCTCTTCCTCATTCCCTTCATTCTCTGGAGACAAATCTTTGTTTGGGGAGAGGGGGGTGTTAGGTTTGAACTAAAGGTCTTAGGCCTTCCAGACCTTTCCAGTGGCCCCTCTTCATTCTGTGGCCCCTCTGTTCCTTCACCAGTGGCATTGTCCTCCTTGACTTAACAGATAGAAGTCACACCTTGGTCCTCATCCCCAACAGTGGTAGCTACAACCCCTTTACAACATCAAGGTTGACTCTTTGCAGAGGTGAAGTTCCGTTCAGGTATAGACTCTATTTCTTTCAAGGCTTGGATAGTCAAGACATATTTGCTGAAGGAAAGAGCTCTGCCTGCCACAAACAGAAGGCACTGAAGCAGTCCTGTGCAACTTCTTCTCTCCGGCCTTCTCTTCTGCCAGGACATGCATGGAGCTCTGCACAGTACTGGACCCTTTACTGTTTTCTTTCCTGTGCATACAAATGTGCAATAAAGTTTAACTTCTAAGTTAGGCACAGTAAGAAATTAATAACAACTAATAAAATAGAAAAAATGTGCTATTCTAAGAGGAGCATGAATATGATCTCAAAATATTGTATGTAAGACATGGTTGTCATGTTAACTGAAGCCATGGAAACTGAATCCTTGGATGGGAGAGACTAGTATCGGGGTTTTGGACAAGAGATAACTATTTAGCACCTAATGCTGACATTATGGGGTAGCTTGTGCAGCCACAGGAAGATTTCTGCTTTCTCTCACTCCTTCTCAACTTTCCCAAGAAGGACTTAGCTACTAGTGTGCAATTTTTATCCTGGGGCCCACACCTGATACATCCTCATTCTCACTCCCTCCAAGGCATATCTTGGCTCCAATGTGCTTTGAAAAGTCTTCTGAGGGAAAGAAGTGGGTGATGGGTAGAACAAGAACTCTACTTTTGTGGGGTTTGAAATTTCCACAATGAAAGATACAAAGTAAAAATTTTGCTTATGGTCATTAGTTTTCTCCTCTCTATATTCACATTTCTTTCTTCCCAACGGTGTGGTAGTCAAAAGCCATTTAGCATTTCTTTGCACTACTTCCTGCATTTTTAACATTCCTTTAGCACCCTTTCCCCAGTATTGGGAAAGTAACAAGTGCTCATTAGTTATCTTATAAATACTTGAAAATCTCAATAGTATTGCAACCAGGGCCTCAGTCTTGTCAGCTAACCCTGGTTCCAAGCCAATGTTTGTTTTTTTTCCTTAAAGTATATGAAAATATAGAAACTTTTACAGTAGCTCAAGCTCAATACTTCTTTCCCCCCCCCCACTGGTACATGGTCTTGAACTCAGAGCCTGAGTGAGATCCCTTAGCTTTTTTTGTTGTTGGTCAAGGCTGGTGCCTTATACTTGAGCCACACCTCCACTTCTGCCTGTTAGTTGGTTAGTTGGAGATAAGAGTTTCACAGACTTTTCTGCCCATGTTGACTTCAAAACTATGCTCCTCAGAACTCAGCCTTCTGAATAGGATAACAAGTGTGAGCCACTGGAACCCAGCTCCATCCACTTATTTATTTATTTATTTTTTGGTCAGTCATGGGGCTTGAATTCCTGTCCATGAACTCTTCAGCTTGAGGCCAGCGCTCTACCACTTGAGCCATGGTGCCACTTCCGGTTTTCTGGTGGTAAATTGGAGATAGGAGTCTCAGGGACTTCCCTGCCTGGGCTATCTTTGAACCGTGATCCTCAGATCTCAGCCTCCTGAGTAGCTAGGATTATGGGCGTGAGCTACTGGCACCCAGCTCAGTTCAATCCACTTCTTAAACTGAGTAGTTTTAGATTCACACATGGTTGTAAGAAATGATACAGGGAAGTCATATATACCCTTCACTTGCCACTTCCAATGCTACAACCTTTGTGTGTATGTGGTCTCAGGGGTAGAAGCTGGTTCTTCCACCATGCTTGGCAAGGGCTCTATTAGAACTTTATTTCCAGACCCAATGGGAACACACAGTAGCACAATATCACAAACTGGATGTCACATTAATAAAACTCACCCACCAAGATTAAACGGGATTCCTCCACTATCACATGGATTCATTTGTGTATTTAGAACAAAGCTGACAGCAGAATGAACTCTGAATTCAGTTGGCTGCTGAAGCCACAACACACACACACAGGCACACAGGCACACAGGCACACAGGCACACACACACACACACCAAAAAGTGAGTCCTGAATCTCTTCCTTGAACTCTGAAGAAAGTCCATATTGGAGATCTCGAATCCAGCATCACAATGGCAAAGACCAGACACCTCCAACTCTCTTGGACCCCTGCTTTCTGTCTTGGTTCTTTACACTAAGACCCGGACACCATCGCTTTCTAAAAGTACTTGCATGGAGCTGCTCTAGTGAAGCCTGCACAATGGAAAAGTGTCTGCCAAGAATGCAAATAGCTTCTCCCAAAGCCGTTATTTCAAAGGCAGGTTGGACCCCTGGAACGGTTTGAAGAAACCTACACAAGCAACGCCAAGAAAAGTTTGCAAGAATGCAAATACCTGCAAAAGCCATTATTTCCAAGGCACAATGGAGTTTTATGCAAATCGAAAAGGAGCAAGCCTATCCACCGTTGCTCATTTGTTCCAGACGCCACTTGGCATTCTGTGGGGAAGACATACGTGAGGCAGGCATTAAGAACTCGCGGTTCGATTCCAGGAAGGAATGGAAAGGTTTCCTAGCCTATGACAACAGAAAGACTGAGCAAAACACTTCCGCATGTGTGGATTTGAGCAAAACAATTCTGTGTGTGTGGATTAGTGCCCCACCAGGGGCTCTTCACCCGCACGGGTCGCCGTCTTCAACGTCGGACTTGGGGAGACTCCAGAGCCCCGTTTAGACTGCCCGGTCAACCCTTAAAGTCTCTGACACCGCCCCAGCTACGTTTAGGTCCACATCTAGAGGAGCAGAGCCCTATTGGGAAAGGTCATGCCCAAGTCCTGGGGCTGGGTGAGGCTGACATCGCAGGGGTTGGGGACTCTCATCGCGCTTCCAGCTCACTTGAGCGGCCCCCCGTGACTGCGTGGAACAAAGGCGGAAGCGCTGGCAGGCCGCGTGCTCTGAAGATGGTAGATGGCCAGAACGGCGGCCACCAGCACCCTGTCCAGCTTCTTCCCGCCACTCCCACACGCTTCCGCCGCCGACTCATCTTCAGCTTAGCACACTAGCCTCTGGGAATGCTTGCTATCCCGCCCAGGTGCTCCCAGCCCGGCGAAACCAGCAGGGCCTCGGACAGCCCCCTTCAGCCGCCAACTCCCTCTCCCCCCTTCTGGTGGCATTGGATCCCGACTGGACACGGCCTTGGCCCCCTGCTCTGCCCAGCTCCAGAGCGAGCCATCCCTTTAGCTCCCCACTGGCATCCTGAGCACCAAGCACCCTGACATCTAAGCGTAGGGCTTAGCCTCCCGTGCGCCAAACGCGCGTGGTCCCCAGGTGAACTCCCGTTCTGCTTCTTTCCCACCCTCCCAGGGTCCCACCAGCTGCTCGGGAATCCCGCGCCCCGTCCTGCTCCATGGGGCATTCGCCCTGCCCTTGGCCCCCCATTCCTCTTTCCCTCCCCTTCCCCACCTCCGTCTCCCTCCTGACTCCAGCCTCATGTAGCATGAAGCCTCCCTGCTCTCACCCGCCAGATCACCACTCCAAGTTGCAGTGCAAGTTTGCTAGTGGCCCTCGCGGGCAGCGTGGGCTCCCGGGGGCCGTCAGGCCATGGACACACGGGGCTCCCGCAGCTCCTGGGCGCTGGCCTGGCTGGCCCCGGGTCTGATCGCCCAGTGCCTTGGAGGGCATGGAGTCCCGTGCTAGGCCCTGCCGCTTGGTAGAGGCCAAGGCGCAGGAGCGGGGTGGGGGTGGGGCCGAAGGCCGGCCTCCGGTGGAGGTGCTCTTGAGCAGTGGCGCGCTGTGAGGCTTGATCCTGAAGGGCATTCGCTAGCATGGCAAGCCGCTGGTTATCTTTAAGATAGTCAGGCCAGCCCGATGACAGTCCGGGGATGGCCAGGAAGCTGGGCGCTTGCCGGGGTTGGGGGCGGCTGGTTTGCACTGGTGTCTTTGGGGCGCGCGTCTGCCGGTGTCATCCCTGGGGATAGGAAGGGGGTCGGGCGGGCTTAGGTGTACGGTGCCAGCGCCATCTCGGCCCCTTGGCTACCTCTCTCAGTCTTGGGGCAACTTTAAATGGCTTAGGCTCCAGATCTCCTTTCTCTCCCCCTTCCTCTGCCCCTTAAGGAGGGGCCTAGCCACGTCCGAGGTCCCTCCTTGCCTCTCCAAGGCTGATCTACATCTGTAGCGTGGCCTCCGGTGCGAGGGCCCCGGGGTGGCTAGAGCCGTCCCCACCTGTTGGCTTCTGTGCAGTTCCTGCTCTTTACCTGCATTCGTTTTTGCCCTAAAACCCGGACGGGCCGGGGGTCGCCGGTTCCGGTTCTGGAAACTCGGCGTCCATCGCTAGCTCTTCACTCTCGGCTTCCAGTTCCTGGGTCCACACACAGGGGACTGGAAAGAAATTTTTACAGAAACTTTTCAACGTGGTTATGAAATTAGGACTCGTGTCTCGATTACAGGAAATTCCGTTTGTATGTGTGTGCAGGCGCGCATGTATATGTCTGTGTATCTTGTGGGGCCGGATTGTTTTGTAAAGTGGATGATCTTGACTCAGGACAAAAGCTGCCTTGAACTTAGCCTGTATTTTTTTTTTTTTTTTTGGTCAATTACGGGGCTTGAACTCAGGGCCTGAGCTCAAGGAGAGCACTCTACCGCTTGAGCCACAGCACCACTTCCGGTTTTCTGAGCGTTTATTGGAGATGAGAGTCACTGACTTTCCTGCCCCGACTGGTTTGGAACCATGATCCTCAGATCTCAGCCTCCCGAGTAGCTAGGATTACAGGCATGCACCACCGGTGCCCGGCTGTTTTAACCTGTGAAGGCAAACAGCAACAAAGTCATCTCTCTCGTTTTCTTCTGGTTTAAAAGTGCTGATCAGTGTCTGTGGGAAGAGTTGAGCACCTTGCCCACCCCTTCCTAAGACCAAAGTTCCCTTTAAATGTAAATATTCTTGACTAGTAGAAGCTTTTGAAGGTGACTGGATATAGCTGCCTTCCTCACTCACCACAGCAGGAAGAAATTAAATGAATCCTAACCCACCCAGGAGTATGGTTTTGGAGGTAGGATTGCTTTGTTGTTCAAACAGCAAATGAGACTACATATTTCTCTAGTTTGCTTTTTCTTTGCCCACCTGTCTGCCCACCTGCCATGCTCTGTCATTCAGCTACCCCAAGCTCCTCTCACTCATGTTTATAAAACCAGAGAATTAGAGGGGAGACTTTTTGTTGTTGCTGTTGTTGTGCACTGGATATATATTGAACTCAGGAATAATAAATAAATATGTAAATAAATAAATTGTACTCTTCTGTCAAGCTAATTCTTTGAAAAGACAGTGGGCAGTCATGTACTGCATACTTCTTTCAAAGTGCACTAGCCTATATATTTCCTTTCTTTGTAGTGCTTGGATTAAACCCAGGACTGGCACATTCTAGGCAAGTCCCTGGCTCTACCACTGAGCCCCATAGCTGGCCTATGCTTTCCAATAAAGGTTTTAGAAGGCATTTCTGATGGCAGCAGTTAAAAAGATATAAAGAAATTTATACAGACTTTTACTATTTCATGTATTTTTTTAAGACAAGTTCTAAGTATGAAACCCAGGAAATCTTGGAACTTTTAGCCTCTCATTTGCAGGGATTACAAGCATAAACTCCCATATTTTGTATAATCAATTTCTTTTAAAATCCAAACATGAAAAACTTGATTGTGTACATCTTCCTGTTGAGGCAAAACACAAGTTAGCCAATTATGGGAAGGGACCACCCCAGTTACTGGAAAATGGCCAGGTTGGTCAAGTTCCTGCAAAATGCAGCTGTAGGGTCATAAACAGGTAAAAATATATTGTTGCCTGCATTTCTGTGGTTAGTCTTATGTATCCCAACCCATGATCTGCTTGCAATGTATGATTTAACCAATATTGTAATCACTAAGTTGAAAAGCCCCTACCCTTACAGGAAATGATTATGCCCCTAACCAATGAGCCTACCCTGAAACTTGCCCATGAAATGCTGACCAATTATGTAGAAGCCCACGAACCTTAAGCCAGACATGTAACTGCTAGGATGGAAACCCCCTCCTCTCGCTGATGAACATGTGGCTGGGACTTACAACTCTGACCCACTGTGTTTGTGACGATTGTGAGTCCTGGCTTGTATACTTGCATTGGATTCAGTTTCTTGGTGTTGTTTGGGGGTCTGCGGTCTGGCACAACATTCCTCAAATCATAGCTTAATAACAAGTGGAATAAATTGTGGAACATTATTAATCATAGAGTCTGGCTTTTTGGTTTTGCTCTGTATAAGACAAGACTTGCTTGGTGATTTTACCAGACTTTAAAGAAGCTTAGCTAAGCTCCTCTTTTGTATAAGTGATCCTGGTTCTAAAAAGTCTGCATTCTTAGTGGCCTCCTGCTTCTCTTTGCTTTCTAGAAATTGAAGGAAGTGCTGAGCAAACCAGTAATACTAAGCTATACCATTGAGTTGTGTTCCCAGTTTTAATCTGTTTTTATATGTGCTCCAGTGGGACTAGAAAAGTGTTGCTGGGTGCCTGTGGCTCACTCCTGTAATCCTAGGATCTGTGAGGCGCTTTATCTCTATTTCAGAAAAAAGCTGAATGATGAGCTGTTGCTCAAGTGGTAGTACACTAGCCTTGACAAAGAAGCTTGGGGAAAGCATCCAAGCCTTGAGATCAAGATCTAGGATTGGTGTGCAAACATGTGCACGTGTACACACTCTCACACACAGAGAAAAAAGTCTGGTTTTGATGCTTTGGGGGATTCAAAATTCAGAACTGCTTGGGGCTTTTGTTTCATATTTCTTTTGCACACATGCTAGTGCATTGATGTTATTGCACATGTTTTTTTTTTTGGGTGGGGGGGGTCCGGTTGTGGGGCCTGAACTCTGGGCCTGGGCGCTGTCCCTCAGCTCTTCAGCTCAAGGCTAGCACTCTACCACTTGAGCCAACTTCCCAGCCCTGCACATGTGTTTTTAACCACAGGTCTTATTTCATAATACTAGCAACATTCTTCATATTTTACATACCTGTCTTTTCTCCTATATTGTGATAATCAATGTTATTTGGAAGGGAGGAGGGGAAAATGAACTGTTGCACAATCATTTCAAAATGGCTGGAGGCATGGCTCAGTGGTAGAGGCCTGCCTGGTTAGCACAAGGACCTGAATTCAAACCCCAGTACTACCCTTCGACACCCAAAAGGACACTTTTAAAATGATAACTATGAAGCATATGCATATGATCACTTAAAAAGTTCAAGTAGAGAGCTAGGTGCAGCTGGCTCACGCCTGTACTCCAAGCTATTCAGGAAGCTGAGATCTGAGAGTCATAGCTTGAAGCCAGCCTGGCAGAAAAGTCAGAGACTCTTATCTCCAATTAACCAGCAAAAAGCTGGAAGTGAAAGTTGGCTCAAGTGGTATTGGGCCAGGCTTAAGTAGCAAAGTCAAGGGAGAATTTAAGGCCCTGGGTTCAAGCCTTAGTGTCAGCATAAGAAAAAGGGGGCGAGATCATGGGAGAGTAGAGATTATGGTAGATGCTGGGGAAAATTTTCTCACTAGAAATAAAATTTATCCAAGTTTTGAATTTTTCTTTTTCCAGTAGCATCAGGGGATAATTAAATATAGTTCTTGTCAACTTTTCTTTTGTACTTAAGTCTTTGCAATTAAATAGTTATATACACAATTAAGATTCTTTATTATCTAATTTGTTCTTTAGCTGACTTGGGTTTGGGGGTAACTTGATCAAAAGTAAGATTACACATTGTCTTGATGATAGTGTGGGTATCATTTGGATGTCATTTGAAAGTCTCATGTCAAAAGTCGTCAAAAATGGGGATTGAACTGGAGGTAGAGGTCAGTGGTAGACAGCCTGGCATGGCAGGGATTCTGTCTCCAACACTACAAAGCATAACTGGAAGAGATGTTAAAAACCAAGCTGATTCGAACCCCTTCAGGTACAGAAATTTCCTCTGCTCATTTTGTAGATGAAACAGCTATTGGCCAAAGGAGGTTAAATTGTGTGAACCCTGACGCCTCAACCCTGGCAAGTCCTCTATGGAAATTAGATGGTGATTCCTCATAGCCATAATAAATATTGTGGTGACATCTGGGAGTAACAGATTTTCAGTACTGGGTTCTTAACTGTCTCAACGGAATCATGCTCCCTTAGGATAGCTGCTGGGTGCCTCCTAGACCCACTCAACAGCTTCTTTCCTTACTAAAGACCATTGGCACCTTTCTCCACAAAGGCACCCAGACATTGTAAATCATTTTGTTAGGTTAAAGGTAGGCTGCTGCCTTTTGCTTTTATAGAGTTCTCTTTTTTCAAGACTTTGGGTGGTTTGTTTAGAAGCCTTTGCTGTTTCGAGTGTTTGTGTGAAGCTCTATTTTCTTCTCTAGCGTGGCCCTGAGAAACAGCTTTATTTACATAGTAAAATGCAAACAAATATTTGCTTCATCTGGTTTTTTTTGTAGCCAGAGAAAGGACCAAGAAATAGGGACTCTCTCATTCTGTGTTTTATAAGCTTACAGAGTGTAAAGTCTGACTTTTCTCTCTGATGTGAAGTAAAAGGACACAACATCCTGGAGAGAAACATTCAGAGAGTTGAGGAGCTCTGTTCAAGTCTAGTAAGGCCTCTGTTCAAAGATGGTCACAGGGTTCCATACTGGTTACATTGCCACTGACTTGTAGCTTCATATCTTCTTGCCTTTAGAATACAAATCCAAAGCTAAAAACAAAACAACAAACTACACACTCAAACCTGTTGTCCGGTGCTGCTCTGCAAGAAAGAACAGGAATGGTTTTTCAGATTCTGGGACTGCAGGACTTGTCAGTATTTTGGAAAGTGAAATGGATATGAGACCTCCCAGGGTCTGTGAGAGTACTTTTGAGGATGTCTGTGATCCTATGAGAATGTCTGTGGTCCTGCTGAATTTTTTTTCTTCTTCTTTTTTCTTTTTTGTTGATCCTGGGGCTTAACCTCAATAGCTCCTGAGCTACTCTGAGCTGTCTCTGAGCCAGAATTTAAACTTCTTTTTTAGGCACTCAGTATTCCCACTCATCAATAATATGGTTTCCATTTAATTTATTTCTTCCTTCTTTGAATGACTGATTTCTTTTTTGCTCTGCTTCTACTCTTTTTTCTTTGAAGCTACATACTCATCAACTTTTATTTCTGGATTTCTTTTTGATTGAATTGACTTCCTTGGAAGCATTTGCTTTATCAGACATTTTGCATCTGAATAGTACAATTTATAACAATGTATTTTAAAAAAAACTCAATAATTCCCCTCTGTCACAGCCACCAATGGTCTTCTTCCCCCTTTTCTTTGAGGTACTGGGGATAAAACCTTGGGCCTTGCTCTACTTCTGAGCTACATCCCCTGACAAGCCCCGCTTGTTTGGCTTCTTTCTTTTTCTCTTGAATTCAGCCAAGGGGAGAGCAGGGAGCTGTCTTAAAATGTCAACCCAGTGGCCTAAAAGAGAGAGTGGCCTCTTTGAGAAGTCACTGCTTTTCAGGTTTCCTTTGGGGGAGCAGAACAGAGCCATCAGGAGGGAGGGAGTGGCATGATTGTTGTGGTATGGGATGCCTGGGAGTGTTTACACTCCTGTGTGATTTCACCATTTCAGGGGACTTCTGACTGTTAGAGCATTTCACAGAATAGGAGATGGTTCTATTATGCATCCTTTCCACACACACCCCCCCCCCCCGTGACTTCTGAAAGCAGAACCAGCTTATATCTTGTAAGGTGCACATTATACTTATTGATAAATGTTGTCTACAAAGTGTTAGCCAGAGTCCAAAAATGGCAGGAGGATTAGAACAAAGACAGGCTATCAGGGCTGAAATAAAACCTTCTTTTACTGGCTTTAAAAGTGGCCTCCAATATAGAAGATTCTGTGGAATCCAGACTGACTTCTTAAGATTCAGGCAATAGCAGCCCTGGATGGGATGGTACTTGTTGTGTTCAGTCTTTGTGGTTGCTCCTTAGATGCATTTCTTAAACGTTTCCTAACATTTGGCTCTTTTTTTTTTTTTTAAAGTAAAGAACACTAGTTTGCCCAAGAGCTAGCTTGCTACATGTTGAATAACAAATAGTAGTTTTCCTCTGCTCATAATGAACGGGGGTGCTTTAATTCACTTTTATAGTTCATGGCCAAAGAAATTGGGCCCTTGTCTGGCTTGGGGTGGACTGTTCGGAGTGTCTTTTGGAGTAGTCTCCACTCCAAAGTTGTTTTGTGTCAGCATGCAAATAAACCTGAATTTGTGACTAGATTTTTAGGAGTTGGGGAAGGGCAAAGGAAGGGCAGTCTTGGCTCAGTGGAACTTTTCCCTCTTTATAGCAGGCATTCTACAAGATAATTTTAGGGTATAAAGGCTGAATATACTTTTTTTCCCCCAGGTTGTCTTTTACTTTCAAACATTAGTTAGGTGTGGAACAACACTTTAAGCAGTAATTCTACAGGTTTCTGCTAGCTTTGGCTCTGTTTATATATGGAGTCTGCAAACTTTATCTCACAAAGAAGGCTCTGAAAGAGCTCTGGTTGCATGTTTTTTTGTATGGCTTTTTTTTTTGGTGTATCTCATGGGCTTTGAGCCTTTGTCCTCAAGGCTTGCTTGCTAGCACTTTACTACTTGAGCCCAACTCCACTTCTAGCTTTTGGGTAATTCATTGGATATGAGTCTCAAGGACTTTCCTGCGTGGGCTGGATTTGAACCTTGGTCCTCAGATCTCAGCCTCCTGATTTCCGAGGATTACATGTGTGAGCCACTAGTGCCTGGCTCTTTGCGAAGCTTTTGAAAAGAGGTGCAATGTTAGTGGGGTGTCCAGGATGTGGCTTAGTGCTAGGGAAGTTGCTTAGACTGTGTCTTGGGTAAGTTCTCCAGAACCACAGAATGAAAAAATAAAATTTAAAAGGTTGAACTCCAAAGTAAGTATGTTCTTAGTTGCAAAATAAAGGTAAGTTTATTTTTGTTTGTTTTCGTGGGGGTACTGGGGCTTTAGGCTTTTAATTAGTTTTTCCACTCACAGCTGATCTACCACTTGAGCCACAGCTCTAGTCCAAGATGTCAGATTTTGTTGTTGTTTTGTGAATCGGGAGACCCTGGCTGTTACTGTGTGTATGTACATGTGCACACATGCTCTAATACTGAAGCTTGAACTCAGGACCTTGTGTTCTCCCTTAGCTTTTTCTGCTTAAGATTGGCATTCTACCATGTCAGTCACACCTTCACTTCCAGTTTCTTGTTGGTTAGTCTCTTGAATTTCTCCTTCCCAGATGGGCTTCAAACCCTGATCCTCAGATCTCACATGCCTGAGCAGCTAGCTTACAGGTATGAATGAGCCCTCAGCATCTTTCTTTGCTGTTGTTTTATTTTTGTTCTCCATTTGCTATTTTAATTATCTGAAAAATAAGTCACAAGCAATAAAGTAGGAAAGGCAGTTTATGTTGGATTAGAAAAAGGGAAATCAGTTCAGGATTGAGTAGGAAAGGTGAGATCACCTTTTGGCCAAAGTGATTTTTTTAAGAGTTTCAGATCAAAGACTAGTTCTGAAAGTCAAGGAAAACAGGGTAGACTACTCTGCTATTAATGTGAAAGTGCAACATTTTATTTGTTGGCAAAAAATAGAGGAAAAGTGTTAGTGTATTCTTTTTTTTTCAGCATTAGGATTTGAACTCAGTGCTTCATGTGTGCTTGGTTGCTGGCTGGGGCATGGCTCCAACAGGCTTTTTCCAGATAGAGTCTCATGGACTTTTCTACTCTGAATCTTGATCCTGCAGATCTCAGCCTCCTGAGTAGCTAGTGTTGTAGGCTCAGCCACTGTTGCCTAGTATATTTTCTCTTTTCTTTCTATTTTTTGTGGTAATTGTTTGAACTCAGAGTCTCATGCTTATAGGCAAGCTGCTCTACCACTGAGCCACACCCAGGTCCCCTTGTTTATCTTGAAATTTTTAGTTTTTTTTATGTGTATTAAATTAGCTCTTACAAAGCATAAGCAACCAATAGTTCTTCTAGATGTTTACATTCTGACAGCTCTACACAGATACAACCAGAACCTTCTAGCTGATTCCTTTAGGTACATCTGGGGTTTTCCTCTATTTTAATTAATTAACTAATTAATTAATTATACTGCTGCTTGGCCTATTTGCTCTTAGTTGGTTTTTTAGCTCAAGGCTGCTCTATCACTTCAGCCACACTTCCATTTTTTTATTAGTCATGGGGCTTGATCTTTGGGCCTGGTGCTGTACCTGAGCTCTTCAGCTCAAGGCTAGCACTCTACCATTTGAGCCACAGCGCCACTTCCATTTTTCTGGTGGTCAGTTGGAAATGTTTTTTTCTTTCATCCATGTGTTTCTAACACATTTATAAGATTATCTCTTTGTTGCTTTGTATGTCCCTCCCCCACAGTATAACCCCTGCTTTCACTATATTTGATGTCAGTATAACTTGTGGAGGAGATGGGGAAAAACCAGTTGTTTAAGGATACAGGTGAACCTGTTGCAACAATGAGAAGTACAAATTGTCATGTCCAAAAGGAGCTATACAACATTGGTGCGGGGCGGGGGGGGGGGGAAGGAAGGGGGGGGTAAGGGGGGGAAGGAGAAGGATTAGGATTGGGGGGGAAGGGGGGAGGCTGGGAAGGGATGTGAAGGGTAAACAAAGGAGGAGGCTGCAATGCTTGGTAAGAAATGTACGCATTATCCTGCCCATGTAATTGTAACTCCTCTGTACAGTTCACAAATAAATTAAATTTAGAAAAAAAAGAGTCTCACAGTTTCCTACCCTGGCTGGCTTTGAACCACGATCCTCAGACCTCAGGCACCTGAATGGCTAAAATTCAGGCCTGAGCCACTTGTACTTTTCTGGTCTTTTCTTTAAATGGTAGATTTTTTTTTTTTTAATTGTATTTTATTTTATTTGAGAACATACTGTACAGAGGGGCTACAATTACATGGGCAGAATAATGCATACATTTCTTACCAAGCATTGCAGCCTCCTCCTTTGTTTACCCTTCACTTCCCTTCCCTGCCTCCCCCCTCCCCCCACCCAATTTTACCCCCCTCCCCCCACCCAATTATACCCCCCTCCCCCCCCCCACACCGAAATTGTAAAGCTGGTTTTGACATGACATTTTGTACTTCTCATTGTTGCAACAGGTCCACCTGAATCCTTAAACGATTTGTTTGTCCCCATCTCCTCCACATGATATACTGATATCAAATATAGTGAAAGCGGGGGTTACACTGTGGGGGAGGGACATACAAAGCAATAAAGGAATAATCTTATAAATGCATTAGAAATACATGCATGAAAGAAACGAAAACATTAAAATACATATTTAAGGGTTCATTTTCCTAACATCACTTTATCTGGCCTTTTCCGCTTGACTCATACCTATACTAGATATTGCAAATAAGGGAAACCATGGGACCTATGCTTCTTTGGGCCTGGCTTACTTCACTTAATATAATTTTTTCCAAACCTTTCCATTTCCTAACAAATGGGGAAATGTCATTCTTTCTGATGGAGGCATAGAATTCCATTGTGTATATATACCACATTTTCTTGATCCATTCATCTACTGAGGGGCATCTGGGTTGGTTCCATATCTTAGCTATGGTAAATAATGCTGCAATAAACATAGTTGTGCTGGTAGCTTTAGTGTGGTCTTGTTTGTAAACATTTGGGTAAATGCCCAAAAGTGGGATTGCTGGATCATAGGGGAGATCTATGTGAAGTCTTTTGAGGAACCTCCATACTGCTTTCCAAAGTGGTTGAACAAGTTTACATTCCCACCAACAATGAAGTAAGGTTCCTTTCTGTCCACATCCCCTCTAGCATCTGTTGTTATTAGAGTTCTTGATTTTTGCTGTTCTAACTGGAGTGAGGTGATATCTCAATGTTGTTTTGATTTGCATTTCTTTTATGGCTAGGGATGTTGAACATTTCTTCATGTGTCTATTGGCCATCCTACTTTCTTCTTCAGAGAAGCTTCTCTTTAAGTCTTTCGCCCACTTATTTATTGGGCAGTTGTTTCTTTGAGGATTTGTTGTTGGGTGGTTGAATTTTTTGAGTTCCAAGTATATTTTTGATATGAGACCTTTGTCCGTTGTATGGCTAGTAAAGATCTTCTCCCAATCGGTGGGCTTTCTATTGATCTTGCCAGCTATGTCATTTGCCCTGCAGAAGCTCTGCAATCTTATGCAATCCCATTTGTCCAACCTTTCTTTGATTTGTTGTGCTTCCGGGTCTCTATTCAGAAAATTTCGACCTGAGCCAAGGAGACCTAGGGTTTCTCCTATTCCATCCTGTAATGTTTTCAGAGTGTCTGCTTTGAGTTCAAGGTCTTTGATCCATTTGGAGTTGATTCTGGTGCAGGGTGATATATAAGGATCTAGCTTTAGTTTTCTACATGTAGTTAACCAATTTTGCCAGCACCATTTACTGAAGAGGCTGTCTTTCTTCCATTCTATTGTTTTAGCTTCCTTATCGAAGATTAGATGGCTATAGGTCTGTAGGTTCATTTCTGGGTTTTCAATTCTATTCCATTGGTCCTGAGGTCTGTTCTTATGCCAATACCAAGCTGTTTTGATTACTATGGCTTTATAGTAGAGTTTGAAATTTGGTATTGATATTCCTCCAGCAGTGTTCTTTCCGTTGAGGAGCGTTTTTGCTATTCGGGGTCTTTTATTGTTCCATATGAATTTTTGGATTGCCTCCTCTATTTCCTTGAAGAATGAGGGTGGAATTTTGATAGGTATCGCGTTGAATTTGTAGATAGCCTTGGGAAGTATTGCCATTTTCACGATGTTAATCTTGCCAATCCAGGAGCATGGGAGGTTTTGCCATTTTTTAAGTTCTGTGTTGATTTCCTTTTTCAAGATTTTAAAGTTTTCATCATAGAGGTCCTTCACTTCTTTGGTTAAGTTAATTCCTAGGTATTTTATTTTTTGTGGGGCTATTACAAATGGAGTTGCTTTCCTAATTTCAGCCACACTTTTCTCATTGTTGGCATATAGAAAAGCCATTGATTTTTGGGGGTTAATTTTATAACCTGCTACTTTGCCAAAGTTTTGAATCAGCTTGAGTAATTTGGGAGTGGAGTCTATGGGATTCTTTAAATACAAGATCATGTCATCTGCAAAGAGGGAAAGTTTTATTTCTTCTTTCCCTATTTGGATCCCCTTTATGTCTGCATCTTGCCTTATTGCTGTAGCTAGGCATTCTAATACTAGATTGAAGAGAAGTGGAGAGAGTGGGCATCCTTGTCTTGTTCCTGAGTTAAGAGGAAATGGCTTTAGTTTTTCACCATTGAGTATAATGCTGGCTGTAGGTTTGTCATATACAGCCTTTATTGTATTGAGGAATGTTCCATGGATTCCTAATTTTTCCAGAACCTTCATCATAAAGGGGTGTTGGATCTTGTCAAATGCTTTTTCTGCATCTATTGAGATAACCATGTGGTTCTTATTCTTGCTCCTGTTGATGTGATGAATAATATTAATTGATTTGCGTATATTGAACCAGCTTTGCATCCCTGAAATGAATCCTGTTTGATCATGGTGTATGATTTTTTGGATGAATTGTTGAAGTCGATTGGCCAAAATTTTGTTGAGAAGTTTTGCATCAATGTTCATCAAAGAAATGGGTCTATAGTTTTCTTTCTTTGATGAGTCCCTGCCTGGTTTTGGGATGAGGGTTATGATGGCTTCATAGAATGTGTTTGGTAGTGAGCTTTCTCTTTCAATTTCATTGAAGAGTTGGAGGAGTATTGGTGTGAGCTCTGCTTTGAAGGCCTTGTAAAATTCCGCTGTAAAACCATCTGGTCCTGGACTTTTCTTAGCTGGGAGGTCTCTTATTGCTGTTTCTATTTCAATGCTTGATATGGGCCTGTTAAGATAGTTTAACTCATCTTGGTTTAGTTTTGGCATGTCAATATTTGCTAGGAAAAGGTCCATTTCTGTCAAGTTCTCAAACTTATTAGCATAAAGTTTTGAGAAGTATTCCCTTATAATGTTCTGAATCTTGGTTGTTTCCGTGGTGATGTTTCCATTCTCATCTCTGAGTTTATTAATTTGGGTGTGCTCTCTCCTTTTTCTGATAAGGTTTGCTAAGGGTCTGTCGATTTTGTTAAGTTTTTCGAAGAACCAACTCTTTGTTTTGTTGATTCTTTCTATAGTTTTTTTGGATTCTAATTCATTTAATTCTGATTTAATTTTGATTATTTCTTTCCATCTACTGGATTGGGGTTTATTTTGCTGCTCTTTTTCAAGGAGGTTTAGATGTGTCATTAAATTGTTAGTTTCAGATCTCTCCAATTTGTTGATGTAGGAGCTCAGAGCTATAAACTTTCCTCTGAGTACTGCCTTTGCTGTGTCCCAGAGGAGCTGGTAATTTGTGTGTTCATTTTTGTTGAATAGCATGAACATTTGAATTTCCTTTCTAATCTCTTCCATGACCCACTCATGATTCAGTAGTGTGTTGTTCAGCCTCCATGTGATACCGGACTTTCTTTGGTGGCTTTTGGTGTTGAGTTCTAATTTTATTCCCTTGTGGTCAGAGAGAATGCAAGGTATAACTTCAATGTTTCTGAATTTAGACAAGTTTGCTTTGTGGCCTAAAATGTGGTCTATTTTAGAAAACGTTCCATGTGCTGCTGAGAAGAACGTGTATTCTGATGCTGCTGGGTGAAATGTTCGGTAAATGTCTGTTAAGTCTAGTTGATCTATGCAGCTGTTTAGATCTGCGGTTTCTCTGTTGAGTTTTTGCCGAGTTGATCTATCTAGTGGGGAGAGTGGTGTGTTAAAATCCCCAACGATTAATGTCTTTGGATCTATCTGGGATTTGAGGGAAAGTAGTGTTTCTTTGATAAATTTGGGTGCTCCATTGTTTGGCGAATAGATATTTAGAATTGTAATATCCTCCTGAAGGAGAGATCCTTTAATTAGTATGTAGCGACCTTCTTTATCTCTTCTCACGAATTTTAATTTGAAGTCTATTTTATCTGATATTAGGATTGCAACTCCCGCCTGTTTATGAGGGCCGTTTGCTTGGTAGATTTTGTTCCAGCCTTTAACCTTGAAAATATGTTTGTTTTTACGGGCAAGATGTGACTCCTGCAGGCAGCAGATAGAAGGGTCTTGTTTTTTAATCCAACTAGACAGTCTATGTCGCTTAATTGGAGAGTTCAGTCCGTTAACGTTAAGAGATAGGACTGAGAGGTATTTGGGAGTTCCTGCCATGTTATCCACCTTCTTGGGGGCTGTGAAAACTGGGTTCTTCCTAAGGTTCTTGGATTCTCCGTTTGTGTGCAGTTTCTTGGCCTTTGTTGCGTTCTTGTTGGTTTTCTATGTGTAGGACATCTTTAAGAATCTTTTGCAGGGCTGGTTTGGTGGAGATGTATTGTTTCAATTTTTCTTTGCTATGGAAGGTTTTTATTTGGCCTTCAGTTATGAAGGAGAGTTTAGCTGGGTACAGTATTCTTGGTTGATAGTTGTTTGTTTTTAGGGCATGGCATACGTCATTCCAGGCTCTTCTTGCTTTGATTGTCTCTGCTGAGAAATCTGAGGTAATTCTAATTGGTTTCCCTTTATAGGTGATTAATCTTTTCTCCTTGACAGCTTTAAGGATCTTTTCCTTGGTGTGGGTTGATCCTGTGTGGATTATAATGTGACGGTGGGATGTCCTATTCTGGTCTGGTCTATTTGGGGTTCTAAAAGCTTCTTGTATCTGAATAGGCCTATCTTTTTGTATGTTTGGGAAGTTCTCTGCTAGGATCCTGTTAAACAAATTTCCTAGACCATTAACTTCTGTTTCTAGGTGCTCCTCTACACCCATTATCCTTAAATTGGGCCTTCTGATGGTGTCCTCCAGGTGTTGGATAGACCTGTCATATTTCTTGGACTTGTCTTGGATGGTTGTATGTTCTTTCTCTATAATATCTAGGCTGTCTTCAATCCCTGAGATTCGATCTTCTGCATGGTCTAACCTGCTGTCAAGACTCTCTACTTTGTTTTTTATCTCTTTTCCTTCTACTTGGTCAGCTTTGATGGCTTCAAGTTCTTTGTTGAAGCTCTGTTTTAGGTCTTGTATGAATTTCTTTACTTCCTTAATTTGGTGTTCAGTGTTTGTTCTCAAATCACTTAGTTGATTGGTTATGGTTTCTTTGGACTCCCATTCCTTCTGTTGGGTTCCATTCAACATTCCCTTTGTGGTCTCCCTGACTTCCTTCAGCTCCTTGTTAATGGATTCCATGAATGTCTTTAGTGATCTTTGTGTATTCTCTACCTGGTCTCTTAATTCGTGAATTACTCTTTGATTAGTTTCCTCCCTTCTGTGGGATTCCTGCAGTTCTCTTTGAGTGTTCTCTGCCTGCTCACGCCATTCCTCCCTTTCTCTTTGAGTGTTCTCAAGTTGTTCATGCAAATCCTGTATCAGTTTTTGAGAAGCTTCCTCACGCTTATGATATTCCTGTATAAACTTCTGGGATGCCTCCTCTCTCTCCCTATCACGCTCATACAGAGTCCTTTGTACATTGTCAAACTTCTCATTTATCATGTTTGCTATTAGTGTTTGTAGAGCTATTTGGGAACTCTCCTCTGGGTTATTCTTTATCTGTTCTAATCCCTGATTATCAAGGTTGGGAATTGAGATACCCGAATTTGCCATTTTTCTTGTGTTTTTCCGGCTTACTCGGCCCATTTGAGATAAAGATTGCACCAGTTTTGTGCTAGAACACTATCTTAAGGCAACCATCAACCAAAGTTTGCATTTGTACAGTCAATAGTCTACAGATACAATCTAGTTCAACAGATACATCTATTCAACATCAAACGACTATATGTTAAAGGACTTCGAACCGCAGAAAAGAATTTGGAAAACCAGAAATTATTAGGATTAGTGAGAGATGTGGGTAAAAAATAGGAATAGATTGGTGTGGGGAGGCACAAGGAGAGTTAACTATGTCCTACTCACAGTGCAGGAAATGGGTTGGGTAGGATGCAAGTAGAGAGAGAGAGAAAAAGAAGAGACGGAAAGGGGTATAAAGAGAGACCAGAAAAAGAATAGAAACGTAAAAATTAATGTTATTATAGAGGTTAAAAGACTGTCTATTTAGAGAGGAATGTGAATATGTTCAGAGAAGGGAAGGGACATTGAGGAGATGTGAAAAGCTTTAAGGGAGAAGAAAAGATCAGAAGTTCAGTAGAGCTAGATAAAAAACAAAAAGATAATTAAGAAAGAAAGAAAAAGAGAAAGAAGACAAGAAAAGAAAGGAAAACTCTCATTCACGTAATTCTGAAATAAAAATTATAAGATGAGAAAAAAAAGTTACTGGAAAACAATTATTTTTTCAGAAGAGGCAAAAATTAAAGATTGATAAAAGTTTTAGAAGGGAAAAAAATTTATATACATATATATATATATATATAAGGTAACAAAAAACAAAAAACAAGCAAAAAAAAAGAAAAGAAGAAGAAAAAAAGAGAAAAAAAAAAAAGAAAAAAAAAAGTCTTTTGATTTTTTTTTTTTTTGTTTTTTTGTTTTTGGGGGGGGAGGAGTGGGAAGAATCCTGTATCTCCCTTTTGTCTGCAACCAGTCTCTTGGAGTCTCTGGTCAGCTTGAGGTCCTGTGGCTTGATTGGTTTCTTAAGTCAGTTGGTTGGAAGAGGCAGAAAAATGCTCTGCTTTACCCAAGATTTTGAGATCCCCCTCCCAGGTTAGTTTTCTGGGAGGGTGGTCTGCTTTGAGAGTCACAAAAGAGGGGGATGTGGTGATGAGGCTAGGTTCTGGGTGGAGTTGAGGCCTTTCAGCAAACAGTAGCTTTTCCCTGGGGCTATTTTGTGATAACTCACAGCGCCCAGCCTGGAGCCATTCTCAGGGTTTCTGTTTTTCAATTGATTGTGGTGGCTGCTAGAGGGAGGGGCAGCCTCTGGCTCTGGTTACCCAGTGAGGCTAGGCTGGCGCCTGTGCTGGGTGACTTTTCCCTGGATGGAGCTGAGTCTGGCAGGTCACTTCGCCATTAAGTTCTTGTGACCTGCTAAATGACTCATTTTATTCCAAGGCCTGAGCTGAAGCTAGCAGCAACTCCGAGCTTTGTCGGTATCCAAGATGGAGATCACCGGTGCTGGGGGGGGAGGGGTGGCCTTCCTTCCTCTGCTCCCTGAGGAGTGAGGATGTCGGGCTTGTACTCACGCTGAGTCTTGGGTCCTGGGTCGTCTCTGGTGCCGAGTCTTGGATCCTGGGTCGTCTCTGGTCTGCAAGCTGCAGGGTGAAGATGTCCGCTCTTTGTTGGTTCTTGCTGGTGTTGAGTAGAATCCGCTCGGCCGCTGCGTCTGGCTCCTTCGTCCCGGACTCTCTGTGTGAGCGCTCAGGTATGGCCCCCGGCTGTGGTCTCTGCCGCTTGCGACCCTGTTGCCGCCGCCGCCGCCGTGGCGGCTGCTGGCGACCACTTGCCTTGGCTTCCCCTCTCTTGTCTAACTCTCTGTCCTGTGATGGCACACTTGGTGTGATTCTCTGGCTTAGGACTGTTCACTGGAACTCTAAAGCTGCTTTCTATGCGAGAGCTTGTTCAGATTCCAGCTTCTCCTCCGCCATCTTCCTAAATGGTAGATTTTATGTCTTACATAACTGATACTTTCTTTTGTTTGTTTAACCTCTCCCAACACTGCCACTTCCCTTCCAGCTACTCACTTCTTTCAGTGTGCAGAGTTGGTTTATACCCAAGTCCCAGAGACCCTCCGATGACCACCGAGAGACCAGGCAACCCAAACTGCAAAATGCAAGGTTTATTCAACAAGCCAAGGCTCGGCCTTGTCCTGTACTCTGAGATGCAGTAGAGAAAGGGAGGGGGCCTTTGTGGTTTTGGCCTTTATAAGCCCAGCTTGGCCTTTATAAGCCAGAGCTGGGCTTATAAAGGCCAAAACCACAAAATTACAGCCAAGCTATGGTTTAGGGATGGGTTCAATTCTGATTGGCCAGGGACCAGTTGTCTGCTTGAGACACTGAGGTTGACATCTCCTGTGGTTAATCTTCTGCTGACTGGGTATCGAAATCTTGTTCTGGGGTGTTCTGCAATCTTTAAATAACAGTTCTCAAAAATTTTGCAACCTTAGACTACACAAGTCAAGTTTAGAAGCTGTCACAAAATGGCTTTAGTTTGGTTCTTACATTTGGATATAAAGGTATAGTGGGGATGATGTTTTCTTTAGTCCCTGTATTCTCTCCTACAGGACTCACTATTGGATTACATTTCTCTGCTTCCCTTCCTTACAGCTAGTTCTACTCTGAAATGCAAGGGGTATTGAGGCCTACTGTACTTCCCCCCTTCTGTTGGGATAGAATGTCGAAATCTCCTGGGTACAGTTTTATAAGCTTGTGTCCCTGAATAATTGAGGAGGTGACTGCCCAGGGTGTGATCACCTTGCAAATAGTTGCCAGCATGTGAGCAATACACACACACACACACACACACACACACACACACACACACACACACACACACACACACACACACGACAAGTACAGGTACAGATTTTTGTTCTAGGATTACTTATCACTAGTTGCCCTTTTATCCAATAAGTTCCCATTTTAAGAGCTGAAATTTAGATAATTTTAGTTACATCCATACAGCAGCAGGGAGGGATTATTTACTTGGTTGAAGGAATCACTGTGGGTGTCCAGTTAGCACATAGCTTATTCCCCTCATGCTTATTATATAAAATGAGACCTTGACACCCATGGCATCCCAATTTTTTGTTGTTTTTTCCTCCTGGCTGATTGGTTATTTAAATTTTCCTTTGGTCTTGCTTTCCTCCTCCTCACTCTCCTTGTATATGGGATCCTTGGAGAGGTAGAGCAAGAAGCTGAGGAAATGCCCAGAGGAAGATGATTAGTCTTCAGGTAGGGATGACCAGATGCACAGGAGGGTGGGAGGGTATTTTCCTGTTGGAAGGATTTCAGAGGTTGGACCTTTCTCTTGGCTGTTCTGTCCTTTTCTTTTTTCCATAAGTTCAAGTGTAGAACATGTCACCCTGGGAGGCCTACATATTGAGTTCTCATTAACTCTGGATTGTCATTATCAGATTAGTTACAGGCCTATATGGCAAGATTGTTTTATTCCCTTGAAGAAGAGCATACTGATGCATGAGTTAGACCTACAATGAGAAGTGACTATGCAGAGATGAAGAGGAGACCAGGGCCCCAGTTACCCAAAAGCCCCCCTGCCTCCAAAAGTCCGTGGTGATTCTTTGTTCTGTAACTGATGAAATTGTGCCTCTTGTGTTAGTTGTGCATATGTTTGTAAACTTATAAGCAGTGATGATTACCACAGTAATGTTTATTTATTTATTTATTTATGCAAAAACATAAAATGGTACTCAGGTTAGCTACATCTAGGCTGTTCAGTGGTAAGAACGTTCTACTATGCTCAAGGCTTAGGTTTGATCCCTAGTACTGCAAAAGAAATTTCTTTTTGAAAAACAAAAAAAATCAAGGAAGAGATTGATCCAAATACATTATCATCTCATTTGTAGAAGTATTGGTTGTATTGATTTTCAATTTCTCCATTTCTATGTTCTGTGGGATTCTTTGTTAGTACTGTGTTAACCTACTTAGTAATTAACTGAAGGTAATTCACATAAGAACTACATTGTCTTCTAAGTAGCTGGTGGCTTATAAGTGTAATCCTAGCTACACGGGAGGCTGAGATCTGAGATTGTGGTTCAAAGCCAGCCAGGGCAGAAATGTCTGAGAGACTTATCTCCAGTTAATCAGCAAAAAACCCATGTGGCAGTGTAGCTCAAGTGGCAGAGCACCAGCCTTGAGCATAACAACTAAGGGACAGTGCCCAGGCCTTGATTTCAAGGCCCAGTACCAGCACCAAAAAAAATCAGTTTTCTAGGGTTCCTGGAGTATAGCTAGAGTTCAGAATAATGACAATGGGCTGATCTTAGGGATCATTTACGGAAGGGGTCTGCCATCGTTTTATGTATGAGATGTCTGTATCCATGAAGTGTTAAGTGGGAGGTTGGTGGTACAAGAGGTTGCTGGCTAAGGACACAAAGGGTTCTACTGGGCAGGTGCCTGAGTTTGGTTAGAGTTGTTCCAAAGTTTTTCTACCCCTAGGGAGAAATTCTAGTCATAAACTGACCACTAATTACCTGGTCCCATGGAGGAAAGGCTGTGGGAGGTACTAGGGAAGACATAGGATGCTTGAGTGTCAACTAGGGATGTGCCTAGGGGAGGAGGTTGGTTTTAGCTTTCTTTCCAAGATGACCTGCCTCTGTAATAGCAAGTCTGAAACCTAGAGTTCAGTTCCCAGTAAACACACACACACACACACACACACACACACACACACACACATACACACACACACACACACACACGTACATATACCCTCCCACCCCAGAACAGAATAGAATAAAAAACTTCAGTCGTTTTGGAATCAGATGAGAGACTAAAATGTTCAGTCTGAATCCTTGGAATGTTAAGAAATGACTGTTTAGGCCCTTGAAGGCCCTGCTTTCATTTCCAACACTGAATATGGAGATTGGTGGGACACTTGAGTGGAGATTTTGTCATGATGGGCTGTTTTTCAAGTTGCACAAATTTAGCTTTTTCTCCTTAAGTACACAAACAAACACTGCTATTGCTGGGCACTGGTAGCTCGCACCTGTAATCCTAGTTACTCAAGAGATTGAGATCTGAAGATTGGGGTTTGAAGCCAGCCTGGGCAGGAAGGCATTGGAGACTCTTATCTCCAGTTAACCATCAAAAAGCTAAATGTAGAAGTGTGGCTCAAGTGATAGAGAGCTAGTCTTGAGCAAAAAAGCTCAGAGACAGCACCTAGGCCCTGTGTTCAAACTTGAGACAGACATACTCAGAAACAGCAAACTCCAGCTCTAGCTTTGGAAAAGCTGAGCACCATAGGTTGATTGAAATGTCAGGTTTTTAAATTTTCAATTAGTTTATTGTTTTGTGGTTGTCCTGCTTGTGCTGGCTTTGGGCCTTGATGCTTAGATCTCTACTTCCTGGGTAGCTAGGAACCAGAAGTGGCAGGCAAATATGTCAGTCTTTTAAAAAATGTTTTTTGTGTGTTTTTTTATATGTGCAGCTTAGTACTTTCATTATGTTTAGAGGGCCTGAAATAAAGTTTGGAAAGGAAACATCTGGACTTGAAAAGATCTGCTTGCTACTGCTGCAGTCATAATTATTTTGTGTTGATTTAACAACAAAGATTATACACAGCTGATCCTGCTAAGTTTAGGGGCTGGAAAAGTGGGGGGGGGTTGTTTCTGTGCTCCCCCACTGGTTTTTAGTGGCTGATGTTTTTGGAGAAAGTAATTAAAACTTTAAACAAGGATTCATAGTTGTGAAATGTAAACCGCAAAGATACATTTTTCCATTCTTTCCTGGTTCCCAGTGTTGATTTTTCTTGTGCCTGTAGGCCTTGAACTCCTTTGTTTTGAGAAGAGTTTAATTTTCAAATTACCAGTGCTGTAATTTGAATTCTGAAAAAATATTTAGTTCACATGAAAACTCTTTGCTGTTCTTTTTACCTCTTTCCAGCTGTTTACACAATGGCCTTTTCTTGCTCGTTTCCTTTGCCCTCTGCCTCGAGTATTGATTTTTGTCAGAGACCTGCAGTTACCTTGTGTGATCTCACACACCTTCTGAAAATAAATGTATATATTAAGCCTGCCACTATGAGTATAATCCTAGTTGCTCAAGAGGCTGAGATCTGAGGATAAAGATTGGAAAGCTAGTCTAGGAAGGAAAGTTGTTGAGGCTCTTACCTCAATTAGCCATCACAAAAACCATAACTGGAAATACGACGAAAGTGGGAGAGAACAAGCCTTAAGTGGAAAAAGCTTCATGTAAATTCTGAGCTCTCGGTTGAAATCCTTAGTTCAGAACAACAAAAAATATGCACATATGTACTTGGATTTGTGCAGCCTCATATTTTTTCCTGAACTCCAGGATAGCTCTGGGGTGTGGCTAAGGCCTTTCAAACACAAGATCCAAAATGAAAGCCTTTACATTTTCTAATTCCCCCATGGTATTTCTAAATTTTTTTTAAAACAGAAAATGCCAGTGCATTAAGCTTTCGTTGTTGTTCTGATAATGGTATTGAGGTTTGAATTCAGGGCCTCATTCTGGCAATCTACCATATCTCCATTTTTTTTGGTTGTCGTGGGGTTTGAACTCTGGGCTTGGGCGCTGTCCCTCAAATCTTCAGCTCAAGGAAAATGCTCTACCACTTGAGCCACAGCACCACTTCCAGTTTTCGAGTGGTTTATTGGAGATAAGAGTCTCATGGACTTTCCTGCGGGGGCTGGATTTGAACTGCGATCCTCAGATTTCAGCTCCCTGAGTAGCTAGGATTACAGGCATGAGCCACCGGTGCCCAGCTCTCCATTTTTTTACTAGTTAAATTGAAAATGAGAGTGTCTCAGATTTGTCTAATTGGCTGGTTTCTAACGCAATCCTGAAATCTCTCCCAGCTTCCAGAATAGCTAGTATTATCAGTGGATGGCCTTTCTTTTTTTTTTTTTTACTAGATGAACTCAGCATCTTTCACTCATCTGGCTTGGTTGCTTATGGTAGGTTCTCTACCACTTGAACCACACCATATTTGCTAGTCAATTGGAAATAGAGACTTCGGGAATTTTATGCCTGGGATGGCATAGAACCTCAATTCTGCAGTTGTAAGTCTCCAAAATAGTTAATATTATAGGCTTGAGCTACCATGCCCAGCCTTCAGCGAGCTTGGGAAAACTGCATCCAGGATTTGAGTTGGGGTGGTTTATAAGAAAGGCAATGAATGTGTAAAATTTGGAGGGTGAAGCGTTGAGCTATTTTATTATGAACTCAATGTAGTACTCTGGAGTACTTGGTACAAAAAGGTGAATTTGCTTATTTTTTAACACCTAATGTGTATCCCAAAACCCAGGAGTTTTCTAGGATTTTGGTTCAGCTTCAGCCTGGTGGTTGAAATAAACATTGCATCTCTCCTCATTTACTGGTTTGTGTTTGATGTATAGAGTGAAAATGGGTAAAGAATTAAGAAATGCCCTGTGATTATAACTCCAGACAATGATCTGAATAAGAAATGAGCCAGAGAGCGGATAGATGAATGCCACGTGGTGAAGAGAGGGCAAGGGGGAGAGAAAGGCTGGTAATTACCATGGCTTTCTTTAAGATAATGACAGTAGTTGGTTTCCTGGGTTTTCACTTCTTCATGTGATATAAACTGCCTTTCAAAAAACCTTTGTGAGGCCACAGTCCTGTGAATCCCAGAGTAGCTTTTTGAAAAATGAGGCTAGAGGTCTCTGTTGCAAAATAGTCACATCTCGTGCTGATTTGGGAGGTGGACAGCTTGAGTTTACAGTGTGGTGCTGGTCCTGGGCTGCTGGAGCACCTGCCTTCTTCATACAGTATTTCCCCTTGTGTGTGGAGAGAACGTTATAGAAAGCTTCACTCTGTCCACACACTGATAGTTGTCCTTCATAGTTATATTGTGTTCTCTTAGCCCTTTTCTTACTTTTTTTCTTTACTAAAGGTTCCTGCCCTCCTTTTGCTTTCTCACTCAAGGCTAGTACTATACCACTTGAGCCACCCCTCTACTTCCAGCTTTTTGCTTGCTTATACGAGATAAGAGACTCGTGGATTTTCTTGCCCAGACTAGATTGGCTGTGACATGAGATCCTCAGGTCTTAGCCTCCTTAGGTAGCTAGGATTACAGATGAAATCATGGCAGCCCTAAGATAACTAGGAGCCACCTTTTTGTTGTTGTTGCTGTTCTTGTTGTTTATCAGTCATGGGCCTTGAACTCTGGGCCTCGGCACTGCCCCTCAGTTCTTCTGCTCAAGGATAGTGCTCTCCACTTGAGCCACAGTGCCACTTCTAGTTTTCTAATGGTTTATAGAGATAAGAGTCTCATGGATTTTCTCTCCCAGGCTGGCTTTGAACTGTGATCCTCAATCCTCAGATCTCACCTTCTGGAGTAGCTAGGATTATAGATGTGAGCCACCTCACCCCCCTCCCGCTGTTGTTTTTATATTTAAAATGTTTCAGATTCTATTAGGTAGTAAAACTCTATTTATTATAAACCATTTAGACTGGCATCTAACTTAGACCTAGGATATTCCCTAAGTGGTGGAACACTGATTTTGAATGAACAGGAGGAACTTCCTGTCACCTCTTCATTCTCTTCCAAAGAATATACCTCTGGGCTGGGAGTGTGGCTCAGTGGTAGGAGTGCCTAGCCCTGGGTTCAGTACAAAGGGCAAGCTAATTAAAAGCAGTCTCTTGGGAAGTTGCTCCAGATGTCTTGGAATATTAAGCATGTCTAGTACCTGAGTGAGCAATTTCAATAACTTTGGAGCAAGTTAGAGTTCCTGGAAAGGTTTATAGGGTAGTCTGTAATACAGCCTCCACCCCATCCTTCATACCTCCTAAACATGAGGATGCCTCCTCCCTTTCAACTTAAAGCTGTAATTGGAGCATTTAACTAGATTCTTTTTCTCTTTTATTTCCACTTTCCAATTTTCACTAATTTTTTTTAACTCTAGCTGTGGTTTGCCTAGTGTGTACTAGATCCTGGGTTTGACCCTCAGGCTACATAGATAGTAGGTATAGACAGATAAGCATCTTCTATCTGGTAGGAGAGTAGATAACAAATAAACCACCTTCTCATTTCCAAAATACCTGTGGGACTTTTCCAGTTGGGATCTGTTTTATCAGCTCCTGGCTTGCTGAAAAGTGTTAAATATTCTTTGTTTGATATTCATATATAAGCCACACTACAGTGCCTTTCAATTAGTAAAAGGCAGATTTCAGACAGGAAATTCTAACTAGTTAAGAACAAAAATATAGACGCTGCTTTCTCATCTTCGACCATTGTCTTTAACAGGCTAATGATCATAAATTGAGACATAAGTGAATCTTGCTGGGTTCTGAGACAGTGAAGAGATTTCCCCAGTATTTAAAGATGTTTCATATTACCTATAGAAGACTAAGTTAAAAACCAATTGGAGATGGTATTATTTCCTATCTTGCTGAAAAATTGAACATGACTAAGGCCAATCAGAAAGGGAAAACAATGACAGTATCGTTTAAAGATCATTTTCACTTAACCACAAGCCAGTTTAACTTAAATCAGGATTGTCTAAGAAAAATATTGTCAGCCATTCATGATCTGATGTTGGAGGTCAATTAAGTACGGTACACACTAAAAAGCCATGAGACATTTGTTTTGCAATATGTAAGGCAGTGACTATTACTCATTCATAGTTTTTTTGAGAGAAGCTATCAAGACTGCCCTTTCTCCCTTCTTCTTAATGCCAGCAAAGATCATTTTTATTCCAGGGATGTACTTTTTTGGTATTCTCCAAATACTCCTTAGATGATTCTTTTGTTTATGTTGGCATCTGTGTAAGAGAATCCAGTTGCTTAACCTGTCTCTTGAACAAACAGACCATGGAGATTGGGCCCAGTCTGTGCTTGCCTCCCTAATAAATGGTGGGACATTGGGCACTGGGACTTCTGAACAAAAATCTTCTTGCCTTTCTCAACATCATCCATTTAATTAATTAATTAATTAATTAATTTGTGGGTCATGGGCCTTGAAATCAGGGCCTAGTTGCTGTCTCTGAGGTATTTCTACTCAAGGCTAGGGCTCTATCACTTCTACCACTTTGAGCCACAGTGCCATTTCTGGTTTTCTGGGGATTATTTGGAAATAAGAGTCTCACAGTCTTTCCTGCCCTGCTGGCATTGAATTGTGATCCTCAGATCTGTCTCCTGAGTAGATAGAATTACAGGCGTAAGCCACTGGTGCCAAGCAACATCACCCATTTTAAATTTGCCCTTTTGTTGCAATCATGAGAAAGAAAGCCACTCTAGAGGCTGGATGTCCTACTCTCTAAACCCCACATTGCCTTACTTACTTTGCATTAGTTTCTTTCCATCTCTTTGTCCATTCTCTCCTAGCTTGCTTTTTCCCTTTCTCTCTCCTTTTCCTTTTTAAAAAATCTTTATTTACTACTTTATCTCTTTGTTTCTTTTTTTTTTTGGGGGGGGGGTTTCCGGTTGAGGACCTGAACTCTGGGCCTGGGTGCTGTCCTTCAGCTCTTCACCTCAAGGCTAGCACTCTACCACTTGAGCCACAGTGCCACTTCCAGCTTTTTTTCCTGCTCATGTGGTGCTGAGGAATCGAACCCAGGGCTTATGCATGCAAGACATGCGCTCTACCACTGAACCACCTTCCCAGCCCATTTCTTTCCTTCTTTGCCTTTCTTCCTTTTTTTCTTTGTTTAGTAGTCCTTCCTTCAGGGTGGTTTCTTTAGTTTTCACTTCTCCAATGCATTGTTAAACTGAGAAATGTATTAAGTGAAAATAATTTGGGGATGAGAGACAGAGGCTTAAAAATTAGTCTAGAGGGATGATAATGTTTTCTGTTGGTACTGGGCTTTAACTCTGAGCCTTGACTTGGCTTTTTTCCATCCTGGTTGAAACTACTGTTGTATGGACTCAGGACCCCTGAAAGACCACCAGAGACCAAGACCAATGCAGACAGCAAAAGAGTCCTTTATTTGCAAGCTTGGGCTTGGTCCTCCTCACACTTGGTAACTGGTGATGCTAAGAGGCCCCAAGCACAAAATCAGCACAACTTTTATAGTATTGAACAAAAAAGTTTAGGGAATTTCCACACAAGCAGTTACATGATTGGTTTGAGTCCACACTGCCCTTTCTCTGAACTATTGGTCCACATTTGAAAGCTTGATGGTTGCAAAACTATATGTTCTGTTCCTGGAACATGGGCAATTGTTCTGTATTTTAAGGGTGAGTAGGGTTGATGGCAACTTTTTTTTTCTCTCTTGGGGTTACTCTGAGAGCAGCCTAGATCTAGATAGTGGGGTTAATCTCAAAATGGAGTTACTTTAGCTCTTCATTCCCTCCTCTTCTAGAAAAACGGGGTCCAATCAAGGTTCCCTAATTGGCATAGTCTTCTATATTTACAATTTGGTATTGAAATCTCAACACTAATAGTTGGACTGTGCTGATCTTATCTTTTACAAAGGACACCAGTTTGTTGAAGATACAAGGTCTGATTGTGAGTAACAAAATTAACAGTACCAAAGGCCCTTACATTTTCTTCCACCAGTACTGACTCCATATATTACAGCTAACTTAATTTTATACCAGTTGTACTCCTAAGCTCTGATTTTAAGACAAACTCATACCAGTTGCTACATACTTAAACTTTCTTTTTTTTTTTTTGCATTTTTTTAAAATTTTATTTTATTTGTGAACATACTGTACAGAGGGGTTACAATTACATGGGCAGGATAATGTGTACATTTCTTACCAAGCATTGCAGCCTCCTCCTTTGGTTTACCCTTCACATCCCTTCCCAGCCTCCCCCTCCCCCCCAATCCCAATCCTTCTCCTTCCCTCCCCCTTCCCCCCCCAACTGACGTTGTAAAGCTCGTTTTGGACATGACAACTTGTACTTCTCGTTGTTGCATCAGGTCCACCTGTATCCTTAAACAACTGGTTTTTCCCCCTCTCCTCCACAAGTTATACTGACATCAAATATAGTGAAAGCAGGGGTTATACTGTGGGGGAGGGACATACAAAGCAACAAAGAGATAATCTTATAAATGTGTTAGAAACACATGCATGAAAGAAAAAACATTAAAATACATATCTAAGGGTTCATTTTCCTGACATCACATTATCTGACCTTTTCCGCTTGACTCATACATATACTAGATATTGCAAATAAGGGAACTTTCTGAGATTTGTCTTCTTACAAACTTTTAAAGACAAGCTTTACTTTTCAAATCCTTTCTTATCTAGAGGATACCAATATTTCTCCAATTCCTTTCCCAAGGCTTTCTTTACTACTCTCCTCTCCTTGAACTTCTTTGTGGCTAGAGTTTAAAACTGACCATTTTTTCCTTTGGCTTGTGGAACCAAGTTATCTCAAAACATCCTCAAGGCACCACTGAGATGGAGAAGCTTGCTAGATTTATTTATTTATTTATTTATTTATTTATTTATTTATTTATTTATTTATTTATTTATTATAAAGAAATGGAATCTATTCAAAGGCACTAACAAGAGCCATTTTAAAACTAAAAATACAATAATTGAAATAAAAATTTCTCCATACATCTTAAACCCATATTAAATACAATAGAAGCAGTAAGACAAGACAAAACAAAATAAGACAATAAAATTGAAGAGGTAGGAAAAACTATTTAAACACAGGAAAATGGCTAGAGAATAGAAAAAACACGTTTTGTTTTGTTTTTTTACCTTTTTATCTTCTTTTCTGGGGCTAAAACTCAGGGCCTGGGAAGTGTCCTTGATCTTCTTTTGTGTAAGGCTAGCACTCTACCACTTTATTCACAGTTCTGCTTCCAGCATTTTTGTTAGTTTCTTTTTTTCAAAATTTTTATTGTGATTAAGTGGTTACATAATTTCCCAAATTTCACAGTATTGTAGGACAGTGATGCTTAGTTAAAGTCACAAACATTCTAACTTTCATAGGACAAGTTGTCTATCATGGTCTATAACATTTATGAGTTCTATGAGCTTTTCAATACAGTTATTTCTTCCACATTGGGTGAATATACATTTCTTTTGTTTTGCATAGCATGAGCTGTTCCCTCTTTCCCATTTGTTCCCTTCCTCCCATTTCTGCCATCGAATTGCTTAGTTCATTTTGGTCAATGGCCAGTGCAGTTGATGGGTCCTGCTGTTGTATATTTTCCCCTGATTCCCTCTAAAGTTCTGTGTCATCCTGCTGGTTTCCCTCTGGTGTGCACATATATACCATACATGTACTCAGCAGTACTTGGGTTATTTAGTGGTGTTTCTTAAGTCTTGTTAATTTTGTCATAATCACCTAACATTTTAGATTTAACATCCACTTATCAGGGAGACCATGTGCCATTTGTCTCTTTGCACTTGGCTTACCTCGCTCAACATGATTTCTTCTAGCTCCATCCATTTCCCTGCAAATGCCATTATTTTGTCCTTTCTAATGGCTGCATAATATTCCATGGTGTACAGATACCACACATTTTGGATCAATTCATCTGTGGTGTGACATCTGGGTTTTTTCCCCCATATCCTGGCTATTGTGAACAGTGCTGCAATAAACATGGAGGTTCATATGTCTCTCCTACTCTGTCCGCAGTAGTTCCAGAGATTCAGGTTTGATGTTAAGGTCCTTAATCCATTTTGAGTTGATGTTGTCTATGATCTTCCTATTCTCTATTACATTAAGTTCCGCTCTTAGTTTGATTATCTGGCTATTTCTAGTAACTTTAGGTTCCATTTTTTCATGTTTTTCTGGCTGTTTTAATTGCAACATGAGATTATTTACTTGTTCTGTCTCTATTTTCTTGATGTGGGCACTGAGAGCAATAAATTTGCCCCTCAGGACTGCTTTTGCTATGTCCCATAAGTTTCTTTGTAATGTGTCCTCATTTTCATTGAATTGTAGGAACTTTTTAATGGCTTTTTAATTTCTTCTGCTACCCAGGTGTTGCATAGAAGTGTGCTGTTCAATTTCCATGTATTTGAGTAATTTCTGCGGTATGCTTTATTATTGAGAACTAGCTTGATTCCACTGTGGTCAGATAGGATACAGGGGACTAAGTCAATCCCCTGGTATTTGCTTAAGTACCTTGCATGAACTATGATATGGTCTATTTTGGACAAAGTTCCATGAGCTGCTAAGAAGAATGTGTACTGTGTTGTTTTAGGGTGAAAAGCTGGGTAGATATCAGTTAGTTCCATTTGAAGTCTGGCCTCACTTAATTCAGTAGCTTCTTTGCCAATCCTCTGGTTGGAAGACCTGTCCTTTGGTGAGAGTGGGTTTTTAAAATCTCCTAGTATTATTGTATTGGGATCTATTTTATTCTTTAAGTTTGAGAGTATTTGCTTAACATATTTGGGTGCTCCAATGTTTGGGAAATATAAGTTGATTATGGTAATAGCTTCCTCTTGGATTGTTTGCTGTATTAATATGTAGTGTCCTTCCTTGTGTTTTTGTATTGATTTTAATGAAAAGTTTATTCTGTCGGATATCAGGATTGCTACTCCTGCTTTCTTCCTAGGGGCATTTGATTGGTAGATCCTTTTCCAACCCTTTACTCTGAGTTTGTTAGTATGTTTGGCTGAGAGGTGGGTCTCCTGAAGGCAACAGATGAATGGGTCATGTTTTCTGATCCAGTCTGCAGTTCCTTTTCTTTTGATTGGTAAATTAAGACCATGTATATTAAGAAATAATATAGAGAGATGCATTGTGGTCCCTGTCATTCCCTGTTTTCCTAAGTTTTTCTTCTTTCCTTTCCTCCTTGCTTGCTCAGTTAGACTTGTATTAATGCCTTTCTGGGTGTGGTTCTGGGTCCCCATTCCTGGTTGCTTTATTCAGTTTGTTTTACCCCTCTTAGTATTCTTTGTTATGCTGGCTTAGTGTTTATGTATTCATTTTGTTTTTCTTTACTATTATAAATTTTCAGTTTTCCATCAATGTGAATGCTAGCTTTGCTGGGTATATCAGTCTGGGTGGGCAGTTATTGGCTCTCATAGCTTGTATCGTACTTTCCCAGGCCTTTCTTGCATTCAGTGTCTGTGTGGAGAGATCTGCAGTGATTCTAATTTTTTCCCATTGTAGTATAGCTCCTTCTTCATTTTTGCTGTGTGCAAGATTGTTTCTTTATTATACACATCTATCATTTTTACTATAATGTGTCTAGAAGTGTTTCTCCTGAGATCTTGCTTGTTAGGTGTTCTATATCCTTCTGTTATATAGGTAAGATGGTCTTTTTTGAGATGGGGGAATTTTCACAGATTATCTTGTTGCTTTGATATTCCTCACCTTCCTCTACTGCAGTTTTATGAAGGTTAAATTTCTTGGCCCTATCTGCTTGCTCTCAGATTTCCCTTTGGCATAATTTAAGTGATTTTTCCATATCTGTGATTTTTTGGTCCAGTTGGTGTATTCTGTCTTCTGTACCTGACACTCTACATTCCATTTCATTCACTCTGTTAACTATGGCTTCCATCTTGGTTTGCATGGAGGAAATGGACTCATTTATGGATTCGATATTTGTTCTCAAAGTACTAATCTCACCTCTTAATGAGGTGTGTGCTGCTTCTATTTTTCCATGCACCTCCTGTTTGATACCCTGCATCTCTTTCAATATTTCATCCCTGTGTTCTTTACATTGCTGTTCTATTTCTCGTTTTAATTCTTGAGTCATTGCCTCCAGCATCTCTTGTATGTAGCTTTTGTCTTCCATTCCTACTTTGCTCCCACTAGGGCTCTCTCCTGGGTGGCTGCTAGCTTTGGGGTTAGCTTGCTATCCTAGGTGTTGATGAACCCTGTAATTTTTCTCTGTGATTTTCATATGGGGATTCAGGGATTATTGGAGACTAATCTGAAATTTTCTTTTGGTCAATAAATATCTGTCTTTGCTTGCTTGCTGTTTCTGTGCTGGTAGAGAGTCTGTACCTGTTCTTGGTTCTGTTGAGGGCTGACCTCCAGCTCTCTGCTGTAGATCACTGGCAGTTCCCACCTTTCGAAGGGTTGAACAGCCTAGACTGCTCCTGTTTACTCCTGCAGGTGCTCTTGGTGGGATTGGTTGCACTGGATGTACACTCCCATTTGCTATGGGGTCCTGATGGTTTTTTTTTTTTTTGGCCCAGTTGTGGGCTTGAACTCTGGGCCTGGACACTGTCCCTCAGCTCTTCAGTTCAAGGCTGGTGCCCTACCATTTGAGCTACAGCATCATTTCTGGCCTTTCTGCATATGTGGTGCTGAGGAATCAGATCCAAGGCTTCGTGCACACAAGACAATCACTCTATTGCTGAGCCACATTGCCAGCCTGAGCTCCTGACTGTTATCAGGTGCTGGTAGCCTGTTTTGTCCAATTCCTAGCCTAGGATATATGGATTGAGTTCTGGTGGGGTTTGGGCTTCTGGTTCTCTTGTCCTGAACACCCAGGTCTTTTGCTGTCACAGGTGTGAATCCCAGGGGGTGCAGTTATCAGTTTCCCCCCTCTGCTGAGGCATATGCTTCAATTCTGACTTCAGTTTTGAGGAGTTGGTTGTGTTGTTCAGTCACCGGATCTCAAGGCCTGGTCCTGCCCCCGGCCTGGGGCATGCCAGTTGGACCCCATGCCAGTGATGCGGTGTATTCTGCATAGATTATGCAGCCTGGAGTACACAGTTCAAATTTCTTACACTGTTAGCTGTTTTGACTGTTTTCTCTAGCCTGGTCAGCTGGGTGTGCTTCATGGGCTGGTGGAGCTCTCGAACAATTCCCAGTTTTAGTGGGTCCTGTGGTCGAGGTGTTGGGGTAGGGGATTGTGCCAGGGTCTGGGGGTTCCCACCAGCTCTGGTCTCCCTTGAGGGATACACTGTCCTCTGCGGGGTACTCACCCTGGAGGTAGTTGTTTCTGTGTGATGTACATCGTTGGTTGCTGTTGCAATCAGAGTTCAGTTGAGATGGTTGTGGGCTGGGCAGGGCAGTGGTGGCTCTGATTGTTTCTCCTCTGTCTCTGCCTTGGTTGATGCTGTTAGGGGTAGCGATGTGAGATGGGCCTCCAGCCTCTGGCTGAGGGGTGGGGTAGAGGTCTCTGTGCAGGTTCTGAGCACTGGGGCTTCTCCTCTGGCTCTGCTTCAGTTGATGCTGTTTGTGTCCGTGCTGTGGGATGGGCCTCTGGCCTCTGGCTGAGGGGTGGGGGAAAGGTCTCTGTGCAGGTTCCTTGCACTGGGGTTTGTCTTTTTGTGCTTTTCAGATCAGCACCAGTACTTTGCAGGTCTTCTACTCTGGCATTTTGTGGGTGTCCCGTGTAGTTCTGAGGGTTCCTGCCATGGAGCCAAATGTCTTTGGCAGGATGGAGCCTCTCTGTTTGGAGAGTGAGGAGCAGAGATGAGATCTTTGTGCAGGCTCCCGGCTTAGAGGTTTCTCTGTTAGTCACCATCAGCAGGTTCGACACTGATACCTCAGGTGCACAGTTGATCTACAGATGACCCCCCTGTGTCTCTGGGACTCCAGCAGCCCCGCTGGACTGGGCTTGCTGTGGCTTGGTGCACTGCCATGCAGCCAGTAAAAGTTGGGGAAGGGGTCTTCGTGCTTCTCTGTTCTGAAATTCTTTCTTTTCTTTCTTTTTTTCCCCCACCTCCTGTTTTAATCTGGGTGTTTGTCTTTTTGTTGTTGTCAGTCTCTTGGGGAGATTAAGCATTGGAACTTGAACTCTCTTTTTGGTTGGGGAGAGCTGTGGCATTTCCCTACTGCCCCTTTGCCATCTTGGTCCCCCCTCCGGTCCTTGCACTCTTGCATGTCTTTTCATTCAAGGCTGGTGCTCTGCTACTTGCACCCTATCTCCACTTACGGATTTTTGCTAGTTAATGGAAGATGAGAGTCTCTGGGACATCTCTTTTTGGTTTCCAGCAGCTTGGGGATGAGTACCTTCCTCTGCCACATGCCGTTCCTCCATGATGTACCTTTCCTCCAAAGGGTATGAGGCCAAGAGTCCAGGGACTGAAAATTTTTGAGATGGAGGCAAAAATAAACGTGTACTCCTGTAATGATCTCAGGTATTTTGTTACATTAACACAACACTAACCGACATACCTGTTGAGTCCAGTGTGGATGCCATGTGGACAGTCATGATGTTAGCATTTTAGCATTAACTAATGACAGATTGACTGCCAGTCAGACACCAAGCATTCCCTGCAAAGCTCAACAAAAATATGTGTTCATGTGAGTTAAGTCCTATCTAGGTGTAGAACAAACATGCCTTCTGTGCTGGGGAGGCTGCTTTGTTTTCCTTTGGGCCAGACAAGGGGAGAGGGTCAACTTTTGGCTGGGCTTTTATAGTAAAGGGATCATAGGAAGGGAAAAGGGCATTCTCTGCTGAAGTAGGAACTCTTGGCATTTTCAGCAGCAAATTCCAAAGCCTATGGAATGTATTTTTCTTTTTTAGAAGCCACAAGGCTGAGGGGAGACTGACCAGCAGGTAAGAGTGGACTTAAAGTTTTGCTGAGCCAGGAGGTAGAGGAACAAGTAGGGCTGCATTCTGCTAAGGAAGGATGGGGCCTTGGGTGATGAATGAGCCTTTGGACAGTGAAGATTTCCAGCCGTTGTTATGGCTCACACCTGTAATCCCAGCTACCCGGGAGGCTGAGGTCTAGGGATCACAGCTCAAAGCCAGCCAGGATAGAAAGATCTGTGAAACTCCTATTCCTAATTAACCACTAAAAAAGTCAGAAGTGGAGCTGTATCTCAAGAGGTAGGGCACTAACTTTGAGCAAAAAATGCTCGGGGGGGGGCTGGGAAGGTGGCTCAGTGGTAGAGCGCTTGCCTTGCTTGCATGAAGCCCTGGGTTCGATTCCTCAGCATCACATAAGCAGAAAAAAAGCTGGAAGTGGTGCTGTGGCTCAAGTGGTAGAGTGCTAGCCTTGAGGTGAAGAGCTGAGGGACAGCACCCAGGCCCAGAGTTCAGGCCCCATGAGCAGACCCCCCCACAAAAAAAATGCACAGGGACAGCACCCAGGCCCTGAGTTTACCTCCCAGGACTGGCACACACACACTCAAAAGCTTCTCTGTACATATGTATGTATATGTGTATGTATACATGTATTTTTTCACTACTATACAAACACTTCAGGGAAATAATTGAAAAGGAAGAAAAATCTGCTGGGGTATGTTCATAACATTTTAGTGTGTAAGTGTGCATGACACAGGGATCTTTTTCCTGAGGGATTCTTGATACCCTGGTGTCAGTGGCTTCTTCCTGTAAACTCACAAGTAATTTAGGCAGTTTACTTTGAATCTGTCTCTTTTTTTGTTTTTTTTGTCAGTCATGGGGCTTGAATTCTGGGTCTGAGTGCTGTACCTCAGCTCTTCAACTCAAGGCTAGCTACAGTGCCACTTACAGTTTTCTGATGGTTATTGGAGATAAGAGTTTCACAGAGGGGGTTGGGAAGATGGCTCAGTGGTAGAGCACTTGCCTTGCATGCATGAAGCCCTGGGTTTGATTCCTCAGCACCACATAAGCAAACAAAGTCAGAAGTGGTGCTGTGGCTCAAGTAGTAGTGCACTAGCCTTGAGCTGAAGAGCTAAGGGACAGCACCCAGGCCCAGATTTCAGGCCCCATGACCGGACCCCGCCCCCCCCAAAAAAGTTTCAGGGAGTTTCCTGCCTGGGCTGGCTTTGAACCTTGATCATGAGATCTCAGCCTCCTGAGTAGCTAGGATTACAGGTGTGAGCCATTGATGCCTGGCACTTGGAATCTCTTTGGGAGGTGTTGAAAGAGCCACTCAGAAAAAAAATGGAATCCAGAGAGGGGAGGAGCTGGAGGGGGTGGTGGGTTCTGGGGTGTACTATTGGAGACAGCATTTGTGCTGGTTCCACCAAATGCCCAGGGCTGACCAGGACACAGAATGAAAGATGTTGAAAGTATGCAGACCTTCCTTACAGGGCAGAGAAGTGTTGAGCTGCACATATCTGCCTGGGGATGTCTGATTAGCTCTGTGCTTGTCTGGACATGTTCTGAAATTTCACCTAACATGCAAAACCAAGTGTCTTGGTTGGGAGGTGGGTTGCTTGCAGTGTGTCTGGCTTGGACATTTGGCTTTCTGCTAAAGCACTAGAGAACAGATTCTAGCAGATCATCCAGGAATTTATCTTTATAAAAATAAGGATTATCCCCTGCTTTCACTGTATTTGAGGGGAAGGGGAAAAACAAATTGTTTAAATAGGGATACAGGTGGACCCATTGCAACAATGGGGGCGGGGAGGGGAGGGAGAGGGGTTGGTGGGGAGGATTGGGTGGGGGGGCAGGAGGAGGATGGGAAGGGATGGGAAGGGGAAACAACGGAGGAGGCTACAATGCTTGATAAGAAATGTACTCATTATCTTGCCCATGTAATTATAACTCCTCTGTATAGTATTTTCACAATAAAAATAAATAAAATAAGGGTTATCATGTTAATCTTTCAGATTACTCTCCAAGTGGAAGAATTGTGACAATATTTACTGTAAATATGATAACTACCACATATTTTTATTTCCAAACTAGATACAAGGAAGTTTGTCCCACAATACCAAAGGTCCTAAGCTCTATGGTTTAGAATACCAGAAGTTCACAGGAAAAAGGAATGGGTTGTATATATGCATGTATGGTTTTTGTTGTATGGTGTGTGTGTGTGTGTGAGTGTGTGTGTGTGTGTGTGTGTGTGTGTTTGTGTGTGTATGTGTGTGTGTGTTGGCTGGAAATGAAAGCCTAGGCACTGTCCTTTGGTGTTTTTCTGCTCCAGCCTTTTGCTCTACTACTTTAGCCATATCTCAACTTCCAGTGTTTTTCTGGATTTTTGGAGATAAGGCACTCTATGGGACATTGTTTCACAGGCTGGCTTTGAATTACTATCCACAAATCTCAGCCTCCTGTGTAGCTGACATTACAAGTGAGTGACTCTAACACTAACATATAGATGTGTATGTGGCATAGTTTTGGAACTGACCCATCTGTGTTCCTGCCCTCCAGTGAGTGGTTTTTTAGCATTTTTGAGCTGCGTTTAAGGAAAAAATATTACAATAATCCTTCTGAGTTGGTAGTTAGAACTGAGTTGTTACAGTCAGGGAAAATCCCCAGAAGGGTGGTGGCTTTTAACAGGAGCATATGCTTGAAGAAAAAGAGATCTTCTTCTGGGGCTTTGGAAGGGCACCAGCCTTGCCCTAGGGACTGGGTGGACTAGCCTACCTCATTCCACCCTCTTCCTTTGGGTTCTGAGGAGAGGTTTTTGTTTGGAAGATAAACAACCTTTCACTGTATAAAAGGCTGGTTGGAGCTGGAGTTCCCCAATGTGTTTGGAATGGAGCCTGGAAGCTTTGTTACACAGGCTACCTTACCTGGAGCTATGGTGTCTCCTCAGAGGTATTTTCTGGTGACTCCAGACAGCCTGCAGATCTGGTAGAGGTGGCTAAGGGAACAGTTGGAGCCAGAAGCCCCATGAAGACTGAGGCTCAACATAGCTGACATGAAGTAGATAAGCTTTGAGTTTGTTTGTCCCAGCTTTGCTTTCCTCTTGACAGGTGACCTCAGATCAAATAGTAACTAAGCTTTAAAATGGGTGTGAAAGCCTTGTATCATTTTTTCTGGTGTCTCGCTTCATATATGGTCTGGCTCTTAGTGCTCAGTAGAATAGAACCAGAAATGGTTAAGAGCATTTCAGACACCCACTGAAGTAGGCATTTTTGAAAGATCTGTCTTCCCTCTATAGCTGTACTTCCAGGACATCTGTGACCTCCCTTTTGCTTTTCTTTCCTTTCTTCTTGTTTTTATGTTGGGAACTTGGGCTTGAAATCAGCGCCTTGAGCTCTCACTTGACTTTTTGCTCAAGGCTGGTACTATAATGACCTTGGAGCTGAGAAAATCTACGAAGGCACAGGCAAAGGTGACAAGGAGTTTTCTTTGGCTGGCCATGAATGCCTTGTCCTGGGAGGACCGAGGGCAGTTCCAGCCTCCAGTGGGGCAGAATTTATATAGGTCAGAACCACATGCAGGTGGCAGTTCTTCATGCTCAATTTGTTTCCTTCAAATTATTTTTTATTACATATATATTATTTATTGTAGAGGTGATTAAGAGGGGGCATGTTACAGTTTCATAAGTAAGGTAATGCATACATTTCTTTTTGAACACTGTTGCCCCCTCCCTCTTTTTCTCTCACCCCTCCTCGTTCCCCACGAGTTGTAATGTTCATTTCCAACATACTGTCTAATGTGTATGTTGCACAAGTTCATCCTTTGTCTGTGATTTCCTTTCCATTCCATGGATCAGATAAGTTTATATACAAGAGAAGGTACGGAAAACTAATAGAAAAAAATAGAAATAACTGCAAACAGAACATAATAAGACCCTCTTTTTTTTCTAATTCTTGGAGTTCATTTTGATACATTTCATTATAAATGGTTCTAGAATATTCTTTTTTTTTTTTTTTTTGCCGATCCTGGGTCTTGAACTCAGCGCCTGAGCATTGGCCCTGAGATTTTTTTGCTCAAGGCTAGCATTCTACTACTTGAGCCACACCACCACTTCTAGTTTTTCTGTGTATGTGGTACTGAGGAATTGAACCCAGGGCTTCATGCATGCTAAGGAAACACTGTTCCATTAAAGCCACATTCTCAGCCCTTCATGCACAATTTCATAACTCTTTTTCTTGTATCTGAAAGACCATCAACCAAATGATTTAAAGCAACCAACATCATGTATTTATTTACTTATTATTTATTTACTTATTATCATAAGACTTCTAGAAGTCAGATATCTAAATTCAAGATGTCTGTTGGGCCACAGTCTTTCTTGAGACTCAAGAAATTTCTTTCAACTCCTTCTTGCTCTTCGTGGTTCCAGTCATTTGTTCCTTGGCTTGTTGTGCCCTTACTCCAGCCTGCCCCTTTCACATAGTTCTCTCCTTGTGTCTGTGACTGAGTTTACCTGTTAAATGTGGACAAGCCATACCTACTTTTTTGTGTTGGTTCTGGAGCTTGAACTCAGGACCTGGTGTTGCTCCTGAGCTTTGTTTGCTTAATCTACTGCTCTACCCCTTGAGCTATAGTTCCACTTTCTGCTTTTTAGTGTTAAATTGGAGATAAGAGTTTCATGGGTTTGCCTGCCTGGACTGGCTTTGAATTGTGATTCACAGATTTCAGCCACCAGTGCTTATTTTCCCTTATTTTTTGAGCATAGTGATAAGTATCCCAATTTTACAGGTAAATGTGTGTGTATGTGTGTGTGTGTGTGTGTGTGTGTATGTGTATGTGTAACCACAACCCCCCCTCCTCCCCAGCATCAAGTTTTGTCCCTAAAAGGACTGACATGCAGTCTAGGACAGGAGATGCTGACTGGAGAGATGAGGTGTCCATGCATTTTTAAGTGGCTCACTGGAGGTAGAGGCTCAGTAACCAGCAATGTTTTTTAAAAAATCAATCAATGCTGGGCACCAATGGCTCATGCTTGTAGTCCTAGCTATTCAGGAGGCTGAGATCTGAGGCTTGAAACTAGCCTGGACATGAAAGGCTATGAGACTCTTAGCTCCAATTAACCACCCAGAAGAGCTGGAGGTGGAGCTGTGGCTCAAGTGGTAGAGCTCTAATCTAAAGCAAAATATCTCAAGGGACAGCACCCAGATCTTGAGTTCAAGCCCCAGTACTGGCTCACAACAACAACAACAACAACAACGTTTCATAGACTTCCTGTCCAGGCTGGCTTAGAACTATAATCCTCAGACCTCAGCCTCCTGAATTGCTAATATTGCAGTCATGAACCACCTGCATCTAGCCTTGAGAATCTTACCTCCAACTAATTATCAAAAAGAGGGAAGTGGATTTACAGGTTAAGCTCAAAAGTGCCTGCCTTGAGTGAAAAAAGCTAAGGGACAGCATCCAGGCCCTGAGTTCAAGTCCCAGCAATGGCACACACATACACATTACCAACCTTAAAGGAAAAATAACTTGGGTTCATCAAGAATTACAAAGAATTGTGAAACACCAGTGCATTTTAGGGGAAAAAATTTCAGGCTACCTATGTGCATCCTATGCTTGTAGAGGGCACTGGGAATGCTGGACTAGAGATTTTTCTCCCAAGATTCCACTTGCCTTCTCCCTCCCTCCAAGACCCTCTCCTACATAGAGGCTGGTGGCTCTACCCACCCCCACCAGATCTGTCTCTCAGGTTGCATTCTATGCAGCATCACCAGGCATTCTGTCTTTGTTCAAGGCCTGAGCAGAGGAAAAGGGTGGTCCCAGAAATACATACCCTTTCATTGTGAACAAAGGCTGTTGCTCTTCTGAGTCCTGCAACTGACTGCTCCCTTTTCCTCTTTGCCTGACTTCCTTGAGAGCAGAAATAAGCTTCTAATGGCACTCTACTGTGGATTCAGACACCAGGGAGGGCAAAGTTGGATGCCACCACTGATTGTCTGATGTTAGTGATGGAGGGGTAGTGGTTGTGGATGCAACATCATTTTCAGAAATGGCAGTCAGGGATTGCAGAGTGATTGGCAATGTTGAATGTAAGCAAGTGATTGAGTGAGAAAGAGAGAGAGAGAGAGAGGGAGGGAGGGAGAGAGGGAAGAGAGATATCAAAGCAACAGAATAGAGGTTGTAGTGTTCCTGTTCATATTGTGACTGTAACAAAAAAAGGTTGTTTCCATCTGAGATTAGATGTGAATTACCCAAACCAATGGATAACTATGTTTGATTTTACCTGTGATTCTCAGACATGATTCTGTGTGTGTGTATGTGAGCCAGAACTGGGTCTTTGCACTCTTGGTTGGCATTTTTTGTTCAAAGTTGGTGCGCCTACCACTTTAGCCACACCTCCACTTCTGGCTTTTTGCTCATTAATTGGAGGTAAGAGCCTCATGGACTTTTCTGTCAATGCTGACTTTCAGCTGCAGTCCTCAGATCTCAGTCTCCTGAGAAAAGAAAAGGAAGTCCTTGTCATGAGTGAGCCCATCCACCTTTTACCTAAGAGAAAGAAACATTGGAGGATAGGTGTCAAGTGGCAGGTTACCTAGAAAGCAACAACTGGCATTGAAACAAGATGAAGGATGTGAATATCCATTAAAAACAAACAGCCATGTGCTCCAAGTCACCAGGACTCAATGTTCTAAAACATCCAGAAATTCTGCCTCCTGTTCTTTGATGAATTATTTGTCTGTCCTTCCAGATTGCCTTTTCGAAAAACACAGGCTTAAGTAACCGTGGTCATCTGTGTGTAAGCAGGCAATGAAATGAGCTGACTACAACTTCTCAAAAGACCTGTGAGGTAGGGCAAGGGCTAGACTGGGAGGAAGCCTGTGGGGTGGGGGGTGGGAGAGGGAGGAAGGAGGGTTCTCTATACTTCTGAAACTCTATTGAAAGGACTGTAGTAGGTAACTCTCCTCTCACCCTCTTTCCTCCTATAGTCCTCAAATGAAAAGCTGGGCTTTAGACAGGAATTTTGCTTATCTTTGCTGATTCTTTTCCTCTTTGGTCATCTTTATCAGAAACTGTACCTTTTGTATTATGTAGGGCATCTGTATAGAAGCAGAAGTCACAAAGATAGAACCCAATCTTTTTCCTCAAGGAGGCTACTAGTTGTGTTGGCCAGTTTTTTGTCCTGGTGATAAAATATCTGCAAAAACCAATTTGGAGGAGGAGAGATTTTTGTGGCTCCATAGTTACAGTGAAAAGTTAGCTGGTTCCATTGTTGTTGAGCCTCCTGCAAGAAAGAACATCATGACAACAGGGTTAGGTGGAGTCACCTCCACGTAGGGTCTAGGAAGCTGAGAGAGAAACCAATGATCTGGTATAAGCTAGGTGCCTTCCAGTGTCTAACTTTCTAATGAAGCTAAATCCTACCTTCCAATAATGCCACGAAATTATTAATCTATCAGTGGCTTCATCTATTGATCATGGCACAGCTCTAATGATCCACCTTTCAATAGCGCTACCAGCTGGTAACTAAGCCTGCAGTACATGAAGTTCTTCTGTGTGTGTTGGAACTAAGGGCCTGGATGATATTCCTGAGCTCTTTTGCTCAAGACTGGTGCTGTACCACTTTGAATCACAGCTCTACTTACAGCTTTTTGGGGTAGTTAATTGGAGATAATCGTCTAACAGACTTTCATGCCCAGGCTGGCTTCAAACCGTGAGCCTCAGATCTCAGCCTCCTGAATAGCTAGGATTACTAGGAGAAATAATAGGAGAAATGTAGTCTGGTTTTCACATAAACTGTTTTGGCTAAACTTGCAAATCACCTCATTTGTAAATTGTAACTCTGTGTTTCTGTAATGCTAGGGTAGCTTAAGGAGAAAGAAAGATTTTTACTATGTCTAAAGTCAATTAATAGAGCATCTAAGATAACTGAGCAGGTTAATATAATACTTTCAAACAATCTTACAGAAAAGGTCATATAAAGCATTCTAAGTAGCTTGGAGTATTGTAAATGGAGAAGTCTTCTCTGCCACTAAGCTTTTAATTTCCTCATGTTAAACTGCTAGAATTTGTCACTGAACCAGGGAATTGGCTAGCTTTGGCTCAGTTACAGTCTCAGTTTGGACAGATTTGAATAATAATAGTGTTGTGATTTGTGAATAGACTTGTATGGTACTTGAGAGTTTGCAAGATGTTTTCATAATTATCTCACTTACCCTTCTGGGTGTCAAGAGCATGTAACAACCAACTCCTCCCCTCCCAACCTTTTTTTTTTTTTTTTGGTCGGCTGTGGGGGCTTGAACTCTGGGCCTGGGCACTGTCCCTCAGCTCTTCAGCTCAAGGCGAGCTCTCTACCACTTGAGCTAAAGCACCACTTCTGGTTTTCTGGTGGTTTATTGGAGATAGGAGTCTCACGGTCTCTCCTGCCCAGGCTGGCTTTGAACCTCGATCCTCAGATCTCAGCCTCCTGAGTAGCTAGGATTACAGGCGTGAGCCACCAGCGCCCGCCCCCCCCCACCTTCTTATTGCTTCATCCCCTCTATGTAGCCCAGGATTGCTCCAAACTTTTGATTCTCCTTCCTCAGCCTGCCAAAGTGCTGAGATTACAGGCAAGTGCTACTATGCCGAGCTTTGACAACCAGCTCTTATCACCATTTTTTTGATGAACAAGCTGAGAGGATGATCATCCTGAGAGGAAGAAAAATACTCCTGCCCAATGTAAAGAATCATTCCAGGCATAGTGACATATCCTATTCCCAGTTACTTTGGAGATTGAGGCAGAAGCATTGCTTGAGCATGATAGTTGGGAGTCAGCCTGGACAACACAGTAAGACCTCATCATTAGAAAAAAAAAAAAAGAAGAGTTTACAATCTGGGTGCAGATGGGTCATGCCTATAATCTTAGCTCTAAGCTACTCAGGAGGCTGAGATCTGAACATTGAGGTTTCAGGCCAGCCTGGGCAGGAAAGTCTGTGAGACTTTTCTCTAGTTATCACCAAAAACCTGGAAGTGAAACTGTGGCTCAAGTAGTAGCCTTGGGCAAAGACATATTCAGAGACAGTGATCAAGCCCTGAGTTCAAGACCAGGACCTGAATAAATCATTTTTTAATTAAAAAATAAAGTAATTGTGGTATCATGTATCTGTAATTCCAGAATGTACATGTGAGGGCAGGGAGGGTTGCAGATAGGAAGATCTCAAGTTCAATGCCAGGTGTAGCCACAAAATGAGACTCTGACTCAAGAACAAAGAGAAGAAAAGTTTGATTGCAAAACAAGGAATTATTAAGTAATAACAAATTATTGTCTTAATGTTAACAGGTAGTATTAATAAACGGAATGCTAAAGTAACATGGGAATAGCACATAAAGGATCAAAGTACTAGAGTAAGAATTGGAGAACTTCCTCTCCAAGACCTATAAAGTTGAAATGTGCATGTGTGTGACTGTGGTCCTCTATGGGAAAAACTTATCAAGGGCCCCAAGCCAGCTAGCAAGGAGCAGGCCATCCCCTTGCTGTACATTGAAGCTCACTAAGAAGGAAGTTTGGCTAGGATGTCTGTAGGGCTCAGGAGAATGTCACATGTGGGACTGTTGTTAAAACTTGCTAAGAAGCTGCCCACTAGTTCAATGGGGCTGGCTAGGAAGTCACCCTTGGGTCTACCAGTTCTTACCATGTTGCTCCCTGTCTCAAGGGAATGAGTCAGGAAAGGACATTGAGGTCAGGAAGGAAGCCCCCACTTCCTTCTATGTCATTCCAGCGCCCTCTGCTGACAATACTTAGCAGTTGCAGGTAGGAATGCAGGGGAAATGCTGTCAAGTTTCACACCTTGCATGAATGCCACCTTTGGAGGTTTGGGGGACCGAGTTCCAGATTTATTTTCTTCCTCAGATGCTTGGTTTCAGCTCTGCAAGTAAAGGCTGTGGCTCTGCCTTTACTTGCTCTGGATTTGCTAAAGTGCACCTTCTTGGTAACTGAATGTTGGGATAAATTGTGTGGAACTCTTTTCTTGGATTCTGAGCTCCATCTGTGCTCTGTGGTAGTCCCAAATGCTTCCTTGACATTGGTCTTAAGCAGCTGTCTCTTGTAAGATTGTGATGTTATCTGGACTATAGCCCTGGCTTCCAAGTCTGCTCTTCCTTTTATTTCTATTCTATTCCCCACCCCTGCTGTACCGGTACTGGTGCTTGAGCTCAGGTCCTGGGCATTGTCCTGAGGCTGTTTTGTTTTATTTTATTCAAAGTTAATGCTCTACCACTTGAGCTGAAACTCTACCTCCAATTTTTTAAAGGTAATGTACAGAGGATTACAGTTTCATAAGTAAAATAATGAGTAAATTTATTTTTTAAAAGTGTCAGACCATCCCTTATTTTCTTTGTTTTTTTTCCCTCATGACCCCCTTATCCCCAAGTTGTATAGTTTTTTTCCAACATAGTGTTTAGTGAGTGTCACTGCTGAATTATTCACTCTTTGTCCCATGGTTTCTATACTTCCCTTTCCCCTCCTTAAATTAGATAAACTTACATAGAAGACAGAGGGTACAGAAATCAAAAACAGAGCCAAAAGGGAGGGAGGGACAGAAGAAAAAAACCCACAAATAATACAATAAAAAATTCGTGTTTCCATTTCTTGGAATTCATTTCCATGCTTTCTATCTTTTCTGGTGGTTAATTGTTGTTAAGAATCTCATGGGTTTTCCTACCTGGTCAGGCTTTGAACTACAATCCTCAGTTCTCAGCCTCCTGAATAGTTAGGATTACAGGTGTGAGCCACTTAGTGCCCAAGCTGGTCTTCCTTTTAGACTATCATTCATCTTTCTGTGTCTTTGTCAAGATTCACTTTTGCGTTTCTGTGTCTTAGAACTTTGGCCCAGCCCTTTTTTGTGTGCCAGTCCTGGGGCTTGAACCCTTGGCCTGGGCACTGTCCCTGAGCTGTTTGCTCAAGGATAACTTTCTACCAGTTGTGCCACAACTCCACTGAGCCTTTTTTGGTAGTCAATGGGAGAGAATAGTCTCCTGGACTTCTCTGCCCTTGTTAGCTTTGAACTATGATCCTCAGATCTTAGCCCCCTGAGTATCTAGGATTATAGGCCATGAAGCTCTGGCATCTGGCTCTGATAGAGCTTTTACCCTTGGCTTTCATGATGTTTAGACCTTTCTTTCTGAAGATATTTTCTGCTCTTGTCCTTTTACTTTCTTTCTACCTGCATGGGAGCAGGGTAGGCTGACAGTCTTGCTTGTTTCCTTGGTTCTCCCTTTGCCACTCCTTGGTTGGAGCAAGTCTTACTCTTGCATGTCTTTGTCTTCCTTCCTAGGGGCCTATGGACTCAGAGTCTTTGTGAATCCTCAGTGTCTGACTACTGCCTGCCCTTGGCCTTTCCTCCTGACTTCCAAGTTGCTGAGACCTGCAGTTGGGGTTATTGGGAAGGAATTCTTGTGTTTGTTCTGGACACACCAAGGTGGTAACTTTCCATTCCTGTGGGCTTCCTTGTTATCTCAGGCAGTCAGAGCTCCATGTAGGGCAGAATACTTTGGTGTTTCACAATGCACGCTTGCCCTGGGTGAGCCAGGGTTCCTTTCCAAAGGATTGGATCCCCCATAGAATGACTGAGTTCACTTAAGCAGAGCAAGGAAGTGACTTGACAATTGTCCCATCTAACCAAAGGTATTGTCCAGTCATGCAGTGAGGCTGTTTTCTGGAAGGATGAGATGGCTACAATTGATAAATGGAGGGTATGATTCATGGACTTTGACATATGACATCAGACATAAAATAACCAGATTGTTCTTTCTCCTATCTTTGTAATCTCTGGTCACTGTGATTGTTTTAATTCCCTTAAGTTTGAAATCTCAGCACTGTTGGGTGCTGGTGGCTCATGCCTATAATCCTGTATTCATGTTCATCCTGTGTTCATCTTCAGGTCCTAGCCTCCTAGGATCTGAAGATGGAATTTTGAAGCCAGCACAGTGAGACTCCTGTTGACAATTAACTAGCAAAAATCAAGAAGTAGAGGTGCAGCTCAAGTAGTAAAGTGCTAGCTCTGAGTTAAAAAGCTAAGGGAGATCATGAAGCCCTGAGTTCAAGCCCAAGTAATTACCCATGCAACACCATACCCAGCTTAAACTCACTTTCTATACCTACCGATTTGTCTATTTTGAAAAGTATATGTAAATGTAACCATACAGTAATGTGGCCTTTTATATCTGGCTTCTTTGGCTTAGCATAATGCTGTCAGGGGTCAACTATGTCATAGTCTGAGTTTACTGCATCCCTTTTCTGAATAACATTCCATGGTATGGATTGGCTACATTTTCTTTTTTGGTGCTGGTTCTTGGGCTTGAACTCAGGACCTGGGTGCTGTCCCTGTGCGTTTTTGCTCAAGGCTAGCATTTGGGAAGTTGAAGAAGGAGGACTGTGAGTTTAAATAGGGCCCTGCCCAGAAGAAGGGAAGGGGAGGGGAGGAAAAGGAAAGTTTATTAGAGATTTCCAGATCTGGCAGGAGTGAAAAATGGCTACTAATGGGCATGGATGTTTTGGAGGAGTGGCTGATTGGGAACTTGGACCTGGGCCTTGAATTCAGGACCAGGGCCTTGAACTCACAGCCTGGGTCTTGAACTCAGAACCTGGGCCTTGAACTCAGGACCTGGACCTTACCTTGGGGCCTGGAGCTTGAACTCAGGACAGGTCTTTGAACTCAGGTCCCAGACTTGAATTCATGTCCCAAGGTCCCCATCTGTTCCTGGACCTGGAAGTGGGTTCTCCTTTGTGCCTTCTGCACCCTCAGGCTTCTACATCTCCTGCTTCTTCTGCTCCTGCCCATTCCAACCTCAGCAAGAGCAGCAGCACCTTGGGGTGGAGGAGGAAGCGAGAGGAGGAGGGGGGATGAGCAGGGGGAGGAGGAGGGGGAGGAAGAAGAGGAGGAGGTGGTGGAGATGAGGGACCCCACACTACTGGAGGGGGAGAACAGAGAGACGGAAGAGGCTCAGGGAGACAGCACATGCTCTCATTGATCCTGAGTGGAATGAGGGACAGCAGGGAACCCCAATGTGAGCACATGCGAAAGAGGGAGGGAGCTATCTCCCCCCTAATTCCCACCCCCACCCACCACTCAAGAGTCTGAGACACACAGACAGACTCAGAGCAGACACAGACTCAGGAACAGACAGCCAGACACAGCTAGACTGCAGACACACAGACACCCTACAAAGGCATATGGTTTGGGCTCACTCAAGAGAAACTAAATGGTGTCCATCCTTCCATCCTTCATTCTCTCCTTCCTTCCTTTCTTCCCTCCTTCCTTCCCTCCTTCTTTCCTTCCTTCTTCCTTCCCTCATTCCCTCCTTCCTTCCCTCCCTACTTCTTCCTTCTTCCGTCCTGCCTTTCCTCCTTCCCTCCTTCCTTCCTTGCTTCTTTGCTTTTTCCTTCCTTCCTTCCTTCCTTCCTTCCTTCCTTCCTTCCTTCCTTCCTTCCTTCCTTCCTTGCTTCCTTCCTTTCTTCCTTCCCTCATTCCCAACTTCCCTCCTTCCTTCCCTCCCTCCTTCCTTCCCTCCCTCCTGTCCCTCCTTCCCCTGTCCCCCTCCACATGGCTGCACTGCCATCTTGTGGTCATTCAATGAACTGAATCATCCTGCTGGGAGCATAGACAAAGGGACAGACAGGTGGACAGAGGAACCAAAGGAAGGATGGACAGAGAGTAGTACAACTAGATGGACAGAGATATAGACAGGCAGGCAGACGGAATGACAAACAGGTGGACAGAAATACAGATAGACAGATGGATGGACAGACAGAGGGACAGAGAGACTGATAGATAGGGAGACAGAAAGGCAGACAGAAGGACAGAGGGACACACAGGTGGACAGACAGACCAAATACCAGACAGACAATAGGACAGCTAGATGGACAGACAGATATATAGGGAGTCAGATAGGAGACAGAGACAGACAGACAGATAGGCAGGGAGATAGAAGGACATAGGGACACACAGGTGGACAGACATACGTATACACAGCCAGCCAGATAGACACACGGACAGTTGGACAGATGGACCAAAGTATGAAAAGACAGACAGAATGACACACAGATGGACAGACAGAGACACAGCTGGAGAGATAGAGAGACACACAGATGGACAGGCAGATGGACAGGCACACAGCCAGAGAGACAGACAGATGGACCGACAGGTAGGCAGGCACACAGATACACAGGCAGTCAGACAGACAGACAGCTAGATGCACAGACAGACAGACATATACACAGGCAGATAGACAGATATGTGGGGAGTCAGACAGGAAACAGAGACAAACATAGGCAGGGAGAGACAGAAGGACAGAGGGACACACAGGTGGACATACATACATACATACATACATACATACATACATACATACATACATACATACATACATACATACATATAGTTAGTCAGCCAGACAGCCAGATAGACAGTTGGAGAGGTATTTGGACAGATGGACCAAAGGACAAACAGACAAGACACATAGATGGATGGACAGATAGGCAGGTTAGACAGACAGAAAGATGGATAGAGTGATAGACATATACACAGACAGACAAGACAGTCAGATAGTTGGACAGATGGACCAAAGGAGGGACAGACATGCAGGCAGACAGATGGACAGACACACAGTTATACAGGCAGAAAGACAGCCAGAGAGCCAGATACACAGAGAGACAGATGGACAGACAGATACACAGGCAGACAGCCAGACACACAACACACAGGACTGTGGTACCATATTGCTCCTAATAGGAGTGTGCAGGGCGCATTCCACAATCCCTGGCGCCCCATCCACCTCCAGGGAGCTGCGCATCCCACAATCCCTCGTACCCATAAACCTTCCAGTATCCATTATGCCCAAAAAAATCTCTCCGCGCCGTTAATCTCCGAGTAGTCTCTCCTCCACAGTTCCCTGCGCCTTAAACCTCCGAGAAGTCTCATTCCATGGAATGCCTGCAATCTCCTGCACCTACGCCTTCCTGGCCACCTGTTCCCAGGCCATCAAGTCGAGGGTGTGTTTTATCCTAGTGTTGATCTATCCATACTGATCGAGGTCCAGTTTAGAGACGTGTGTATGTGTATATAATATGCTATGTATGTATATTCTCTATGAATATTATTTATACTAATCTATATATGAATATTCTATATTTATATTCTCTACACATGTATATTCCATATTAATATTCTACATTCTCTATGAACATTCTGTATTAGTATTCTATATATAATGATACCCTATACTTACATTCTGTGTTGTCTATATATGTATATTCTCTATTAATATCTATATATTTATATTCTCTATTAATATTGTACATATATTTATATTCTATACTAGTATTCTGTATATAATTATATTTTATACTTATATTCTGTATTAATCTTTATTCTATATTAACATTCTATATTCCGTATTAACATTTTCTATATATGTATATTCTCTATTCATATTCTATATACTTATATTCTGTATTAACATTTGATATATAATTATATTCTATATATTCTCTTAATATCTTCTCTATGTGTATATTCTCTTCATCTTATCTTTATATACATATTCTCTATTAATATTATCTCTATATTCAATTCTCTATTCATATCTCTCTATACTGATATTTTCTATTTGTAGTCTATATTCCTATTCTCTCTATTTGTATTCTAAATTGATCCAGGATATTTTCATATTCTATATATGTATACCTGATACAGTTATGTTTTACATGTTTATGTGAAATATATAATGAGATGTGGACTGGGAAGGTGGCTGAGAGGTAGAGTGCTTGCCTATCATGCAGGCCCTGGGTTCGAGTCCTTGGTACCAACATAAAGAAATCAATAAAAATATTAAAAAAAATAGCTATTTTTTAAAATCTTTTTTTGTTTTTGTTTTTGTTTTTTTTTGTCAGTCATGGGGCTTGAATTCTGGGCTTGGGCGCTGTCCTTGTGCTCTTCAGCTCAAGGCGAGCACTCTACCGCTTGAGCCACAGCACCACTTCCGGTTTTCTAGCAGTTTATCAGAGATAAGAGTCTCACGAACTTTCTCCTGCCCGGGCTGGCTTTGAACCGCGATCCTCAGATCTCAGCCTCCTGAGTAGCTAGGATTATAGACGTGAGCCACCGGCACCTGGCTAATTTTTTATCTTTTACATATTTTACAATGTTTAATTTGCTTTATACATAAATATTGATATATAAGCGATTTACATATCTATCACTTAAATGTAAAGAATAAGTTTTTTACCTGTGTGTATACAGATGCTGGCCTATATATTTATATATTTAGTAATCTAAGAATTACAGGTTATTTATGAGTATTATAGATTATATACATTGTATACATTATCTATGAAGATTCTTTTTATTATATGTTTACGTTATACATTGATATGTTTTCATGTTGAACTGCAACGATAAGTAAATTATTTATATTTATTTTATTTTTATGATTAATTTTATTTATAATAATTTATTATATATAATTATTGATAATAAATACACACACACATATATATACACATATACATACATATATATATACACATATACATACATATATATACACATATATATATATATATATATATATATATATATATCTTTTTTTTTTTTCTTTTTGCCAGTCCTGGGCCTTGAACTCACAGCTCTGGGCCTTAAAATCCTGGCCTATAATTTGAATTCATAGCCTGGGATTTGAACTCCCAGACTGGGCCTTGAACTCAGGACCTTAGTCTTGAACTCAGGGCCTAAACCTTAAACTTAGGATCTGGGCCTTGAACTCGCAACCTGGGCCTTGAACTCCCAAGCCTTGAACTTGGGACCTGGGCCTTGAACTTGGGCCTGGGCCTTGAACAGAGGGCCTGGGCCTTGAACTGGGGACCTGGCCTTAAAAATCTGGCCTATGATTGGAATTCATGGCCTGGGATTTGAACTCCCAGTCTGGGCCTTGAACTCAGGACTTGAGTCAAAGTGGCCTGAGGTCAAGGCCCTGAGGTCAATGACCTGAATTCAATGACCTCAGTTCAAGGCCCTGAGGTCAATGGACTGAGATCAAGGCCCTTAGTCAATGGACTGAGTCAAGGCCCTGACATCAATGACCTGAGTTCAATGACCTGAATTCAATGACCTGAGTCAAGGCCCTGCACCACCAGCATGACTTTGAGGAAGTGGGTCCTGATGGCCTGCACCACCAGCATGACTTTGAGGAAGTGGGTCCTGATGGCCTTCCCAGCCCTACTCTCCCGCTTGGTGTAGATGCCCTGGATCCCCTTCAGCAGAGAGGTCACTTCAGGGGAGTGGGGAAAGACAATGTGTGGGGGAGGGTCAGAGGTCAGTGACCCCCCCCCCATGGCTCCACCCAGCCTATGGCTCCCACCTACCATCTCTGCCACTGCCAAAAGCTGAGGCTTTGTGGGTTCAAAGCCAACCACAGGGCCAGGAGTCATCCAAAAAGGAAGACATCCAGCAAAAAGCCTGCAGGGGCTGTGGTTCAAGTGGTCAAGCACCAGCCTGGAGCACGAAGAGCATGAGGGACAGGGATGCCAAACCCTGGGTTCAAGGTCCTGAGGTCAACACCTTGAGTTCAAGGCCCTGAGGTCAAGGCCCAGGATGGACACACACACACAAACACACACACACACACACACACACACACACACACACACACACACACAGAGGTGAATCAATGAAAACAAGTCAGAGTAATCAATCACCAATGATCAAATAATGAGAGATAATCAATACACAATGAAGAGTAAGGGGAATCATAGAATCCCATGTGGGTGAAAACACAGATAGAGAAAAAGAGAGAAATGATTAGAGAGGGCACATGTCAGAAGATGACAATCAGTAAGTAAATATACATAACTATAATAAATACATAAAAATCTAAGTAAATAAATATAAGTAAATAAATTATTAATAATATACAGATGAATGCAAGCTCTGCTCCTGGTTGTTTGCATGTTCCTGTGAGTGGGTGATGCTGTTTGAGCCCTGGTTTTCTCCTCTGAAGCCTGTCACAGGCACTCTTCCTGCTGGACCAGGGCTCCTAGGAAGGTTTTTCCCATCAGCACACAGGATTCACATGGGCACAGCCTGCTGTGCCCTGGGGACAGGACCACCAAGCTGGTCAGTCAGTCACTCAACAACCATCACCCAGATAGTCAAGAGAAGAGTTTGAGACCAGACAGTCTTTGGCTTGTCAAAGTCTCCTAGAGTCTTTCATCTCCAATGAATCACCATAACACTGGAAGTGGTGTTGTGGCTCAGAGTGGTACAATGCCATACTTGAGTGCAAGAACACAGGGACAGCACCCAGCCTTAGCTCAAGCATAATGACTGATAGAAAAAAAACAAGGAGAAAGAGAAGCAGAAAGAGTAGAAGGAGGACAAGGAGGAAAAGAAGGAGGAAAAGAAAGAAGAGAAGGAGGTGGAGAATCAGAAGGAGAAGATGAAGAAAGGAGGAGGAGGAGGCAGCAGAATGGAGAGGAGCATATGCACCTTTGTGAACACACTGTGTACATTCGGTCATGCACATCCATCCATACAGCACCACAGGGACACATAAGCAGCAGTTTGTCTAAGACTATGGATATGTTCTGCAGCCTCAGCTGCTACGCCGTGTCTTGGTAAGCAGGTGAGGGTCAAGATGTTCTGGTCAAGTACACCTCCCTCCACTGCCTCAGTGGACCATTCTGGGCTCATAACCTGGACATGGATGGGTAGAGGATCAGGATGCCCTCTGAAAGAGCAGAGTGGCCAGGCACCAGGCAGTAGAGCAAGATGGTGCTGGGGTAGAGAAGAGACACTGGATCTGAGGTTCACACCAGAGCATCCAAACCATCTAAACATTGACTATGCTGCTGTGACCAAGGGGGATAACAGTGACGTGCCAACAGCCATGACTCAATTTTCTATGTGAGGCACCATATCCCTCACCCTCTTCCATCACTCTATCCCATTTTTCCCTCTACCTTCACCTATATCTTCCAATCTTCATTGTCCACCCTGTGTAGTTATGTCCATGGCCTCTAGTTATGTCCTCAGTTTACCCTTCCCTATGACTGATGAAACCAACAGACAACTCCAAAAAAGAACAAAAACCCCTCTTGGTTTCCATTTTTCCCTGAGTTCATTGGGAGAAATATTATCGGATGTTCCTCATGGCTGGGTACTTTATCTAGCTACATAGTATTTCACCCAAAGTTTGCTTTGTGGAGCCATCCATGAGTAGGTACTGGAGCTCAGTTATAATTTTCTGGGTATTGAACTCAGAGGCCAAGCACCTATAGATACTACCCTTGAAACCCAGGGAAGACCTCTGAAGTGTTAGGGACATGCAGGGTCGGTCATCAAACCTCACCATGCCAGCTTCCACTGCCAGCCTGCCCAGGCCCATCCTTACCTCACCCTGGCTGACCTCTGCTTGGCCATGTACACATCCAGGATGTAGCAGAATAGCAACCAGAAACAGGCAGCAAAGAGCAGCTGGATCCTTATTGGTAGGACGGAGGTAGAATATATCAGTGTTAGAATACCTTATATATAGAGAATTATAGATAGATAGATATACATATATATATATATACATATATATGTCATACATGATATAAAGGCTTCTATTATATATAGCCTCATGCCACATGTCACAAACATGTGTTTGACTATGCAATATAAGGTATATTATGTATATCATTTATGTGAAATAAAATATATCATATATCATGATATATAGTATATTATACATCATATATGTTACATATAACATAATGTATATGATATGAAATATATAGTGTATATCATATATATTAGAATATATTATCAATTATATAAGCAACATCGATTGCATCATATATTCAATATTATATATAAACATGTAATATATGTAGTTATATCAATTATATATTTAATTTGTAATATAATGATCTAAATGCATATTATATATATGTACCTATGTATACATTATGTAATATGATGTGTATATATCCTATATATCCTATTCATCACTTGTATATAATATCATATACATCATATAATGATATACATTTTTAATCCTATATCAAATGTGTCAGATATGATATATATGATACTTGATATATCCTAATATATAGTGTGTAGATAGATTAAAATTAAGAGAAAATATTAATATTAAACATAAAATTCAAAGCAAGTTGAATCAATGGTACCAGTAAAATAATTGTATACAAATAGAAATTCCAATGAGGATAAAATAATTATCAGACATCATATGCAAATAACTACACTGGAAAATTGGGTTGAACAAATATCTTACCAAAATTAAAAAACAATTATCAAAAGAGTCTAGAAGATGTGTCACTATAGCAAAGGTTCCTACAGCCTTAATACAAACTCATATTTCCTTGCTATTATTTTTTATGTATAGAAATTCACACTGGTGATAAACACAAATCTTTTGATGTGCACTGGAGTTATTTTCATTTCTATTATGGCCATAGATGTTGAATATTTCTTCATGCTCCTATAGGCCGTTCTTACTTCATTCCCAGAGAAATCTCTATTGGATATTTTAGCCCACATATAAATGGAGTGGTTGTTTCTTTGAGGATTTGTTATTGTGGTGATTCAATATTGTGATCTCTGAGTACAGTTTGATAGGAGGCCCTTGTCTGTTTTGTAGCTGCATCTTCACTAGATGGTTTTCCAAACTGTGGGTTTTGTATTTATTTTACTACTATTACATTTGCCATGCAGAAATCCTGTGATTTCATGCAATCCCATTTATTTAGCCCATCTATGATTCATTGTATTACTGCATTTTTACTTATTAAATTTCAACCTGGGTATACAAGGTGATAGATTATCATCTATTCCACTCTATAATATTTCATGATACCTGAACCTACTTCTAGGTTTCTGGCCAATTTCGACATGATTCTGGTGTAAGGTGATATATAAAGATGTTTGTTCAGTTTTCTACACAAGTATAACTCTTTCTGCCTGATGATTTTGCCTCCTTCATCAAAAATTAGATATCCATAAGTCTCTGGGATCATTTCTTTGTTTTCAATGCTATTCCATTGGTCTTTATGTGTATTCATGTGCCAGTAACAACTTTACATATATATGTATGTACACACACACACGCACACACATATATATGTATGTGCTATATGTCTGTATATATATGTATATATGTATGTGTGTTTATTTGTCTGTATGTGTGTGTGTTTCATAAGACAGTTTGGAGTGCAGTATTTATATTCTTGCAGCAATGTTTGTCCTGTTAAATGGTTGTTTCTTGTTTTTGTGGTTCTATTTTTCCATGTGACTTTTTGGATTACTTCTTCTGGAGGCTAAACAAGCTCTCGCATAGAAAGCAGTTTTAGTGTTCCAGTGAACAGTCCTAAGCCAGAGAATCACAACAAATGTGCCATCACAGTACAGAGTTAGGAAAAGAGACAGATCTGAGCACTTGCCAGGAGCCACAGCTGCAGCTCCAGCTTCAGAGGTGGCAGCCATAGCCACTATACCTGCAACATAGAGAGTCTGGGAAAAAGGATCCAGACACAGCAGACTATCAAATTCTACTCAACACCAGCAAGAACCGACAAGGAGCAGACATCTTCATCCTGCAGTTCACAGAACAGAGACAACCCAGGAACCAAGACTTGGCATGAGTAGAAGCCTCACATCCTCACTACTTCTCAGGGGGCAGATGAGGGTAGGCCAGCCCTCCCCCTCCACTACCAGAGATCTCCATCTTTGATACTGACAAAGGCCTTGGTGAGCTGCTAGCTCCAACTCAGGCCTTGGAATGAAACTAGAGTCTGTTCACAAGAACCTAACCTGACCTGCCAGACTCAGCTCCACCCTGGGAAAAGTCACCCAGTCCAGGCTGCCATCCCCAGGAGTGGCTTTCTTCACTGGGTAAACAGAGCCAGAGGCTGCCCCTCCCTTTAGCAGCCTTGACAATCATTTGAAATTCAGTAAACATAAACCCTGAGAATGACTCCAGGTGGGCTCTGTTAGTTTCTCACAAGCTAGAGCCTCAGGGAAAAGCTACTGTTTGCTGAAAGGCCTCAACTCTACCCAGAACCTAGCCTCATCACAGCATCTCCAAACTTGAGGAAACAGCCATCTCCCTCTTTTGTGATACTCAAAGCAGATCTCCCTCCCATTAAACTAGCATGGGAGGAGGATCACAAAATCCTGGGTAAAGCAGAGCTTTCAAACAAACTGACTTAAGAAACCAACCAAGCCACAGGAAAAACAAACACTACAACAGATCAATGACTCCAGCAAGAGCCTGGTTATGGATACAAGGGAGATACAGGATCTTTCCATCCCCCCAAAAAAATCAAAGAACTTATTTTTTGTACCTTTTATTTAAAAAGTTTTTCTAAAACCTTCTTAATTTTTCACTTTAAAAAATTGTTTTCTAGTAACTTTTTTTCTTCGTGTTATAAATTTTATGTGTGTGTGCATTTTTCTTACTTTTTTTCTTTAAAAAAATTTTTTTGTTTAGTTTTATTGAACTTTTGATGTTTTTGTTTTTTCTTAATCATTCTTTTCACCTTTTCTTCTCTTTCATACTTCTTTGTGTGACTCAATTGCTGTTCTGCACATCCTCAGACATAACTGTAATCGATTATTAGACTTTATCCAATATTTTGTACACACTTAATCCAGAAATTTATTACTCAATTCAAAACCTCTTAGACTTAAATTCCTTAATAGCAGTACTACCTATTTATACCTATATAATATTTTAAGTATTTTTATTTTTAATTTTTTCACATCTCTTTTATATCCCTCCTCTTCTCTCATTATATCCATGTTCTTCTCTGAACATTTCGCTTTCAAATTTGCATAATTTTTAAGCATTGCACTTTTTAATTTTTGCTTTTCAATTTTTTCTTGTCTATTTTTTCTCTCTCTTTCTTCTTTTATTTCTCTCTCTCTACTTTCATTCTATCCAACCTATTTCCCGCTTTGATATTAGGACTTAGTTAAGTAAACTCTCCGTGTGCCTTCCCACATCCCTCTATTCCTATTTTTACCCACATCTCCTAAACCTAATAATATCTGCTTTGCCAAATTTTTCTTTGTGGTTCATAGCCCATTAATATATAGTTATTTGATGTTGAATAGATATATCTATTGAACTAGATTGCATCTGCAGACTTTTGACAGTGCAACTACAGACTTTGGCTGATGCTTGCCTTAAGATAGTGTTCTAGCAAAAACTGGTGTTACTTTCATCCCAAATGTGCAGAGTAAGCAGGAAAAAACACAAGAAAAATGGCAAGTCCGGGTATCTCAACTCCCATTCATGATAATCAAGGGACAGAACAGATAATTAATAGTCTAGAGGAGAGTTCCCAAATAGCTCTACAAACACTGATGGTAAACATGGAAAATGAAAAGATTGAAAACCTACAAAGGACTCTGTATGAGAGTGATAGGGAGAGAGAGGAGGCAAACCAAAGGTTAATACAGGAATATCATGAGTGTGAAGAAGCTACTCAAAAACAGATACAGGAATTGCATGAGCAGCTTGAGAACACTCAAAGAGAAAGGCAGGAATGGTGTGAGCAGGCTGAGAACACTCAAAGAGAACTACAGGAATGGAGTGGACATGAGGAAGCTAATTCCTGTATTAACAGGTATTGAGAGAGCAGGATGAGAATACACTAAGATCACTAAGCGAATTCAGGGAATCCATTAACAAAGAGATGAAGGAAGTCAGAGAGACCATAAAGGGAATGCTGAATGGATCCCAACAGTAGGAATGGGAGTCAAAGGAAACCATAGCCAATCAACTAAGTGATTTGAGAATAAACAGTGAACACCAAATTAAGGAAGTAAAGAAGTTCATACAAGGTCTAGAACAAAGCATCAACAAAGAATTTGAAGCCAACAAAGCTGACCAATTAGAAGGAAAAGAACTAAAAAACAAAGTAGAAAGTCTTGACAGCAGCTTAGACCATGCACAAGATCGAATCTTGGGGATTGAAGACAGGCTAGACATTACAGAGTAAGAACATACAAAATCCAAGAAAATCCAAGAAACATGATAGATCTATTCAGCACTTGGAAGACCATCAGAAGTCCTAATCTGAGGATAATGGGTGTAGAGGAGCACCTAGAAGCAGAAGTTAATTGTCTAGAAAATTGGTTTAACAGGATCCTAGCAGAGAACTTCCCAAACATGCAAAAAGATAGACCTATTAAGATACAAGAAGCTTTTAGAACTCCAAATAGACCAGACCAGAATAGGACATACCACTGTCACATTATAATCCACACAGGATCAATTCAGACCAAGGAAAAGATCCTTAAAGCTGTCAAGGAGAAAAGACCAATCACCTATAAAGAGTAACCAATTAGAATCACCTCAAATTTCTCAGCAGAGACAATCAAAGCAATAAGAGCCTGGAATGATGTATGCCATGCCCTAAAGACAAACAACTATCAACCAAGAATACTCTACCCAGCTAAACTCTCCTTCATAACTGAAGGCCAAATAAAAACCTTCCATAGCAAAGAAAAATTGAAACAATATATCTCAACCAAACCAATCCTACAAAAGTTACGTAAAGATGTCCCATATAAAGAAAACCAACAAGACCACAATAAAGGCCAAGAAACCACACCCAAAATGGGAATCCAACAACTGTAGGAAGAACCCAGTAGCTGCAGACCCCAAGACCCCAAGAACGTGGATAAAATGGCAGGAACTCCCAAATACCTCTCAGTCCTATCTCTGAACATTAACTGACTTTACTCCTGAATTAAGCAACATAGACTGTCTAGTTGGATTAAAAAGCAAGATCCTTCTACCTGCCGACTTCAGTACTCACATCTTGCCTATAAAAACAAACACATTTTCAATGTGAAAGGCTGGAACAAAATCTACCAAGCAAATGACCCCCATAAACAGGCGGGAGTTGCAATTTTAATATCAGATAAAATAGAGTTCAAATTAAAATTCATGAGAAGAGAAAAAGAAGGTTGCTACATACTAAATAAGTGATCGCTCCTTCAGGAGGATATTACAATTCTAAATTTCTATTCGTCAAACAACAGAGCACCCAAATTTATCCAAAGAACACTACTTTCCCTCCAATCCCACATAGATCCGAAGACATTAATTGTTGGGGATTTTAACACACCATTTCCCCACTAAATAGATCAACTGGGCAAAAACTCAACAGAGACACCACAGACCTAAACAACTGCATAGATCAACTAGATTTAACAGATATCTGCCGAATATTTCACCCAGCAACATCAGAATACACGTTTTTTCTCAGCAGCACATGGAACATTTTCTACAATAGACCACATTTTTAGGCTACAAAGCAAATTTGTCCAAATTCAGAAACATTGAAGTTGTACCTTGCATTCTCTCAGACCACAAAGGAATAAAATTAGAACTCAACACCAAAAGCCACCAAATAAAGTCTGGTAACACATGGAGGCTGAACAACACATGAATCACGAGTGGTCATGGAAGAGATTAGAAATGAAATTCAAATGTTCATGCTATTCAACAAAAATGAACACACAAATTACCAGCTCCTCTGGGACACAGCAAAAGCAGTACTCAGGGGGAAGTTTATACCTCTGAGTTCCTACATTAACAAATTGTAGACATCTGAAATCAACAATTTAATGAGAAACAGCGGAACTTCCTTGAAAAAGAGCAGCAAGATAAACCCCAATCCACTACACAGAAAGAAATAATGAAAATTAAATCAGAATTAAATGAATTAGAATCTAAAAACAACTATAGAAAGAATCAACAAAACAAAGAGTTGGTTCTTTGAAAAACTTAAGAAAATTGACAGACCCTTAGCAAATCTTATCAGAAAAAGCAGAGAACACACCCAAATAAACTCAGAGATGAGAATGGAAACATCACCACAGAAACAACCAAGATTCAGAACATTATAAGGGAATACTTCCCAAAACTTTATGCTAAGAATTTGAGAACTTGGCAGAAATGGACCTTTTCCTAGCAAATATTGACATGCCAAAACTAAACCAAGATGAGTTAAACCATCTTACCAGGCCCACATAAAGCATTGAAATAGAACCAGCAATAAGAGACCTCCCACCTAAGAAAAGTCCAGGACCAGATGATTTTACATCAGAATTCTATAAGGCCTTCAAAGCAGAGCTCACACCAATACTCCTCCAACTCTTCCATGAAATTGAAAGAGAAAGTTGACTACCGAACACATTCTATGAAGTGATCATAACCCTCATCCCAAAACCAAGCAGGGACTCATCAAAGAAAGAGAACTATAGACCCATTTCTTCGATGAACATTGATGCAAAACTTCTCAACAAAATTCTTTCTAATCGATTTCAACAACTCATCTAAAAAATCATACACCACGATCAAACAGGATTCATTTCAGGGATGCAAAGCTGGTTTAATATACGCAAATCAATTAATATTATTCATCACATCAACAAGAGCAAGGATAAGAACCACATGGTTATCTCAATAAATGCAGAAAAAGCATTTGACAAGATCCAACACCCCTTTATGATGAAGGTTTTGGAAAAATTAGAAATTAATGGAACATTCCTCAATACAATAAAGGCTGTATATGACAAACCTACAGCCAGCATTATACTCAATGGTGAAAAAATAAAGCCATTTCCTCTTACCGCGGGAACTAGACATGGATGTCCACTCTGTCCATTTCTCTTCAATCTAGTATTAGAATGCCTAGCTACAGCAGTAAGACAAGTTGCAAACATAAAGGGGATCCAAATAGGGAAAGAAGAAAGAAAACTCTCCTCCCTCTTCGTAGATGACATTATCTTGTATTTAAAGAATACCATAGACTCCACTCCCAAATACTCAAGCTGATTCAAAACTTTGGGAAAGTAGCAGGGTATAAAATTAACCCCCCAAAGTCAATAGCTTTTTTGTATGCCAACAATGAGAAAAGTGTGGCTGAAATTAGGAAAGCAACTCCATTCATAATAACCCTACAAAAAAATAAAATACCTAGGAATTAACCAAAGAAGGGAAGGACCTCTATGATGTAAACTTTAAAAACTTGAAAAAGGAAATCAAAACAGAACTTAGAAAATGGCAAAAACTCCCATGCTCCTGGATTGGAAAGATTAACATCGTGAAAATGGCAATACTTCCCAAGGCTATCTACAAATTCAATGCAATACCTATCAAAATTCCAACCTCATTCTTCAAGGAAATAGAAGAGGCAATCCAAAAATTCATATGGAACAGTAAAAATCTCCGAATAGCAAAAATGCTCCTCAATGGAAACAACACTGCTGGAGGAATATCAACACCAATTTTCAAACTCTACTATAAAGCCATAGTAATCAAAACAGATTGGTACTGGCACAAGAACAGACCTCAGGATCAATGGAATAGAATTGAAAACCCAGAAATGAACCTACAGACCTATAGCCATCTAATCTTCCATAAGGAATCTAAAAAAATAGAATGGAAGAAAGACAGCCTCTTCAGTAAATGGTGCTGTCAAAATTTGTTAACTACTTGTAGAAAACTAAAGCTATATCTTTATATATCACCCTGCACCAGAATCAACTTCAAATGGATCAAAGACCTCAGAGTCAAAGCAGACACTCTGACAATGTTACAGGATGGAATAGGAGAAACCCTAGGTCTCCCTGGCTCAGGCCAAAATTTTCTTAATAGAGACTTGGAAACACAACAAATCAAAGAAAGGTTGGACAAATGGGATTGCATGAAGTTGCAGAGATTCTGCATGGCAAAGGACATAGGTAGCAAGATCAATAGAAAGCCCATGGATTGGGAGAAGATCTTCACTAGCCATAACCTGGACAAGGGTCTCATATCTAAAATATACTTGGAACTCAAAAAATTAAATCCCCCAACAACAAATCCTCAAAGAAACAACTGCCCAATAAATAAGTGGGCTAAAGAGTTAAAGAGAAACTTCTCCAAAGAAGAAAGAAGGATGGCCAATAGACACATGAAGAAATGCTCAACCTCCCTAGCCATAAAAGAAATGCAAATCAAAACAACATTAAGATACCACCTCACCCCAGTTAGAATGGCAAAAAATCAAGAACTCTAACAACAACAGATGCTGGAGGGGATGTGGACAGAAGGGAACCTTACTGAATTGTTGGTGGGAGTGTAAACTTGTTTAACCACTTTGGAAAGTAGTATGGAGTTTCCTCAAAAGACTCCACATAGAGCTCCCCTATGACCCAGCAATCCCACTTTTGGGCATTTACCCAATTGTTTACAAACAAGACCACACTAAAGCTACCAGCAACTATGTTTATTGCAGCATTGTTTTCTATAGCTAAGATATGGACCCAACTCAGATGCCCCTCAAGAAAATATGGTATATATACACAATGGAATTCTATGCCTCCATCAGAAAGAATGACATTGCCCCATTTGTTAGGAAATGGAAAGACTTGGAAAAAATTATATTAAGTGAAGTAAGCCAAGCCCAAAGAAACATAGGTCCCATGGTTTCCCTTATTTGCAATAGTTAGTATATGTATGAGTCAAGCAGAAAAGGTCAGATAAGGTGATGTTAGGAAAATGAACCCTAAGATATGTATTTACATTTTTTCTTTCATGCATTTGTTTCTAACGCATTTTTAATATTATTTCTTTGTTGCTTTGTATGTCCCTACCCCACATTATAACCCCTGCTTTCACTGTATTTGATGTCGATATAATTTGTGGAGGGGAAGGGGAACAACAAGTCGTTTAAATAAGGATACAGGTGGACCCGTTGCAACAAGTTGTCATGTCGAAAATGAACTTTACAACTTTGGTGGGGGGTGGGATGGGGGGAGGATTGGATGGGGGGGAGGCTTGGAAGGGATGGGAATGGGAAACAAAGGAGGAGGCTACAATGCTTGATAAGAAATGTACTCATTATTTTGCCCATGTAATTGTAACCCTTCTGTACAGTTTTTTAACAATTTAAAAAAAATAAAGAAACAATAAAAGAGACCTTAAAAAAAATCAATGAACACAAACATATAAAGAAATTTTAAAAAGTTAAAAGATAAAGAAAATAAATATATAAATTAAAAATGAATATCATAAAATAAAATTATTAAATAAATTATTAAATAAAAATAAATAAATGCAAATAAAAATACAATAACACAAAAACATAAATAAAAATTAATAGATATAAAAATAAATAGACATAAATATCAGTAAAAATAAAAAAATAAAGGTACATCAAGTAAAGCAATAAAAATAATAGACAACCACCTAACTGCATAAAAAACATGACAATCTATAAATAAAAAGAAAAATAAAAAGTAATGAAAAAACATGAAATTAAAATAAGTAAAAATTAACAGAAATAAAATAAAAAATCAAAATAAATCATAAAAATAAAAACAGAAATTCATAAAATATAAGTAAATAAAAAGTAAAAAATAAAACTAAAAATAAACACACGAAATGAATATGAATAAAATAAAATTATATAATAAATTATTAAATAAAAATAAATAAATGCAAATAAAAATAAAATAACACAAAAACAGAAATAAAAATAAAAAGAAATAAAAAATCAAAATACATAAGTAGAAATGCAAATAAATGAATACCATGTGTCAATAAAAGTAACCATATAAATATTGACATCCCTCCAATAAAAATAGAAATACATAAAATACATCAAAATTATAATACATAAATATACATCAATAAAAATAGCCATATACACATGGATATCAATAAAATAAATGAATGTAAACAAACTAGTATAAACAAATATAAATAAAAATGAATCAAATATGATAAATTTAAACAAAGGAATCTAAACAAATTTAATATAAATAAACAAAAGTTAATCTAAAGATAAATTAAAAAATGAATCTAAATACAATAAATATAAAAAAGTAAATGAATCTTAATACATAAAAATAAATAAAATGAATCTAAATACAATAAAATATAAATGAGTGAATCTAAGTACAATAAACAAATATAAACAAATAAGCATGATTCAAAATATAATAAACAAAATCAATCCACATAAAATAAACCTAAATCACTATCAATGCATTCAAACGTATCATATAATATGTGATATAAAATATATCACCTAACATAAGATAGGTTATATAGAGAACATCATTTATCAATGATGTAATAGAAGATATAGAGTTTATCACCTATCGTATAATATGTGATATAAAGTACATCACCTATCATATAATAGGCGATATGGAGTACATCATCTATCATATAGTAGGTGGTATGGAGTATATCACCTGTGATAGAACAGAATATAGAGTATGTCACCTATCAATCATATAATAAGTGATATAGAATATGTCATATGTCACATGTCATATACAGTACATATCATGATTCCTGTGGTCTACAATATACATAATCTGTATATCACGTCCATTAGGATATGCCATATAGGCCACATAATATAGGCCATATTTTACATTCGATATTCTATATAAACATCTAATATTCATACTTACATATATGATGTGATATATCATGTATCATATCTCATATGTGATCTATCATGCATCATATTATATGATACACATCACACATGTCATAGATGATACATCATATGTATCATCTATGGTATATGATTTATCATATTATATAATATGTATGATATAGATATAATGTATATATGTATTCTGTGCACATATCATAGAATATATAGGCTGTGTATATATCCTATATATCCTACACATCACTTATATGCAACATAGATTATAGACATCACAAAATGGTATGTAAAATTTATCCTGTCACATATATCATACATGATTTATGACACCTGGCATATTTATAATACATAACACACAGTGCATTATGTGTATTATATCCTGTTAGCTATTATATATAATATATAATGTGTTATATAATATAATCAATCCAACAAAGTATAAAATACATATACTATATTATGGTATAGTACAATATAATGTACATCAGATGATATGTCATATATCATACATATGTATTGTATACATCATACAATACATGTGTCATGTCATATATACAGCATATATGCATCATATACATCACATGACATGTGTCATGTACATCATATAATGTGCATCGTATGTGTCACATATACACCATGTGTATCATATATTATCTGTGTCATATACATCATACTATATGTCTATCATATATACCATGTGTATGCTATATCACATGATATGCATGTCATATGCATCCTATGTATCATATGTGTATCATATGATATGTAGATATCACGTGCCAGGTACTCACCGTGCTACCCACAGAGAACACCACAGGCCCAACGGCTGCCGGTATACCCTCCAAGAAGCTCCCCAGGAACTTTGGGGACACCAGCCCCATGGTGGAGCGCACGGCAAGGTTTAGGCAAGAAGTCCAAAGGATCTATGTCACATATACCACCCAGGTCCTCTGCAAAGTCAGCTCCCCATGATGATGACATGCAATGGATGAGAGGTATTGTCTGTCACATCATCCCTGACTCAGTTATAGCGCATGGAGGGCCTATATAGAACCTGTCATCTATCACATGGAAGACCTAATATGTCTTATATATGAATATAGTATGTTTACATAGCATGTGATAATAGCAGGTGTCATATTATATATGATACACTGTATTTGAGAGGCGGTGTATCACATACAATACATTCTATGCTACTACATGATGATGTCATATAATATAACTATATTATATATTATAAATATGATGTATTATCCTCATCACAGTATAAATATGCCTTATATGACTCGTCACATTGTATATGTCCTACATACCATATATTGCATATGTAGGTGTGATGTGCATATATCATGATAGGTATATATTATACATATTATATATCATTCTGTTTATATAAGATATCATAGGATATGATTATAATTAATATCGGTTATATATAGTATATGATATGTTAGTATTCATCTATGATTATATTCATGTATTCAAACATACTATGCATTATAAGAATATGAATATATCATATTATATTTCATACTATATCTTGTATAACATTATATATAATATTCTAAATAAGATCATGATATATTCTAAATATATAATATATTATAATATAATGATATATATTTTATATCATGATATAATATGATATGTGTACCATATATATCATATGATATACATCAGATGATATGTCATATATCATACATATGTGTCATATACATCATACGATACATGTGCCATGTCATATATACAGCATATATGCATCATATACATCACATGACATGTCATATATATCATATAATGTGCATCACATGTGCCACATATACATCTCTGCTTGTCCTGGTCTCTTCTTCCTCTTCCCCTGCCCCTCCTTTCCCCCTCTCCCTCCTCCCTCTCCCCTCCTCCCATTCTCACTCCATCCCTTCCTCCCGTTCTGACCAACCTGCATTCCGCCATTGCCCCTTTGCCACACATGCAGGATCCCCTGATGCTCGTGACCAGCCTTCCTCTCTCCTCCTCCCTCCTCCTCCCTCCTCTTCCCCAGAGCCCCAGGATCTCCCCAGCGTCCCCCATGGAGTCCCCTCACTTGGTCACGCTATGCTGCCCCATGCAGCATCCCGCGTGGTCCTGGCACTGGACCTGGGCGGTGTGGTGTTGGCCTTGGCGCTGGACCTGCTGCGGACACCACTGGGGCCCTGATGGTGGTGCAACACAGAGAGCAGAGCGGCCTCCCCAAGCTCCAACCACATCCTGCACACCTTATGGGCCTGCAATGTGCTGGGCTGTGAGGGTGAGGAAGAGAAGGGAACAGGGAAGGAACAGGAGAGGAAGAAGAGGAAATGAGAGGAGGAGGAAAATAGGAGGAGGAGGGGGAAGAGGATAAGGAGGGACGAAAGAAGAGATGAGGAGGTGGAGAGGAGAGGAAGAGGAAAAGAGAAGGAGAAGGAGAGAGGAAGGAAGAGCAAAGGAGGCAGATAGGAGGAGGAGAGGAAGAGGACGTGGAGAGGAGGAGAGGAGGAGGAGAGGAGGACAAAGAGAGGAGGTGGAGTGGAATGAAGAGGAAGAGGAGGAAGAGAGGAGAAGGGGATGAGAGGAGAAAGAGGAGGAGGTGTAGGTGGAGGAGGAGGAGAGAAGGAGGATGAGAGGAAGAGAGGAGGAGACCAGGAGGAGGAGAAGAGGAGAGAACAGGAAGAGAAAGAGTAAGAAAGGAGGAAGAGGAGAAGGGAGGAGGGGTTGAAAATGAGGAGAGTAGAGGAGGATGAGGAGAGAAAGAGAGGAAGAGGAAGAAAAGAGGAGGAGGAAGGGAGAACAGAAGGAGAAGGAGAGGATGACCAGGAGAGCAGGAAGAGGAGGAAGAGAGAAGGAGAGAAAGAGGAGGAGGTATAAGGAGGAGAAAATGAGGAGAGCAGGAGAGAAAAGGAGAGGAGGAAAAGGAAAAGAGGAAGAGGAGAGGAGCACAGGAGGAGAGGCGGAAGAGCAAAGGAAGAAGAGGATGATTAGAGGAGCAAGAGGAGGATGAGTGTACCAGGAAATCAGGAAGAGGAGGAAGGGAGCAGGAGAGATGGAGACCAAGAGGATGAGGAATGTGGAGGAGATGAGGAGGAGAGGAGATGAGGAAGTGAAGAGGAGGAAGAGGAGGTGGAGAGAAGGAGGAACAGTAGAGCAGGAGGAAGAGAAAAACGGAGTGGAAGAGTAGGAGCGTAGAGGAGGAGACTAGAAGAGGAGGAAGAGAAGAGGGGGATGAGGAAGAAAAAGGGGAGGAGAGGAAGAGGAGGAAGTGAGGAGGAATAGGAGAGAAGGAGGAGGAGAGAAGGACAGGAGAGCAGGAGGAGAAGGAAGAGAAGTTGAGGAAGAGGAAGAAAAGAGAAAAGGAGGAGTATAGGAGGTGGAAGATAAAAGCCAGATAGGAGGAGATGAAGAGGAAAAGGAGAGGAGGAGGAGAGGTGGACAAGGACAGCAGGAGGAAGAGGAGAGAAGTAGAGGAGAAAAGGAAAGGGGGGAGAAGAGGGCAGGAGGAGGAAGGGGAGAAGAGGAAGAGAAGGAAGAGGGAAAATAGAGGAGGAGGAGGAGACAAGAGCAAGAGGAGGAGAAGAGGAGGGAGGAAAAGAGCAGAAAATAGGAGGAGGAGGAGAGGTGGAGGAGATGAGGAAGAGGAGGAAGAGAGGAGAGGAACAGAAGGATAGGAGGAGGATGAGGAGGAGAGGAAGAAGGGAGGAAAGGAGGAGGAAAGGAGGACGACAGGAGGAAGATGGGAAGGAAAGAGAGAAGGAGGAAGAAGAGGAGGAGAGGAAGAACAGGAGGAGCAGACCTGGAGGAGGAGGAGAGAACAGGAAGAGAATGAGTAGGAGAGGAGCAGGAGGTGGAGTTGGAGGAAAAGGAGGAGGAAAGGAGGACCAGGAGAGCTAGAGGAGGAGGAAGAGAAGGAAAGCAGAGAAAGAGGTGGAGGAGAGAGGAGGAGGAGAAAATGAAGAGAGGAAGAGAGGAGAAGATAGGCGGATGAGGAAAGAAGGAAAAGAAGAGATGGAAAAGAGGAGAGCAAGAGAACAGGTGGAGTAGGAGGCAGAGGGGAAGGAGAAAGGAGGAGGAAGAGGTGGAGGAGGAAGGAAAGAAGACTAGGAGGAAAGGGGCAGGTGGAGGAGGAGAGAAGGACCAGGAGAGCAGGAGGAGGAGGAGAGGAGAGATGGAGAGGAGGAGCGAGGACGAGGAAGAGATCAAGAGGAGAGGAGGAGGCGAGGAGTATGAAGAGCAGAGGCAGATAGCAGGAGGTGAAGAGGAAGAGGATGAGAAGAGGAGGAGGAGGAAATGAGGAAAGGAAGAGGAGGAAGGGGAAAGGAAGACCAGGAGGGATCTCCTTCCTCATCCTCTTCCTCTCCATCTCTCTGTCTTTCTTCCTGCTCCTCCTACTCTCCTGGTTCTACTCCTGTTCTCCTCCTCCCCTCTTTTCCTCATCGTCCTCTCTTTCCTCATTTTTTCCTACTCCTCACACCTCCTCCTCTTTTGCTCCTTCTCTCCTCTCTTCCTCTTCCTGCTCTCCTGTTCCTCCCCTCCTCCTCTTCCTCCTCCTCCTCCTCCCCCTCTTCCTCTCCTCCTTGTTCTCCTCCCCTCTTCCTCCTCCTCTTTTCCTCAACTTCCTCTCATTTTTTCTTCTCTCCTCTCATCTCCTCCTCTTCTTCTTTTCCTCATCCTCCTTTCATTTTGTCACCTCTCCTACCCATTTCTCCTCCTCCCTCCTCCCCTTTACCTCCTCTTCTTCTTCCTCTTCTCCTCCTGGTCTCCTCCTGTTCTCCTTGTTCTTTCCTCCTTCTCTTGTCCTCCTCTTCCTCTTCTCCTCGACTGGTCCAACCCTTCTCCTCCCTGTTCCTCTTCCTCTTCTCCTTTCCTCCCACTCTTCCTCTCCTCCCCCACCTCCTCCTCCTCTTCTCGTGCTCTCTTTTCTCATCCTTTCCCCCTCCTCTTCATCTTCCTCCTCTCTTCCTACTACTCTCGTCCCCCATCCTCCTCTCCTCCTCTTTCTCCTCCTATCCCCTCCTTCTCTTCTCCTCCTTCTTCTCATCCACTCCTCCTCCTACTCTTCCTCCTCTATTCCTTATCCTCTCCCTCCTCCTTTCCTCCTCCTCCTCTCCTCATCCTTCTTTCCTTTTCCTCCTCCTCCTCTCCTCCTCCTCTCCTCTTTCTCTTATCTTCCTGTTACTCTACTCCTCCTCTTCCTTTCCTCCTCCTATCTTCCTCCTCCCCCTCTTCTTCCTCTCCTCCTCCTCTTCCCCTCCTCTTCCTCCTCTCCTCCTCTTCCTCTCCTTTTCCTCTTCTTCGACTCCTACACTCCTCCTACTCATCCTCTTCTCTTCCTCTCCAGATCCTCCTCTTCTCCTTTCCCTGTCCTCCTCTCCTCCCTCCTCCCTCCTCCTCCTCCTCCTCCCCCCCCCCTCCTCCTCCTCCTCCCTCTTCCGAAAATTGTGCCTCAGCGCTCTGCCAGCATGGCTTGCCCCAGAACCTGGTGGCCTCTTTTCGGTCATCACTGTTAAGTGATTAAGTGAACTCCTACACAGTCAACTATGGTAATGTTCAGCACATGGGTTCTGAACACAAGTGGGCCTGGAGAAATGGAGCGGAGGGAACAATGACATGGTGGGTGGGAGGGGGCTGGGCTGAGAGAGGGAGCCAGGAAACAAGAGCCAGACACGTGATGGGTTTCCGGGGACCTCTTGTACCACCGTGTGGGCATTGGCAGGTATAGCACCCAGGAGTCGGGTGTGTGGTGTGAAGTGAGCTCCCTCTCAAAGGGGTGGGTATAACATCATGATGTCCGTAGGGCAATGTGGGAAGTGAGCTGTTTGGTGCCACCCTGTGGAGATGTTGGACCTGGCACCAAGCCACCTGCTAGGTATTATGGGAAATGAGTTCTCTCATACCATCATGTGGAAATGGGCAGGCATAGCACCCAGATGCCTGATAGACATTGTGGAAAAGGAGCTCTCTGGCCCCAACCCGTACAGACATGCAGGCCTACCACACGCCCATCAGCAGTGCATTGTGGGTACAGATATTGAGCCACACCACATGAGATGGACAGGTACAGCATCCGGACATCCACTGGGCATTGTGGGGAGTGAGATACCTGGCACCATCCTGTGGAGGTTTGCGAGTATAGCATTGGGTTGCCCTCTGTGAAATGTGGAAAGTGAGCTCTATGGTGCCACTCCGTGGAGATCTGGCCATAATAGCAGATTGTCAGCAGGGTATTGTGGGAAGTATGCACTCCAGCCCCTCCCAGGTGAGTTGTGCAGTTATATAACCAGATTGTTAACAGGGCATTATGGGAAGTAAACTCTCTGGTGCCACCCCATTTTGATGCGCAGGCTTAGCAACCAGTCATCCACTGGCATTGTGGGAAATTAGTTCTTTGGTGCCACCCCTTAGAAATATGAAAGCTTAGCACCCAATCCATCCTGGGTAGTGTGGGACGGGAGCTCTCTGGCCCCACCCCATGCATATATTTGGACCAGCACACAGCCATCAGCAGGGCATTGTGGTTACTGTTCTTCAGCCACACCCCATGGAGACATGCAGGTACAACATCTGGACATCCACTGGGCAATGGGGCAAGTGAGCTCCCTGGTATCATCCCATGGAGGTGAGAGAATATAGCACCAGGTCGCCTGCTATTAATTGTGGGAAGTGAGCTCTATGGCCAACACCGTGGAGAGGTTTGGGCATCAGACCTTGCTGTCTGCTGGGCATTGTAGGAAATGAGCTTTCTAACACAACCCCTTAGAAATGTGCAGGCATAGATCCTGGCTGCCTACGGAGCATTGTGGAAAGAGAGTTCTCTGGTGCCCCTCTGGGAACATGTGTGCACATGGCACACACTGATTGCTGGAAAGTGTGGGAAATGAGCTCTGTTGTACAAACTTATGCAGAGTTGCAAGCATAGGACCCAGATAAAGGCTTTTTTGGGAAGTGACCTCTCTGGCACCACCCCGTGGAGATGGGTAGACACAGAACCAGGCGGTCAGCAGGGCATGGTGGGAAGTGAAGTCTCTGTGATATGCCATGGAAATGTACAGGAATAATGGTGGTCTGCATGGAGGGCATTATGGGTAGTGATCTCTGGTGCCACTCAATGGAGATATGCAGGTTTAGTAACTTGCTAACCACTGAGCCTTCTGGGAAGTGAGCTTTCTGGTTCCAACATATGGAGTTGTAAGGGCGTGGCATCAGGCTGATTGATTGGGATTGTGGGAAATGAAGTCTCTGAATAGAGCCCACAGAGAATTGCCAGCAAAGCCCCTGGCCACCACCAGTGTCCTGTGGAAGTAACCACTCTTGTGCCCCCCTGTGCAATGCACATAGCACCATTTGCCTGCTTGGAATTGTGGGAAATGAACTCTTTGTGCCAACTCTTGGAGAGTTACAAGCATAGGAACTAGATGACCACTGGAGTGAGCTCTCTGGTGCCACCTCGTGGAGATGTGTGGACACAGCACCAGGCCATCAGCAGGGCATGGGAAGTGAAGTCTCTGTGGAAATGTATAGGCATGGCAGTGGTCTGCACACAATGCATTGTGGGTAGTGAGATCTCCAGTGCCACCCAAAGGAGAACTGCTGATTTAGCACCTTGATAACCACTGAGAGTTTTGGAAGTGAGCTCTCTGGTTCCAACATTTGGAGTTCTAAGGGCTTGCCCCCAGGCGGATTGCTTGGAATTGTGGGAAATGAAGTCTCTGAATACAACCCATGGAGAATTGCCAGCAGAGCACCTGTCCATCTCCAGTGCATTGTGGGAAGTGAGCTCACTGGTGCCAGCCTGTGGAATTGTACCTGAATAGCATCCACCTGACTTCTGAACAATATGGGAATTGAGCTCCATGGTACTGCCCTGTGGAGATCTATGGCCATAATAGAAGGTCATCAGCAAGGCTTTGTGGGAAGTGAGCTCTCTGGTGCCACCCCATGGGGATACACAGGCTTAGCACCCAGCCACCAATTGGGAATTTTTGGAAATGAGCTCTCTGGTGCCATCCTGTGGAAATGCATAAGCTTAGCAGTAGGCTGTCAGCAGGGCATTGTGGGAAATGAGCTCTCTGCTGCCACCTCTTGGATCTGGGCAGGTATATCACCAGGCAATCAGCAGCCCATTGTGGGCAATAAGTTCTCTGGTGATACCCTGTCGTCATGTGCAGACTTTGCACTGGAATATCCTGAGGCAACCTAGTGCTATGCCCACACATATCCATGAGGTGGCACCAGAGAGCTCATTTCCCACAATGCTCTAGTGATAGTCAGGTGTTCTGCTGGCAATTCTCCATGAGTTGCACTCAGACTTCATTTCCCACAATATCAAGCAATTGGCCTGGTGCCCTACACTTACCTCTCCACAGGGTGGCACCAAAGAGTTTACTTCCCACAATGCCCAGAGGGTGGATGGTTGCTAATCCTGTACTTCTCCATGGGTGGCACCAGGGAGCTCACATCCCACAATTACCTGCCGGAAGACAGGTGCTATGTTCACATATCTCCACCGGGAGGCATCAGAGAGCTCATTTCCCACAATGCCCTACTGATAGGTGGGTGTTATACTTGCAAGTCCCAGCGGGTGGCACCATTGAGCTCAGTTCTCACAATGTTCAGGGGCGGCCAGGTGCTATATCCACACATATCCTCAGGGTGACACAAGAGAGCTAATTTCTCACAATGGCTTGCTGAAGGCTTCATATTAAACCTACACATCTCCATGGGGTGGAACCAGAAAGCTCATTTCCGACAATTCCCTGCTGACAGCCTGGTGCTAAGCCCATGCATCTCCACAGTATGGTACCAGAAAGCTCAATTCCCAGATTACCCAGCGGTCATCCAAGTTCTATGCTTGCAACACTTCATGAGTTGGCACAAGAGAGCTCTTTCTCCACAATTCGCAGCAGGCAGTGTTTGCTATGCCGTGCATCTCCACGGGGTGGCACTAGAGAGCTCATTTCCCACAATGCTCAGCAGACAGCTGGATCTTATACCCGCACCTCTCCATGGGGTGGCACCACAGACTCATTTCCCACAATCCACAGAAAGTGACACAGTGCTATGCTCTCCACTCTCCACAGGATGGTGCCAAGGAGCTCACTTCCCACCATGCCCAGCGGGCAGTCAGGTGCTACCCCATCAAATCTCCATGGAGTGCCTCCAGGAAGCTCACTTACCAAAATGCCTAGAGGCCCTCAAGTGCTATGCGTGCATATCTCCACGGGATGGAGCCCCTATCCACAATGCCCCACAGCTCCTGGGTATTATGTGTGCATATCTGCATGGGGTGACACCAGGGAGTTACTTCCTACAATTCCCTGCTGACAGCATGTAGCTATGTATGCGCATCCCATGAAGTGGTGCCAGAGAGCAGACTTCCTGCAAGGCCTTCCTAATGCCCAGGTGCTGTGCCCTCACATCTCAAAGTGTTGGCAATAGAGAGCTCATTTCCCACAATGCCTTGATGAGTATCTGGTACTTTGCCCTCACATATCCACATGGTGGCACAAGGGAGCTAATTTCCTATAATCCCCAGTGGATGGCTGGGTGCTGTGCACATGTCTCCACATGGTGGTGCTAGAGAGCTCATTTTCCACAATGCCTTGCTGAAAGCCTGGCTCTATGGCCGCACATCTCCACAGGGTTCCATCAGAGAGTTTACTGGCCACAATGGCTTCCTGACAGCTCTGTGCTTTCCTGCAGACACGTGGGGAACAGCATGGATGTGAAAGCTCACCATGCTGCAGCACAAGGCATAAACCAGAATGCCAGAACTAACACACACACACACATACAGAAAGTAAGTGAGTGGAAATAAAATCCCATGTGTAGCAGCAAGCCAACTCCAATAAGCATACCTGTTCATGCTAGCACCACCAGATGCACCAGAAAGACCCCTGATCACAGGAGGGTAAGCGTGCCAACAGGCCTACATGCACTAGGAAGTCTGCTTCACCTTCAGGCGCACATGTACCAGGCGGCACTCAAGCACCAAAGAAATCCAGGCCTGCCCAGTGCCTGGGATGGGTACTGACAGGCCAGAACTAAGTTTCTTAGCAGGTAACCCTTCCCGTGCTTGTGAACCTATTCTGTAGCCCCACTCATGACTGGATGCTGACGCTCTGAATTCAATTCCTAGACACTTATGTTCAGGGTCCAGGGCCCCAGTTCAATTACCAGCCCATGAGTTCATGTCCCAGGCTGTGAGTTCAAGACCCAGGCCATGAGTCCAAGGTCCAGACCCCAAGTTTCAGGCCCAGCTATGACTTGAAGTCCCAAAACCCTGTTCAAGGTCCAGGCACACAGTTCAAGGACTGGGTTGTGAGTTCAAGGTCCAAGCCCTGAATTCAACTCTCAGGCCCTGAGTTCAAGGTCCAGGGCTGCAGTTCAAGTACCATGCCATGCGTTCAAGGCCCAGACTGTGGGTTTTAGGCCCAGACTCTGAGTTTCATGCCCAGGCTGTGAGTTCAAGTCCCAGATCCTGAGTTCAAGGCCCAGGCTCAGAGTTCATAGACCAGGCTTTGAGTTCAAGGCCCAGAAAGAGAAATTAAGGCCAAGGCCATGAGTTTAAAGCCCATACTGAGAGTTGGAGACTCAGGCCCCAAATTGAAGTTCCAGATGCCCCTGCCCTTGAGTTCAAGGTCCAGGGTCCCTGTTCAAGTTCTAGTCCATGAGTTCAAGTGCCAGGCCCTGTGTTCAAGGTCCAGGTCCCAGTTTAAGTCCCAGGTCCTGAGTACAAAGCCCAGGTCCCGAGATAAATGCCCAGGACATCAAGTCCCAGGCCTCAAATTCAAGTCTCAGACCAAGAGTTCAAGGCACAGGCCCCGAATTCAAGGCTCAGGCAGGGAATTAAAGTCCCAGACCCTGAGTGCAAGGTGCAGGTCTGAGGTCAAGGCCCAGGCTGTGACTTTAAGTTCCAGGCTTCACAATCAAATTCCAGGTCCTTTGTTCAATGTCCAGGGTCCCAGTTCAAGTACCAGGCCATGAGATCAGGACCTAGGCTGTGAGTTCAAAGCTCAGCCCCACAGTTTCAGGCTGGGGACAAAAGTTTAAGTCTCTGATCCTGAGTTCAAGGCTCATGCTGGGAATTCAAATCCCACACCCTGAATTCAAGGCCCAGGACCTGAGTTCAAGTCCCACCCCAAAAGTTCAAGTCTCAAGCCTCAAATTCAAATCTCAGGGTGATAATTCAAGGCATAGTCCCTGAGTTCAAGGCCCAGGCCTAAGTTCAAGGTCTGGGCTGTGAGTGCAAGTCCCAGGCTCCACGTTCAAGTCCTCAGCCCCTTGTTCAAGGTCCAGGGTCTCAGTTCAAAGCCCATGTGCTGAGTTCAATGTCAGGGGTCCCAGTTCAAGGCCCAGGTCCCAAGTTCAAGGCCCAGGTCCTGAGTTAAATGCCCAGGATGAGAGTTCAAATTTCAGGCCCCAAATTCAAGTCTCAGGCAGATAGTTCAAGGCCCAGGCCAAGAGTTCAAAGTTCAGGCAAGGAACTCATGTTCCAGGTGCTGACTGCAAGGTCCAGTCCCTGAGTTCAAGTCACACACTGAAAATTCAAGTCCCAGGCACCGAATTCAAGTGTCAGGGTGGTAGGTCAAGGCTCAGGAACCAAGTTCAATATTCAGGTGGGGAATTCAAGTCCCAGGTGCTGAGATCAAGTGGCAGGCCCTGATTTTGAAGCAAAAGCCCAAGGTCAATTTCAATTCCCAGGCCACAAGCTCAAGGCCAGGGCCCTGGGTCCAAGACTCAGTTTGCAATTCAAGTCACAAGCCCTGAGTTCAAGGCCTGGGCACGAGTTCAAACTGCAGACTGTGAGTTTAAGTCTTGGGCCCCAAGTTGAAATCCAAGGTCCACTCTCCCTCATTGAATTCAATGTCCAGAGCCCCAGTTCAAGGACCAGGCCATGAATTCAAGGCCCATGATGTAAGTTCAAGGCCCAGGCTCAGACTTTCAGGCCCAGCTATGAGTTCAAGTCCCAGGCCCCCAGTTCAAGGCCCAGCACCCAATTCAAGGTTCAGGTTGTTAGTTCAAGGCCCAGGCCCCAAGTCCAAGACCCAGACCCCAAATTGAACTCCCCATCTCCCCATCCCTACTGGAGTTTAAGGTCTGGGGTCCCAATTCAAGTACCTGTCCATGAGTTTAATGCCCAGGCTGTGAGTTTAAGGCCCAGGCCATGATTAAAAACCACAAATTACAAGTTTAATGCGCAGGCCATGGGTTCAAGGTCAAGAGTCCCAGTTCAAGTAGCAGCCTAGGAGTTCAAGTCCCAGGCTGTGAGTTCTAGCCTCAGTCTGCTCTACTAATTGAGTGGCAGTACCACTTCCAGTTTTGAGGTGGTTAATTGGTGATGAGTGTCGTCTCATAGGTTCCTGCTGGGCTGCCTTGGACCTAATCCTCATATCTCAGCCTCCTGAGTAGTTAGGATTACAGTTTTCTAAGTCACATGCACCAGGCTTCTTTTCTCTGTTATCCCTTGTGTGTTGATGTTATTTTTCATGTATGTTGTTCCAGATATTCATGCATACTGGAGTTCTTTGAGCTAGCCAAGATTTCATCCTCAACGATAATGCTCTATAGAAATCAAATTGAGTGCATTCATTCTAGAAATGAATCTCAGAAAAATCCTTGAAATTATGAATTTGTAATGAGATCCTCAGACATCAATTGCCTGAGATGCTAGGATTGCCAGCATAATCACCTGACCTGGCTGAAGTGTGATTTTCGATTCCAAAAATCATTTCCCATGTCCTATTCATGTTCTACTTCATGCAGGAGGATGAGAAACTCCCTAATCACAAAAATGAGCATATTATACATTGATCCATACAGTTTGAAAGCAGTATGAGTTTTAGTCTTCTCTATAATCTTCATGAATAAGAAAATGAGTCATCTGATGCAAGGGTGAACTTTTACATTCCAATGACTCCTCCTCAGTTTACACTTTCTTCACTAAATAAACTGCCAATTCATTGTTCAAATAACATTGTAATAATTTTGACATACTGCACACAATTGAATTCCACTTCTCTAGCATGCTTACTACCTTTTCTGGGGCAGAATACATGAGACCAGAACGTTGTGACAGACTCAACTAAATACAACGTGGTGTGAAGGTGAATCAGTCTGTTGTTTTCAGGCCTGATCAAAGTTGAAAGTATCAATGGATCTAGAATCCATTGTCTCACTTATAAAAGGGTGTGGGCTAATATTGGCAAGCAACACAAATTTCATGAGTCCTTGGAATAAATGCTTATGACAAATTCCTAGCAAGCCCAGTTACTGTGCATTTGTTGCTGTATTTGGCACCTTATCAGATCAGTAAGAGGGACTTGTTCTTTACATTACATAAGCTCAAAAGTACAAACTATTTTGTGACTGTAGGAGGAAAAGTTCATCTAGAAATTACAATTTCAACAACATCATAAATAGACTCAAGAAAGATGCAATAACTTTTGTAGTTACCCTTCTTACTTTGATTTTCCTATCTTCCTCATATGAAGTGCATTTTCACATTTTATTCAGGAATGTGAATTTGAAATCCAAATGTGTAATACTGTTTAAAAATTAATTCTAAATACATTTCATTAATATAGATCATCATGATGTGCAAATTTTAAGTCCTCTCAAGGATCTCATCAAATATTTTTATACAAAAGCAGTGAGACAATTCCAACTAGGTAGTTATATGTGCAATATTTCATTAATCACTTTCAGAATGAGGACATGGAAACAAACACGAAAAAGTATACATTAATCAATTAGAAGTTGACGATGCTCCCATTCACACTCAAGATTGATGAGATGATTGTTTGTTGTAAGGCACTTAAGGTGGTCAATCTTGTTGTTTTTCTTTATCAATGTATATTGTTAATGCCAATCTAATCTAGCACCTCATCTAAGTATGTATTTCTCCCTTTGGCAGAATCGTCGGAACATCCAAGGCACAATCAAATCCTCTGGCAACAACAGGTAAAGGAAATTCTTTTTTCCTATGATACACTATTATCTGTCAAAATTGAAGTAAAGAAATGGGATAAATGTACAACAAACTTTCTGATCTACATACCCATAACTTTTCCTCAAGTACAAAGGAAGTTTTGGATTGCTCTCTGACCTGGTGACGCTGTGATTGGGGACAAAATTCAAGTCTGGATTCGCTAGGACCAGTAAGAGTCTCTACATTTCTTCTGCCAGTGCTGGCATCAAAAAATGATACTCAGATTTCAAACTCCTGCATTGATAGGATTCCATGCATGAGGAACCAGTGCCAGGCTCCATAAAAATTTTTATCAAACTTTAGAAATGTACATAGATTCAGAATTTTGGCCTCTGTTTACTTAACTATTGATTACTTATATATACTTGATGAATGCATTCAAAGAGTGATTGAAAAGGCTATTTGAAAGCATCCAAAATAGTGGGTCATCACATCTGTCTCCTTTAAATAAAAAACACAACAACAGAAACTGTGTCTCTACTACAGCTCTAGAACATACTGTAGCACTGTTAAGTTAGGAGAAAATTAATTTTCTACCCATAATTCTGTCAACCATCAAATACTGTGAACTTTTTGATCAAACTAAGAGGAGTATTTTTGTAAGCAATACTCTAAATATAGAAAGGAAACACAATGAATTTCTCCATGTTAGCAGTTTATGACAATGGCCTGAAATCTAAAGGATTCATTTGGGTCATTTGAGGTCATATGATAATACAGTGAATATCTTAACATATCGATTTAACATTTAAGAATCTCATTAATTTAAATTTTGGCCCGTAGGCAATGGTGAGAAAAAAGAAACCATCTCTAATGTTTGTGAAATATGTCACACACTGAAATAATTGTCCAACATAAAACAACTTAGCTATGCTCTGCTTTGAATAGAGCTCTGATTGGACTTCCACTCTCATAGTTTCCATTACAAGCTGCTGAGATTTCAGAAGAAATACAAAAATCTGTCCATGACATTCTTCCCACACACTCTCTTGCATAATTCACATACATTTCCAACAATTTACCTTAAAAACGCTACCCAAATTTATCCATAAACTAAAGAAGTTATGCAGTACCAACATTTTCTAATGAAACATTAACATTTTGCATTTCACCAAATGGTATGGGAAGATGCACGACTTGATCTTGTGATTTTTATCATAGGGACACCGCAACAACCTCTTAGTATCCACAGATTCCTGTGGAAAAAAGCAATATATTGGGGAAAATACAAATCTTTGCTGTTATTCCCTTTCTGACCTATACGTTACCTTAGGAATCCCTATTGGGAGAATGAAGATTCAAAATACAACAAAGCGTATTACCTTCTGAGGTACTCTCAGTTCCCATTAGATAGTTCTTACTTTTTAATATTGTAAAAATTTTCATTCTAATTAAAAATGATTGATTTGAGTCAATTGAATTGTTGTTAGCCTTTGTAGTCTTCTGAGAGCACCCTTTATTTACCTGCTTTCTTAAACTTCAATCTAGCATATCAAAACTCAAAGTTATAATTATCAGTGCGTCTAAAATTTCAGACTCCATCAGGAGAAATGATGTCTACTTGCTCTCTCTGCTCCTGTCAATATACCTTCCATTGAGTTAAAAGCAGAGGACAATAAGGTGAACTAGACCAGTTGAAATAATTTCTCAAGACAAAAGCATAAACATGTATACCTTCTTCCATTGTGACAGGCAGGTAAATGTCAGCAAGTCCTGTGGGGGAATGAGGAATACTCTGAGTAAAAATATGGCTAAATACTTGAAAATCAGATGTCTTAAATGTATGACTTCTTCAGTGAAATGAAAAGCATCTCTCAATAAATTTGTGAGACACACTTTGAATTAAAATACATTGATTTCTCTAATTTATATATTTGGGTCACTTATAGCAAGAAATATAAATGTATATCTTTTGAAATCAATGAATTCCATAATTTACAGACATTTTTCTTCATCATAGACAAACGTTAGAGGACGATGTGTCATAACTTTTTAATGTATATTTTTATTGTAAGGGTACTGTATAGAGGGGTTAAAATTCCTCTCAAGCATTGTTACCCTTTCCTTTGTTTTTCCCATATCATCCCTTCCCTCCCATCTCCCACCCCTCACTTCCCACCATCAAGTTGTAAAGTTAATTTTCAACATAGTGTCTTGTATATCTCATTGTTATAATAGGTCAACTTGTTCCAGCATTTTGTTATTTCCCTCCCCATTACCCAAATATACAAGATACAGAATACTGGAATCAAATACAGTAAAAATTTGGGTTATACCATGGGAGGTGGGAGACATACACAAGAAACAACAGAAATCACATAGTACATTATAAGTACTTTATAAGGAACAGAAACAAAGAAAAACTTCTTGTGTCCCTATCTTGGGGTTCATTTCGCTTAGCACCATCTTATATGGTCATATGTGCATAGCTTTTGACCTTTTCTACTGTCGGGTAAGATTATCCTAGATATATAGTTATTGCAAATAAAGGAAACCATGGGACTTATGTTTCTTTGGGTCTGGCTTACTTCACTTAGTATATTTTTTCCCAAGTCTTTCAGTTTCCTAACAAATAGGACCCTGTCATTCTTATGTATATATACGTATATATACATATGTATATATACATATGAAGAATGCTGCGATATACATATATATATATATGTACATATATACATATATATATACATATGAATAATGCTGCGATAAACACAGATGCACTTGTAGGTTTTGTATAGCTTTGTTTGTGACTGTTTGGGTAAATGCCCAAAAGTGGGATTGGTGGGTCATAGGGGAGCTCTACATGCAGTCTTTTGAGGAACTTCCATACTGCTTTCCAAAGTGGTCAAACAAGTTTTACACTCTCACCAACAATGCCGTAGGGTTCTCTTTTGGCCACATCCCCACCAGAATCTGCTGTTATTAGAGTTCTAGATTATAGCCATTCTAACTGGGATGAGGAGGAATCTCAATGTTGTTTTCATTTGCATTTCTTTTATGGCTAGATAAGTTGAGCATTTCCACATGTGTCTATTGGCCATTCTTATTTCCTCTTTAATCCTTTCTTCTTTTAATCCTTAGCCCAATTATCAATCGGGCAGTTGTTTCTTGGAGGATTTGTTGATTTCTAAATATATTTTCAACATGAGACCCTTGTCTGTCATATGGCTAGTGAAGATCTTCTCCCAGTCCATGGGCTTTCTTTTGATCTTGCTAGCTATGTCCTTTGCCATACAGAAGCTCGGCAACTTCATGCAGTCTCATTTGTCCAACCTTTCTTTGATTTGTTATTTCTGGGTCTTTATTGAGAAAATTTTGGCCTGGGCCAAGGAGCCCTGGAGTTTCTCTGATTCCTTCCTGTAATGATTTCAGGGTGTCTGCTTTGACTCTGAGGTCTTTGATCAATTTGGAGTTGATTCTGGTGCATGGTGATATGTAAAGATCTAGCTTTAGTTTTATACAGGTGTTCAACCTTTCTTCCATTCTATTTCTTTTAGCTCCCTTATCAAAGATTAGGTGGCTATAGGTCTGGGGGTTCATTTTGGGGTCTTCAGTTCGGACAAGGAGCAGAAATCTTCATTTCTTTAGTTAACTCCTATGTATTTTATTTTTTGTGGGGCTATCACAGAGTTGCTTTCCTGATTTCAGCCGCGCTCTTCTCGTTATTGGCATTCAGGAAATCCATTGATTTTTGAGGGTTAATTTTATACCCTGCTAATTTGTCAAAGATTCAGATTGGCTCGAGTAACTTGGGTGTGGAGTCCATGTGGTCATCTGCAAAGGGGAGAGGTTTACTTCATCTTTCCCTATTTGGATCCCCTTTATGTTTGCATCTTGTCTTACTGATCTAGCTAAGCATTCTAATACTAAACTGAAGAGAAGTGAGAGAGTGGACAGCCTTGTCTTGTTCCTGAGTTCAGAGGAAATGGCTTTAGCTATTAGCTATTACCATTAAGTATAATGCTGGCTGTAGGTTTGGTCATGACAACTTTTTAGTGAATTGGGAAAGGGTTTCCTAAATAAGGGATGTATGAATTAACCAATTCAAAATACCATTTTACAAATACCATACACCTGTTGAAAGTATACACTTATCTGAAAGAGGGTTTGCCACTCTTGTAGCTATGTCTTGATTCCTACTGAGATTATGAGATCAGTAGGAAGAACAATTCAGGTAACCAATTCTTAGAGAAGACATGTACCAGAAAGCAAAGGAATCACTGCAAATTGTGTGAGTCAAAGTTTTTGATTGGGACTGTGGTTCAGTAGGTAATAAAATCAGTAGTGCAGTATCTAGTGGCCATGACACAGGACCAGAAGACATTCAAGGTATTATTGCTTTAACCTATAGAAAATTGACAGGAATAGAAGTAAATGTCAAGTTCACCAGAATGGAAATTGCTCTTTTCTGAAGTCTGGGGACATAAAGTATTTTGATTCATTTATCCATTGAAAAATAGCACCTACATGTAGAAAATTTTAGGAAATACATCTTAGGATGTTAGGGGTAGAAAGACAAAATGATTTTAAGTGAGAAATGTCCCAGTCATGTCCAAGTGCCAAAAAGATAGCATGCATATGTAAGAGGAGTATGAAGGAAAAGAGGACAAGGGACTCTTACCTGTCTCCAAAAGTTAACTGGATTCACCAAATGAGTTTAGGACCCTTCCTCTCCACGATGAAGATGTCCCATTAGTAGGATTTCCTCAGCAACCTCTACTTCTTTTTTGATGGGGGGTGGAGGGGGTCAGGTCGTGGGGCCTGAACTCTGGGCCTGGGTCATGTCCCTCATCTCTTCAGCTCAAGGGTAGTGCTCTACCACTTGAGCCACAGTGCCACTTCCGGCTTTTTTCTTTTTGCTTATGTGGTACTGAGGAATCAAACCCAGGGCCTCAGGAATGCAAGGCAAGTGCTCTACCACTGAGCCACCTTCCCAGCCCATGCTACTTCTGTGTAGTGTCTTCTCTGGGTGGGGCCACCGTTATTGTGATTTAGCCAATAATCCTCACTTCCATTTTACAACCTGAGGAAACTCAGCCCCTCTTCTGCCTAATACAATAGAAATGCTCACTTCCAGCCTGAAACCAGAAGACAAAGTGCCACTTGATCTTACTATGCATTGTGGGACTACAATTGAGTAGAATAGAAATCTAAAAGCATTCAGTAGAGGAATATTGTGAATGGATTTCCCACCCTTTCCCTGTAGATGTGAACTACTGATTCTTTGTAAGTTCTTCTGACTAAACACCAGTATTCTTTCTATGGTTCATGAAGCTGCAATAAATCAATCTTTAAGTATTTTTATTTTCTTCACTACCTTAGTTACTTTACTTTCCTAGAGATAGCTAGGAAGAAATTGAAAATGCTATCTTTGGGAAAACAGCAGGGTGAATCATTTGGGCATTAGGAAAATTCTCATGGTCATGAATGTTGCGTACTGAACATGATACTACCACATCGCAAAAATAAATCATATTAGTGCAAATTTACTCATGCAAATGGATTTGGGTTACGTTTGTAAACTGTTTGTACATAAGACTTCCATGTATGTTCTCTGTCTCAATTCTGACACAAAGTTGACCACATTGTTTTAAGGACAGAGTTTGTCTCAAAGTGACAATGTGTATTTTTATAGGCTGGAATGTCCATAATGTCCATTATCAATATCAATTAGTGAAGGATATTGTCATAACAAGGCATTTTTAGAACTTATTCACCATCTGCTAAAAATGTTCCTTTTCTTCCTTGTAGATATGCTTGATCTATCTATCTATCTATCTATCTATCTATCTATCTATCTATCTATCTATCTATCTATCTATCTATCGCTTTAACATCTTAGATGCACATTTATATAAAGCAAGAGTAAAATGGGCTAGGATTTCTCAAAGCAACTACTTACAAATGTTAAATAAAAAGAGCAAGAAAGAGACAAGTTCCAAGAAGTATTGCTTTATTTATATATCACATATTTTATACATACAAATAGTAATGTTAGTACTATAATGTAATGTAAGGCAAAAGTGAATGTGAATGTGTGGGTTTATGCACATATAGGCTTTTGGATTGATGTTATATTTAAACAACAATAATATAAACTACTTGCAAATTTTCCTGGAACATAACTTACAATTGTAGAATTTTCCATTAAAGACTGCTGACAGGAACTGCAGAACACAGGAAATTCAAGTATTAATAAAAATATGAACTTATTATTCAAAGTTTAGAAAAGCCAGATTAAAGTGTGTGCTGACATAAAGAAGTTGGTACGTAGTATATGTCACTTTTCTAGTATTAGGTAGATTGCCTATCACTATTTTTCATAAATAACAAGTGATTCAACTTAAAAGTCTCCTACCAAATATTTTTGGGGTTGTACTCAGGAGTATACTTTGGGAGTATTGACACTTAATTATATTGGAATTATGTATTCCTCAGTGGCAAGTTACTTCATTTAAATATCTAGAGCATATGGAGAAACTACTGGAAATAAAAAGTAGTTGGTATTACAATAAAAAAGACAGGATATTGTGGGTTTACAAATCTACTTGTTTAGAATTACTGTTTTATGAAAGCTGAGGAGCTGAAATATTTGTGTGGAACAACAGAACGTGGTTTAAGAAAATTTTAATGAATGACATGGGAGAGAAGTATTAGAAGGTCATGTCTGGTCTTTAAATGGAGAATCTGGCCACATACACGAGTGAAACAAATAATGTGGACACTTAGGTATTCACCAAAGAAAGATGGTTTGGCAGTGTTTGATATCACATGAAGTTAATCAGACACACCAAAGCAGAACAGGAACCCTCTCTGAAGCAGATAGAAACTGTTCCCATCAGAAGGCTTCTCAGAAGCAATGATCAGGTTTTGTAAGTGTCTATTGTGGGTGTTCCACCATTCTTGTGACATGACAAATAGAGCTTCTTCTGTTTAAATGAACTACAATTCATAGTAACTGTACTAAAATTCAGTACATTTGATGTGTAGATGGAATTCTCCCCATTATTGACCAGCCTGCAATCTGATCCTCATTCTCATGCATTCTGGTAAACCTGTGATGTTTTCTCCATCTTCCATGGTGATCCAGTGGGCTTCTATATACAGTATACCAGACACTACGTTTGAAAGAATTAAGCACATTGTTCAGATGGAGTAGCCTTCAACTGGTTTTTATCATAGAAGTTGCCTACTGATAGTGACAATTACAAATAGTGCACATTGAATGTATTGGGAAAATATAACTTGATATGGCAGTGTGACTCATGAAGAAACAGGAAAAGAAATCACTAAAGTTGTCTTCTAGTCAGTACCATTCAAGGATTTATGAACATTTGGAATTTGTACTAAGAACATTCAGGCCAAAGGAGCACACAGGATTAGTAACAGGGAAAATGATTTAATGAACCTTTTCCTTCGTGGCAATACTAGAGTCGGAATGACAAGGAACTATCTGAAACACTGTCCCCAAATTGATTCTCATAAATCACACTTTTCTGAGGTAAACAACCATAAACTAATTGGCGAAGAGAAATTATGGAGTGCATAATTCTCAATGACTATATTCACTTTGAGTTTCTTCTCTAGTTGTTTTGTGCCTGGACAACAGCCTAGCACAGAGCCAGGAAATGTAGTAGACATTGATAATTGCTTTACTCACCATATGTAGGCTTCCATTTTCCTGCCATGTACACTTATGGAAAAATGTAGAAATTTATGAGAAAGCATATATTACTTGGTTTGTGTTGGTCACTGTCTGGAAACTCAAATTGTTCATAGTCTCACATTTTTCCATTTTAATGTGTCATGTGATAGGTTTCTCCTCTTTCTATTGGTTCCTTGAGACTTCTACAGTCTCTACTCAATCCAACATGGATAGAAAAATCCTTAGGTTTACCCATTAACTCTGTTTTCCTGGATTTCATATAAGTATTAGTGTTGAATCAATCCCAAAATTGTTTCAAATGTTTCTGCAAAGATTGCACCCAATATTTTATATTATTCAGTAGGAAAATATAGCTGTCTAAGTCTGCACATCACCAGAAACCACCATACCTGGTGAAAATCTTCTGAATTCACATATGTAGCCTATATCATCAGTACACCGTTCCAACTTTCTTTCACAAGGTAGATCTTCCTAACATCTCATATGCTTGAAGAACCAGTCCAATTAGCAACAGGAATATTTCAGTATATTATTCATTCATGTGCAATACTGTACAAAAAATAATTGTATCTTCAGAAAGCAAGAAACTCATAACACTGGTCTGTATGAACAATGAAAGACCTTATGGGAAAACATGTAGTAATGAATCGTTGCACTCATTTGTAAAATTGATTGCTAAAATTGGTATGACTTTGGGTAGCCTGTGTTTATGGCACATCAGTACTTTCAAAATGTGCAGTTAATAGAGTTCTTAGCGTTTATCCTAGTTGTATAGTAGAAGTTTCTAATTTTTCTTTGACTCAAGTAAGAAAAAATGATCAAAACCACTATTCTAAAATTTTCATGAAGAAGCATTTTGTTACACCCAACAAATGCATTGATCTCAAGCAAACTGATGTCAGGTATGTATGCTTCCCATTGCTTCTGAAAGAGATACACAGATGGAGAGCCTTCCTTGACTCCCTTTCTTCATCATATTTCATGAATTTTTTTGTTGGCACATTTTGTTAATATTCAGTAAGCAATTTCCATCCATTCTTCATCCTTTTATTACTACATTAATGGAAATGTCAAAGTATTGACCCTGATGACTATCACCTGAAATTAAGCATAACCAAGAATATTTGAAAGGAGAATTTGAGCTATTCGTATAGATTTTAGGTTCGAATTTATACATGTTAGTACATTGTTGGATTCATTGTCTCATACTACAATCAAGTATTCAAACAATTTTTGTGTCCGTTTAGTCAATTTGCTTTGAACCAAACATATTTGAACAAAAGTTCAGGTCTCGAATTTTAATCATCCCCAAATACAGGAAACAAATAATCAAAATACATGAAAATATGTATAAATGAATGCTTTTACAATTTTCAAGCAAGGTATATGAGAGTTGTAATTGGTCAGTTAATAATTTTATGTGAGGTTACTATGTGTGAGCCTTATATACTGAATGTATTTCTCGAGGCAAGTTTTAACTCTTCTTAGTGTGATTGGTGTAGTAACTTTCAAAATCCTGTTCGTGTCTCTTGTGCTCAGACTTATGTGGATCGTCCCTTCCAAATGATCAATACAACACTGATCATTCCAACCAAATGTCTATAGATCTATCATATATAACAATTTTTGCATTGTGAGTTATTTGCTCCCTTTAAGGTCCCAAAGGAAAACAGTGTTTCCTGAAGGATACTGAAAATATGAGCTGGATGTAAGACTCGATATATACATATATATATATATATATATATATATATATATATATACACACACATATATATATGTACTGTATATATATGTATTATATATATGTGTATATATATATATATATATATATATATATATATATATACAATATGCCATTTGACATTAGACTGATCTACTTCCTAAATGGTAAATCAACATATTCAAAGAATGATCGACATTTTTCTGGTCTTAAGGGTGGAATTCGAAAGATTTATGCAAAAAAGTGAAAGGCAATTAAACTGAAATCAAATCTTAATATTTACCTCATATTTATGGATATCCAGGATGACAATACCACAATACCCGCCAAAATTTTGTCAAAAACATTCTGATTTGAAATGTGAGGACAAATGTTATGAAAAAAGAAACATATATTGTGGTTTCAAAATGAAAATGCCCTAAAGCAAAATGTAAAAACCAAACCAAAACCAAAACCAAAATCAAAATAATAAAGATGATGCTGTATTTTCCAGCCTTGAGAAAGGATTGTTTACAATGTTAATATAGGTGGTATTTCATTCAAGTGACAAAAGAATGAGAAGAAGTAACTAAGAGAGAAATATAATTATAAGTGGAGTTCGTACATGGCTAAAAGAAATTCTCAGCAATTTGCCTTTGTACGTTTTTTGGGGGGGGCATAACATGCCAAGAGCTGGAACAGCTAGTGGAATATTTTGTACAAATTATTAATTTTACCATTTCACCTTATAGTATAAGTATGACATCTGAAGAGCAAGACAATCCATCGAGACATGGTTAAAGTCTTAAATTTCTTGTCAGCACAAAGGGGCCTGCAACTCCCTTGTCCTGGGCTGGATACCCAGAAACAAGTATAGCTGTGAGCAGCAAATCTCCAAGCCTTCAGTGGGCAGCCCTGCCCTCTAACAGTTGGTCTGCAAATCACCAATCCTAGAACTCCAAAGCTCCGAAACTCCAGAGTGCAATACTTTTCCTTTCCTTCCACCACTTCCTTCTTTACAGGCCTCTCTGCTTTACAAGACTGTCCTTCTTTCCAGGTCTTCCCGGTAGCCTGTTGCCTTCTTCCCTCTCCTGCTCTCTTTCTATTAATTAGTTTCCTTCCACTATCCACCTTTCAAGTCTCCAGGTCTTCCTGTTGCTGTAGCCCCCCTTCTGCTCTCTCTCTCTCAATTAGCTTCCAGCTCTTCCTGGTAGTCTCTTGCCTTCTTTCCCCTCTTGCTATATCGGTATTAATTTCCTTCCACTATCAACCTTCCAGGTCTTCCCTGTAGCCTGTTGCCTTCTTTACCTTGCTCTCTTTTTCAGCTTCCCATCTTGTTTGCTCCGATTGTGTCGAACCCACAGTCTCTCTTTCTCTCTAGATGTAGACAGATAGATAGATAGATAGATAGATAGATAGATGTATATATATGTAGATATGTATACATACATATCTACAAATACATACTCATATATACATACATATATACATATATATGTATATATATTTATATGCATATATTACACACATATGTATATAAACATTATATATGTGTGTTTGTGTGTGTGTGTGTGTGTGTGTTGGGCCCCTCCCACATTCCAACGGGTCTCCTGCCTAACAGTTTTTAACCGCCATTCAGTCCCTTTCCGGGGGGTCTCCCCTTCAAGTCGGCCGGGTCTCAGGAACACGCTGATAATTGGGTCCCAGTGGTTATTACATTATAATTTTAGGTATTGCTAGGTTGAATAGAGGTTTTAACAAATCGCATATTTAAAATGTTCACAACAAATTCTCTCTCCTTGTAGCTGCTTCTTCAACGAGTACTGCAGTGTAAAACCTTCATACTATTTTAATCAATGTAGTCCATGATCAACTGTCACAGAGTGATTCTGTCACAACTCTGAACAGTAGTGTATTCATGTCTAAAAATTTTCTTGAAAGTTCTCATTCAATTCTGAGTGTGTGGAGCATATATATCCATATGAAATTTCTATAGGATATCAAATTTTAATGATTTACTTGGCACTAAAATGTAATACATAAATTGAAGCATGTTTTTCACTGGTAACAGATAATGTAGTGACCACACTAGGTTGATTTTTACTGAATGACAAAGCATACATACGTTGCAGTAAGTTTATCCAAGATTCCTGTCCCTTACATTAAAATAGCTATGATCAATGAAAGGAATTATGGCGAGAAAAACAAAAGAAACTTGCTTTTTGCCTTGAAGAAATTACGAAGAAGTATTTTCTGACTTGCTACAAGTAAGAAGCATGCCCTTTCAAAAAATTAAGATGTAATGGGTAGGAAAAATAAAACTCTTCTGATTTTAGTCCTTGCCAGATTATTTCTTTAAAAAAAGTTATTTATTATTTATTTATTGGTAGTATTTTTAATGTTTTATTTTTAAAATTCTGTACAGAGGATTACAGTTACATAAGGTAATGAGTACATTTCCTATGATTATTGTTAACTCCTCCTTTGTTTTCCCCCTAACATACCTTCCCTCCCCACCTCCCCAATTCCTCCTGCTGAAGTTGTAAAGTTTGTTTTCAACAATGTCTTGAACATCTCATTGTTACAATGGCTCATCATGTATCCTTATTTAAGCATTTTTTATTTCCATTCCCCTCCCCAAATGAGAAAAAGGTATATACAAGATGCAGGGCACCAGAATCAAGTACAGTGAAAACAGGGGTTATACCGTGGGGGAAGAACATACCAAGAAACAAAAAAAAAATCACCAGTTTAACAGTTTAAAACTCAGTTTTGGAAATGAGAAATGCTTCAAAATCATGTATATCTTTTTGACTGGAGTTTTTTTTTCAAAAGAATATGACAAAACAATATTCATTTCTTTTCTGTGAAAGAGACCTTAACATACATTATGTAATCAGGAAGTAACTGACAAGGATACTGGTAGGGTTTGCTATAAATACTAGAATTTTAAAAATATCTCGGGTAATTAGACTAAAATTCTTTAGTGCACTCTTCATTTTGTTTATCCAAAAATAGCTAAATACAAAATTAGAATTCAAAGAATTCTTAATAGATATTGTGGTTCTCATCCATTTCAAAGTAAGTTGAATATGTGATATGTAAAAGTAGTTATTCCATCAGTTCTATGATTTAGGTCTAGCTTTTGTTTTCTTTTAAATTTTATTGTCATGGAGAGGTAGACAAGGGGTATAGTTACATAAGTAAGGTAGTGAACACAATTCTTGTTGATGGTGTTACCCCCTTCCTCATTTTTCTCTTTCTCCTCTCACATATCCCCCCAAATTTGTACAGATCATATCTAATATAATGTGTTTTCAGTACTGCTGTTACATAGGATCCCCCCCTTATGGTTCTTTTGTCTTACCACTTTATTTTAAAAGTACTCATTGTACAAGTACTATTGTTTAAGTCTACATTTTCAAATTTAGTGTTATGGCGAACACCTAGTCTCTGCAAAGTATCAGAACACTTTTGGAAATACATCTCATTTATAAACCCCAGTCTAGTATCAGGAATTATAGACATTTGAAGTTTATGTCACAGTGTGAAATAAAAACACAATAAAACTTTACCAAATTTGGAAGTACTTTTTTCATGATTTTATATTTATTCATTAAACATCTGTTCTCCTTTGCTCATTTCCTAAACTCATGCACATCACAGTGTGCTGTGAATACACATTCTTTTGATGAGAAGAATATCTTGAATTGACTCAAGAATTATATCCACATATGCAAAATATTGAACTGATGTAATACAAAAATCTTCAATATAATTTCAAAAGAAGTGTCAAGCATAATGCTGCCCCTATGGTCAAATGAGGAATCACTTTATTTTTCCATTAGGAAGTGTGAAAAGTGTAAATGTTGGCAATGGAATAACAGTTACAGTATGTTGTGTTATTAGGGAAAGACATAGAATAATGTAGAATAACTAACTATATTTTCATAAATATATGATTGTCATCTGTCCATGTGAATATCATAATTTTACAGGGCAATATTTCTTTTTTTTTTTGGGTCCAGTCGTGGGGCTTGAACTCTGAGCCTGGATTCTGTCCCTCAGCTCTTCAGCTCAAGGCTAGCACTATACCACTTGAGCCATAGCACCACTTCCAGCTTTTTTTATTTTCTGCTTATATGGTGCTGAGGAATCGAACCCAGGGCTTCATGTATGCAAGGCAAGCACTCTACCACTGAGCCACCTTCCCTACAGGGCAATATTTCTAAAGATTTCTAAAGACTGACTTATGCTAAAAATGGTTTTGTTTAGACATCTCTATCTTGAGAACTCTAATGAAGTGGGATATCAATATCTACAAAACCTGTAGATGCTAGAGAACTTGGTGGTTGTCCAAATTACGTGAAAGGAAGACATTAATATAGGCATGAGTCAGATAAAAAATAATTTATTTTAAATATTATTGCAAGGTGTCATATTGCATATATCTATGTTTGGGTTAATCCTGTTAAAATAATGGGAACATTGACATTTCACTAATTTATGTAAGAAAATTTTTGTTTTTGCAAACGAAGAGATATAAGTTCAAATAATATTGCATTATGTCAAACCAAATACCTCAAAAACATGCATAAGAGAAAATTGCAGAAAGAAATAGACATGAACAGACAAAGGGTTGAGCATACACACATTAACACAGTTCATCACAAAGAAGCAAAACAATGCTATAAACAATTTTTGGGGACAGAACCAAAAGTACTAATTCAACCTCCATATTTCCACATGTTCTCTCAACACATCTCTTGACAATTGCTATTCTTCCCTCCCAGAACAATTAAATTTTAAACAGCCAATTATGTTCAGACCGAGCTTAAAAGGTTTGAATTATAATGGAATCACTTTAAACAGGGTAGCCTAAGTTTGTAATTGGGAAACATTTCCCACGCTGACTGCCATAAGGTATTATCTCTCCTGGAAATTCAAGGAGAAAATGGAGGGTATTTCACATATAATGCTGCCTAAAGTTGACCAATTGTTAAAAGCTTGAATATAGTTTCAGAAGTAAATTTATCTTCATCTGATAAGAAAAGTAGCTGGTGATTTTTGTATCTATTCATACAGTGTTGCTTTTGTTAGGTCAGATGCACAGAACACATATATCTGAAGACATAATATGTGAGTAAAATTAATATTAACTGTATATATCTAGTTCCTATGGAATGTCATCTGAAAAGTCTGTATGCTTTTTCAGGACACTCATATTGGAAGATTTCCTTCCTTCCATGCAAAAATAAATAAATAAATAACAATTAAAAATGTTATAGGTAATGTAAAAGCTCACTAAGTTTCTAAGAGCTAATTAACACAACATTATTTTGGAAGCTGTTTTTCAAATGTTGTTTATTCACAAAATATGTTCCCTTTTTCAGAATTTTCAAACTCAATTTGCTTATTGATGATTATGCAGTTTTTTACAAATTAGGTGATTGTGAACTCTTAACAAGTACCATCGCTGATTGATTTTTGCTTTGCTCATTGGTTTCCGTGCTCTGGTTTCTTATTTTCCACTTTATTTCCCACATGACTCTCAGAAAATGTGCTTGCCTTATGGGGTTCCATGTCCAGAGTTGCTACAAGAATGTAGCACTGATTATTGCAGAAGATGTTAAATACTCTCCTGTTTTCCTCAAATCAAAGGCATTGCTATGTCTCCTCTAGGTCCATGTTTAGAAACCATGTTGACATAAAGAAAACAGAAATATTGTATCCGGACATAGTACATATATATAAGTACTGAATTTATTTTAAGTCCTCTTTTAGATAGGAAGATTTCCTAGAATTTCAACATACAATATACATTAACAGTTAGTACTGTTTGTGGGATTAATCCAGTTCTATGAATTGGTGCATATGAAGGTAAGCACCAAATTCACAGAAATGTTCTGATGATTTTTATAGCCAACTTTTTAATAAAAATGCATTTGTATATATATATATATGTATATATAATATATATATTGTTTACTGAATTTTGTAGAGCTTTTCTGCATTGTGGACCACAGTTCAAAATTATGCCTGAAATTTCTCAGGAAGCCATTGAAAATATATAATAATAGGAAAGTTTATCTGCTTGGATAATGCCACTTTTCCAAAGTAAACTGTGATCATTACCTGCCTAATATTAATAAATGCTAGGAAATATTGCTAAAGAGCTTCCTAGCAAAGGTTAAAGTTTAAATTTGGGGAATTGACAGAACACTGGGTCAGAAAATGAAGTGGGCACATTAAGGTGTGTAAAGGTAAGTAGACTCGCCAAACACAAAAGGAAGCCCTTCCATGAAGTAGACATTTCATTTGCTGTGGTCACTTCCAGTGTCTCCTGTGTTTGGGATTCCAATTAATGTTACAATAACATAATAATTTCCAGTTCATCTCGGTCCTTCATGGCCAAGCCAGTTTGCATCAAGTGAAATGATCCCTTTTGGCCCAAAGACAGATGGAAGATCCCTTTTGTGAGTGCTATAATTTTCATCATAGAATTCACTGGAATTGTGATAGCTTCAGTGGAAGTGTGCTGCTGGAGATTTCTTAAGTCTCTAACACACCTAACTATGATTCTACTGTTTATAACTACATAAATGTGCCTTTTAAGTCTGTCTTGTTTTGATGGTCTGTTTGATCTAATGAACTATTCATTCTCTTCACTAAAAATATTCCCAGCAGAAAATAATAACAGGATTGTTATATTTCAGTCACTGAAATAGGGTGTCCGGAATGCAGTACACTTTCCTGGTTACTGTAATGTATCCAGCAAGGAGTGAAGTAATTGCTTGCAAATATAAGCATGTTAATAAAGGTATCTTTACTTAGAAAATATTTTACACCAATGACATGTACAAGATGTTATGTGAAAAATAAACTTTGGCACGCGGTGGGAAGGGTTGGGGGGTTGGGGTAGATGAGTGGGAGCGTGGGAAGGGATGGTAAGGGGAAACAAAGGAGGAGGCAACAATGCTTGATAAGAAATTCACACATTAATTTGCCCATAGAATTGTAACCCATCTGTATGGTATTCTCACGATAAGTACATTTTAAAAAGAAAGAAAATACTTTACACTGTACCAAGTATAAAAAAGTATGAAAAAGTTGTGCCTTAGAATATTATATGAAGGAAAATGATATCATACTTGTTGGTGTAAAGCTGTTCTCAGAAAATAAATTAATTAATGTTAAGGGAAAATGATGTGAAGTTCTGATATAGCACAAACCCCCCTAGGATTTTCTCAAAGCAACTACTGAGTAAGCATATTTAAAAAGTGCAAGACAGAAAAGTACTCAATATAGGTATTTATAATATAGTAAATCAACAAAAATTTATACAAAATGGCAGTTTTTATTTTTTTTTTTACCTTTCCTGGCCCAGAATGTCTTACCCGTATTTTGTAGAGATTCTCTTGATAAAAAAAAAGACAGAAAGAAACATTTCACAATCATCAAATTCTCTGAAATATTTAGTGAAATATTTAGTGGTGTGTAATATCTATTAGCAGTTAAGGTCATCTTTTTAGAATTACCTTGTTTGCAACTGGCATCTTCTGATATAAAACAGATAAGATTTTGCATAGGTCATTTGGCTTGAATTCAGGGCTCATCCAATATCTCTATGTTCTTTTTGCTCTAGGGCAGCACTCTACTAGTTTGAGCTACTGTGACACTTTCTGGTGTTCTGGTGGTTATTTTGAGATAAGATTCTAATATACTTTCCTTCCCCTGGTGGATTTGACCCACTATCCAAAACCTCTTGAGTAGCTATGATTGAAGCTATGAGCCACCAGCATCCAGCTATGGAAGTTTATCATAATGAAGATTCTTAAATAAAGAAAAATGAGACTTTGGGAGTAGTGACACTCAAAAGCTGTTCTTAGAACTCTGTTTTAAATAGTAGCAAACTTCCTAATATACGTGCACAGTGATTCTGAATCACACAAGAGAAGAAATATGACTGTCTTCTTGTTTTCAAAACTACAACATTATTAACAGTGACTTTTCCATTCATATTGGTTTGAGAAGGCACTTTTGTAAGCTAACAGATGCATAAGCATTCTGATGCTGCTTCGCATTGGACAAAAGCTGCAATTTTGAGGCAATACCTTCAAAACAGACATGTAGAAATGATAATACAGAATGTAGAAATGATAAAACAGAATATAGAAATGATAATACTTGTTCATTATTGGATAATCTAAAAACATCCAAAACCCAAACAAACGACCTACAGACAGTGGTTGGAAGGTGGAAAACAGTATATTTTGGTTGATGTTTCTTAAAGTAAATTGGATTCAGTAAAGTAAAGCAGGATACCTTCCATAAGAAGGAAGAAAACATCCCCACTGTTTTATTTTGTTTGTTTTATTTTTTTGTTATTTGGGGATTTTTTCTTACAAAAAATTGTCCCCTTTTAAACTGTCTCCCTTCAGATTGGTCTTTATTATTGTGATAGGGCAATTCCAATTCATGATTGCAGATCCGTCAGAACAACTTGTGTTCCTGTCAACTGAGAGAGATAATAATGGCACAGACTATCTGGACAAGGTTTAACATCCTATAATATTATTTTATATAATAAATTTCATAAGAACTATTTGTGTTAAAAAACTTTTCTTTGTTGGAATTTTCTGTATTTTGCACAATTCTACAAACGGATTTTACATCTTTCTTCTGATTATTCATTGATGATAGGTATATAACACCCTTTTATTCACAGGGTGCCTGGTCCAGCAGAGAAAGCTCCCAAGAACAGGCTGCAGAGTAGAAAACCAGGGCTCAACACACATTTCCCAGGCAGAGGGGCACATATACACAACTGGCTACAGAGCCTGCATTCATCTGTATATTATTATTTATTTACTTACTTATTTTTATTTATGTATTTTTATTTATAATTATTTTGTAGTTATATATTTGTTTTACTATATTTATTCATTTACTATTTGCCATTACTCATTATCCATTGTCATCACTTACTTAAATGCTCATATTCATTTCTCACTTAGTGTTGGCTTTTATCAGTCACTCATCATTACACCTTAACTATTACCATCACTTATTATTTATCTATTTGTTTTCATACTTGCTAGTGATTATTTGTGGTTTATTATCAATGTCATTGTTTATGTTTTTATTTATTATCATCCTCTAATACTTGTCATGTGTGATTATTACCATTTACTTATTAATTTGTGTTTTTATTCACTTATTGTCATCATCTGACACTTGTCATTTGTGATCCTTACTATTTACTTATTTGTCTGTGTTTTCATTTAGTAATTATAATCATTGGATACTTGCTATTTATTACCATTATTATTTATGGGTTAGTGTTTATTTTGTGTATTTATTATCTATCATTTCATATTTGAGATTTGTTAATATTACTTATTTTAATTTACTTGTCTCTCTGTATGTGTGTGTGTGTGTGTGTGTGTGTGTGTGTGTGTGTGTGTGTGTGTGTGTGTTTTGTGCCAGTCCTGGAGCCTGGGTTCTGTCTCTAAGCTGTTTGTGCTCAAGGCTGGCACCCTACCATTTGAATCACAACTCCACTGCTGGGTTTTCATTTGTTTGTTTGTTTGTTTCTGATGACATTGGAGATGAGAGTCTCACGGTCTTTTCCAACTCCCTGGGTTGATTTCAAACCTGTGCTACTGCAGCTCTCAGCCTCCTGAGTTGCCAGGATGATGGGAGGGGACCACAGGATGGGTGAAGGCATGGAGACGGGGGTCACTAAGCCCAGCATGGCTACACATTGCCCTCTCTGCTGAAGAGGACCAAAGACATCTACAGTGAGAACAAGAGGAGGTTCAGGGTGGCCATTAAGACCTGGATCTTCAAGATCATGCTGGTGGTAATCTCCTATATTTAATTTTTATTTCATTTCCATAATGACCCCAGGGCCTTGAGCTCAGGCCTTGAAGCCAGAGCACAGAACTCAGGTAATTGCACTCATGTCCTTGAACCCTAAACCTAGAGCTCAGGTCTTTAAACCCAGGGCCTTGAACCCAGTGCCTTGAGCTCTTCCTTCCTATTTTTCTTCTTTCTTTTATTTCTTTTTTCTTCCCTTCCTACTTTCCTTGCTCAAGTCGGTTTCTCTGCCACTTGAATCACAAATGTACTTGTGGCTTTTTGCTGTTCCATTGGGGATAAGACTCTTGTGGACTTCTCCCAACCTCAGGACCTCACCTTGGATATGGGATCCTCACTTCTGAGCCTCTTGAGTAGCTAGGATGACTGGTGTGTGCCATCGCACCCAGATTTCACCTCAGGCTTCACCCAGGGATTCCTCTTATCCCAGATACTCAGGAAGATGCTGATATCTGGAGGGTTGTAGTTTGGAAGCCAACCCAGTCAGGAAAATCCACGAGACTCTCTCTCATGTCCAATAAAATAGTCAGAAAAAGCCAGAAGTTCCACCAGGGCTCATATGGTAGAATGCCAGCCTTGAGCACAGAGAGGCTCAGGGGGCAGTGCCCAGGATTCTGAGTTCAAGGCAAAGGACTGCAAATAAATACAACTAATTAATAAAAAAAGTGAGCTGCTAGAATGAAGATCACCTTTGCACAATCTCACCTGTATTGTGTGAGTCCAATATTCAGTAGAAAGAAGCAGGAAATTGGATATTTAAATTATTTACTATTTCTTGTTATTTAATAGTTATTTATTATTGTTATTATTTAATAATTAGTGTTTGTTTTTACTTATTATTTATCAACATCTGATTACCCAATATTTTCAGAAGAGGCCTATTGTTCTCCTTGGAGAGGCAGCCAGACACGAGTTTGCCCAAACACACATGAGGAATGCAGCTTGAACAGCCTTGGCCATGATGGTAGGCCGGGCCAGGGTGATCATGAAAGGGAAAAGAATTTTTTAGGTATCTGGTATATATGTATGTATGTATATCTATGCATATATATTTTACTATATAATTTATTACATTACTATATATTATTACCACACACCAACCACAAAACCAATCAACCAATCAACTTACCAACCCACGAAGCTACCCAACAACCACCCAATCAACCCACCGACCCACCAACCAGTTACCCACCCACCAACTATGAAATCAACCAATCAATCCACCTCCCAACTACCCAATCAACCTACCAATAAACCAACCCATAACCACCCAATCAAAAAGCCAACCCACCAGCCCACTACCCACCCACCAACAATGCAATCAACCCAGCAACCAAATAACGCACAGCCCAAACAACTGACCAAACCATCCTTACTGAGTGAGGTCAGATCTCTGCCAGTGGTCATCATGAACAGAATGATTCCTGTGATGAGCCCAAACCTATAAACTTTGTTCTATTTCAGTGACTGCCAAGTGTCTCTTAGACTCCCTCCTCCCTCTCTCCTCACTCCTCCCCCTTTCCCTTCCCCCAGGGCATCCTGAATCTTGCCCAGGGCTTCCTCCATCCCTGGCCAAGGCTGGCCAGGATGAGTTACTGTGCTATGCCTGTCCCAAATGGTGATGCAGTGGGAGTCCATGACCATGTTGAGTGTAATGGTGGTGGAGGATGAGGAGGGAGAGGAGGACAAGGAGGTAGAGAATGGCAGCTACCATTTCCCTGTTCCCCCCTGACTCTATCCCAGGTCCCTGGGCACACCTGGAATGAGACCATGAGCACATTCACTGGAGAAGGTAACCAACAAATGCTGCCCACCAGCAGCCTCTTTTTCCCCCTTCCCTTTCCTTGTCATTTGTCTAAATTTATCACCACCCCCTCCATGACTCAGAAGAGGTCTGGGTCCTGGCTGGCCTTGAACTGGCCATGCAGAATAGCCTGGAGTCAAACCTGTGATACATTAGCCTTTAAATTCCCCACCATACATACACAAGGCCTGGCCACTACATGCTGCTATTGTGCCTTTCATTAAATTTTTGTTGTTGTCATTATTGTTATCAATATTACTATTATTTTCCAGTCTGGGGACTAGAACTCAGGGGCTGGGCACTGTTCCTGAACTTCTCTTTTGCTCAAGGGTGGTGGTCTACAGCTTGAGCCACAATACCACTCCTGGTTTGGGGGGAATTCATGGGAGATGGGCATCCCATGGCCTTTCCTAGGAAGTATGGCTTCAAAATGAAATCCTCTAGATCTCAGCACTGATACATACACACACACATGCACACACAAATACATGTGCAGGCAGCATAGAGGACAGTAGGTGAGGCATCCCTGTATCAGAGGCCCAAGCTCAGGTTCTACCCTGACCCCTTCTCTTCCTCTCTCCCTTCCAACAGGGTCAGAAGCAAGTGCCCAGAGATCCAAATGGCCAATGGCATGCAACAGAAAACCATAGGGTTTTGTGAGGGCTGTGAGCCAAGACCTCCACAGTGTGCCATGTTGACAATCCTCCCTAACCCCTCTTTCCTTCCCTTTTCCTTTCCTTCTCTTCTTCCTTCCTCCCTTCCCTTATTGTTTCCTGCCTTCCTTCCTTCCTTCATTTATTCATCTATTCCTTCCTTTTTTCTCCCTCCCTTCTTTTCCTTCTTTGGTCCTTCTTCCCTTCCCACCTTCCTCCCTTCCTCCTTTCCTTTCTTCTTTCTTTTCCCATTCCCTTCCTTCCCACCCTTTCTATCCATCCATTGCTCCTCCCTTCCCTCCCACTATCCTCCTCCTTTTCTTCCTTAGTCCTTTACTTTTCCCTCTCAACTTCCTCCCTGCCTTTTTCCTTCCTTCCCTCCCTCCTCTTTCCTACCCTGCTCACTCCTTTCTTTCCTCTTCCCTCTTCTTTTCCCTCCCTGCCTCTTCCTCAACTCCCTCTTTCCTTCCCTCCCTTTTTGCTCCTTCCTCCCTTCTCCACCCTCCATCCTTTCTTCCTTCATCTTCCCTCTCCACTTCCCTCCTCCTTTTCTTCCCTCCCTCTTCTTCCTTTGCTTTTCCCTCTTTACTCCCTGTGTTTTTCATCCCCTCTCCCTGAGGCTTCTCTCTCCAAAGAAAGAGAGACGTGACCTCATCCTGCCTGGCCCATGCCATGGAAGGGAGCCTTCCAGAAGAAACTTGCCCTGCCAACATGGGCAGCCTTGATGTGCTCAGCTTTCCACAGGGAGGAACATGGATGCTCCATGTGAGATGCAAATCCTCAGGAAAACAGTTCCAAACAGACAACAACATCATCAATCATTTTAATGCCTTAGTACACAGAAAGCAGGAGGAAAAGGAGGGAGAAGGGGAAAAGAGGAAGAGGAGGGGGTACGGTCAGGAGGAGGGAGAGGAGGAGGAGGGCAGAGGAGGAGGTGAGTTGAAGAGGTGGAGGAATTCCAAAACAGGCCATGAATTCAAGTCCTAGGCCCCGAGCTTAAGATCCAGGCTCCAAGTTAAAGGCTCAGGCCATGAGTTCCAATCCCAGCTTCAATTTCAAGCCCCAACCATAAGTTGAAGTTCAGATATTTATGGTGGGGTGTGGGGTGGGGCATGGAAATGAAACAAAGAAATGATGTGGGGATTGATGATAGTTGGAAGAAGGAAGTGTAGAAATGGAGGAAGGAAAGAAGGAAGGAAGGAAGGAAGGAGAGAAGGTAGGTTGGGATATAGGGAGGAAAGGGAAGGAAGAAAGGAGGGAAGAAAGGAGGGAGGAAGGGAAGAGGGGATAATGTATAGGAAGGGAAGGAATAATGAAAGAATGAGGGAAGCCGGAGGAGGAAGAGGAGGAGAAGGAAGAGGAGAAGAAAGAGGAAGAGGAAGAGGAAGTGGAGGAGGAGAAGGAGGAAGAGGAGGAGGAGGACAAGGAGGAGGAGGAGGAGGACAAGGACGAGGACGAGGAGGAGGAGGAGAAAGAGTATGGGAGAGAGTAAGAGGAGCAGGAGAGGAAAGGTCAGAAGGAAGAAGAGGAGGGAATAGAGGAAAAGGTGGAGGAGGGAGAGGGAGAAGAGGGAGATTGGTGGAGGATGAAGTGGAGGAGGAGGAAGAAACAAGTAAGAGGGGCTGGGAATGTGGCTTAGTTGTAGAGTGCTTGTCTAGCATGCATGAAACCTGGAATCAGTACCACATGCACAGAAATAGCCAGAAGTTGTACTGTGGCTCAGGTGGTAGAGTGCTGGGTTTGAGCAAAAGAAGTTCAGAGACAGTTCAAGTCTCAGGACTGGCATAAAGAAGTAGTAAGAAATAAAAGGAGAATCAGGGACAGTGCCCAGGCCCTGAGTTCAAGTCTCAGGACTGGCATAAAGAAGTGGCAAGAAATAAAAGGAGAAAGAAAAGGAAGACATTAGGCCCAATTCAGCCCTCAGTTTTTGTCTTGTCTTATATTAGACTTGGTACCAGTTTTAAATGTGGATTCTTGGTTTTTGTGTTTATTTGTGTTTTTGTTATTTACTTGAACATCTCTGAAGTAATAAACGTTTCAGCCTCCGGCTGCTATGTCCCCCTCCCTGTGGAGCATGGAAGGTTACTGGACCAGTTTGGTCCTCCTCAAGCCTCAGGCTGCATTTTCTCCCTGTGGAGGCTGCCTGAGGAGAGGATGTAGATTGCTGTGAGCCTGGTTCTGAGACATTCAGCTGGTCCAGTTTAGTTTCACCCCCTGCCAGCCTTCCTCCAACTGAAGCTATTCAAAAGACTAGTTGGGGAAATACTTTGCTAAATGAGCAAGTCCTGGGAAAATGAAGCTCAACAAAGGTGATCTGTAAAAAAAAGGAAAAGAAAATTTTGTCTTAAATATTTGTTATATCATGCAACAATACAGGCAAATTACATGTTTGGGGGGAGCATAGAAAAAACTTTCTCCCTGTCTCTGTTTTTCCTTCTCACCAAATTGTCAAACAAAAGTCTTTATAGGGGGAGTTTTCTAGATCATAGTGAGCTGTAACAAAGCAGGTTCCTATACCCAGTAGGTCTCCTAGACTAATACAAGGATGGCTCCAATCACAACTTGCAGAACTTGTAGGGTTTGCTTATTGGCTAACCCTACATAATAAAGGAGATCTGTAATCCAGGCAAAGCCAACAATCTTGCTCTATGTTGGGCTGTGTCTTATTCAAGGAGTCTGTGTGAACTTTGGCAATATAGTTATCATGGCCTCATTCTGTTCTCCTTTCCTAGGGAAGTTGGGCAGCTTATGCTCACTCAGGTGAGGGAGTGTGATTATTTTCCTTGTGAGACTGGCAAGATGGGAGGCTAGGTAACACATTATTGAGGGGCCCTATGGACTGAGTCTCCTGCAGGAGAGAACTCACCAATTGTGCACCAATCTCCCTCTGGGGTAAGTTCCTGACATGAACAGTCTTATTCCCAAGGTTTTTCCGGTCTCCATTTGGAAGAGTGCAGGAGATTCCCTATTCATTGTGATGATGATGGAATTGCTTTTGCAGTTAACAGGGGTTCTTGTGAAATGATTACCCCACCTATTAGACTTAGGACAGTGATTAAATACCTGCTGGACATGCTAGACCTTCCTCTCTCCACTTGGATATGTGGGTCCTCATGTTTTCATGAGGCTCCTCTTTCACAACCCCAAATGCTATGGTAGAATTCCCCAACTCTGCCACAGTCACCCAGGTGAAGTTTGTTCCCAAGGGTCTATGGGTCATCCATAGAATTGGGTATCTCAATAGTTCTCATCATTATGATCAAGATTTACATTCATCCACTTTCTCTTCTCAATTAAGCCACAAAGGTCTATTCTAAAAATAAGCTGTTTGTCATTCACAATACTAGCAATTAATTTCTCACCATGTCTTTCTGAGGCACCAGTCCCATTTTATTGGGGGGCTTACACTCCACACCCAGATGCCCACTTGAGCTTCCAGTGACCAGACTAGGAAGATGCTTGCAATGATGAATTTTGCAATGTTATCTAATTTCACAGTCCTACTTGGTGAGCACTGTTCTTAGATGCAGGAAGTTTTAACTTGAAAGCAATGAATCCAGTGACCTTTTGCTGCCACCTTTACTGCGTTGGTGTTCTGAGGATGATCGTGTAGGGTCCAGTCCTCTTGGGCTCCACGGGGAGGTCTGGTGTTGCCAGATCAATACCTCAATACCAAGCAGCAATGGGCAGGAGTGGTTGGAGTCCACTGGTTGATGAGTTCTTGCCACAAGATGGTGTAAGTGACCTAAGTTTAGTTGGACTGGAGCCAATTTTAGTTAGTAAAATATGCTAGCTCAACTTCTACTAGCCATAGTAACAGAGATTGAGGCCTCCCATAGGGAAATTTAAAGGGAGAAAATTTAAATTTACAGGGGTTATACCTAGACCTTAAGACCACCATAGGCAGGAGTTTCATCCAATCTCCAACAGTCTCCATTAATTTAGTCAGTTTCCTTTATGAGCTATCCAGAGCTCTGGGTTCTATAGTCACAATTCAACTTTGAATTGATATCCAGGGCTTGGGAAATCAATTTTGTGATTTGAGCCAATCACTTGAAATTTTGAGAAAAACCTTGGCACTATCTCATGCAAAAGCTTTCTTACAACTATATATTCTGTCTGACTTGGTGGGAATTGCCTATACCCATCTGACAATGTATGTAAGGAAACATCAAATATTTATATCCATAAACCATCCTGATTTTACTGCTGTGAAGTCTATTTCCCAGAATTCCCCTGGAATGTCCCTTTTGCTCACACCCTGTTCTTGAAGGGGGTCTGGTGGCTCTGACCTCTTATGGATCATCTCTTTTAGGTCCAGAATGTGAAAAGACCAGGTAAGCAGTAGCTAGTACAGTTTTGTTTTACCCAAATGGGTGTTTCAGTGGATTTGTTTAATCAACATCAATCCAAAGGCCTGGGAAGGAGGTTTTGGTTCTCCAGCAGCTTCTGCCTTATCAAAGGGTTTCCAAAGGCATCCATTTTTCTATCTGGAAGTCTGCTTCTGAATATTCAGCAGAGTTTAGAAGCTCAGGAAGAGGGGCTATTACTCACAGGTCAACTGGGTTTACTTCTTGTGTGGCTGCTTACCACACAGCATGGTCACCTGTGCAGTTTCCATCTACCCCTGGGGAGCAATCATTTTGGCCTTTGTAATGCATTCTTGCCACTTTCTTGGGTACCATATGGCTTCTATCAGAGCTAACAATTCCTCCACATTTCTTGTCTGATTTCCTGCTGATGTTATGAGGCATACTCCCTGAATGTTGTGGCATGCACATGGGCATGCAAAGGCATATCAGCTGTCCATGTAGATGTTTAGTCTTTCCTCTACTGTACCTCAAAGCTTGAGTCAGTGTAATGAGCTTTGATTTTTGAGCCAAGAAGCCCCTTGGGAAGGCCTATGTGAACAGATTCTGGTCTCTAGAAACAACTGCTTCCCCAGCATATCTTTTTCCATCCAGGATATTGTTACACCCATCAGTGAAGTGTGTCTCATCTGGATGGGGCAGAGGGATGTCCCTCAGATCCTCTCATGACCCTGTGTTTAGGTGGATGATATCAATGCAGTTGTGGAGACATAAAGTCTCACTATCTGGGAGGACACAGGCTGTATTCAAGGCTCCAGTTTGGATAAAACTCAGTCTCAGCTTGTCTAGAGTCTGCACCTTGTATTGGGTGATTCAGGAGTTTGACAGCCATCAACCTGTTTGTTCCATGCAGGAACGATTCCACTGTGTAAAGGGCTTCCTGTTGCAAGTCCTGCCCCAACGAGAGTTTGACAGACTCCTTTACAGTAAGGAATGTTGCTGAGGCTGCACAGAGGCGAGAGCCAGCCAGAGGCCAATAGGTTGAGTCATTTATACAAGTAGGTGACAGGCCACTTCCAAGATCCCAACACCTGAATTAAACTCCCTTAGCTATACTCCTTCTCTCTGCCATGGAAACCTGACAGGGTTTTGCAGGTCTTGCAAGGCTAGAGCACAGGCAGAGATCATTGGTTTCTTCAGCTATTCGAAGGCCTGCTGCTGCTTTTCTCCCCATTCCAGTGGCTGCTCTTCTCCCTTATCCCCCATGGCTGAGTGAAGGAGTCTAGTTATTTCAGGAAACCCAGGAATCCATAGCCTTGGGTGCTCCCAGGAATTCATGGACCTGTCTCATTTGGGTTTTTTTCACATTTTTTATTGTAAATACTGCACAGAGTGGTTAAAGTTACATGAGCAAGGTAATGAGTACCTTTCCTATCAGGTATTGTTGCCTCCTCCTTTGTTTTTCTCCTACCATCCCTTCCCTCCCACCTCCACAACTACTCATTCCCCATTCCCCCACCCCACTCCACTGAAGTTGTAAAGTTCATTTTCAACATAGTGTCGTGTATGTCTCATTGTTACAATGGGTCAACCTGTATCCTAATTTAAGCATTTTGTTTTTTCCCTTCCACTTCCCAAATTAGAGAAGTGTATATACAAGAAGCAGTGCACTGACATCAAATGCAGTGAAAACAGGAGTTATGCCATGAAACAAAAAAAATTACATGTATATTATAAATACATTAGAAACAATAGTAAGAAAGAATAAAAAGGCATCTGTGTCCCAATTTGGGGGTTCATTTCATTTAACATCATCTTTATGGTCATATGTACATAGCTTTTGACCTTTTCTGCTTGTCCTATACATGTCCTAATTATTGCAAATAAGGGAAACCATGTCTCTTGCTTTTTGGGATAGATATTCAGATGATGGCTTCGATCCTTTTCTTGGATAGAGTGCATTTCCTGCCATCGAGTTCATATCCCACATATGTGGTGCAGGCTGTGCATAGTTGAGCTGTCTTAACTGAGAATTGATATCTTGGCCTTCCCAGTTACTTGAGCAAGGTTATTGTGGCCCTTATGCACTCTTCCTCAGTGGCAGCTGCTAGGAGGAGGTCTACATAATGTAAGGAAGTCACCTCCGGAGGGCTGTTCAGAAATCACTCAGATCTTGACTGTGATCCTCATCAAAAATGTACTTAAAACCATGTGGCAACTTAGTCTACCCCAAGTAACTTTCATTTGGATCTGTCCAGTCAAAAATGAAGATTGGCTGTCTAGCTTTCACCAGAGAAGGTTAAAGAAAGTATCCTTCAAGTATAGAACACTGTAGAACATCCTATCAGGTGGCAGGAGACTTAAGAAAGTATAAAGATTCGGGACTGTAGAATGCATGGTCTCTATCCATGGGTTAACCTCTCTTAAGTCCTAGACTGGCTGGTCTTCATTTGTTCCACGTTTCCTGAGTGACAGGAGCAGTGTATTCCAGTGGGAATGACAGGCACCAGGCCTGCTTCTCTTGGTCTTTTGATGTGAATGGATATTCTTTTCTATGCTTCCTGACAGACTAGATATTGTTTGACTCAGATTGGAAGGGCACTTCTAGTGAACTGCACAACAATGGGTAGCTGGTGTTTAGCCAAAATAGGCAGGTTTGTCTTTGTCCACACCTGGGGATTGAGAAGCATGGGGGTTCTCTTGAACTGGATCTTCCAAGAGTAAATACCCCTCCCAAGGGGGCAGCTAACAAAAATCTTCGTGGGGGAAAGGGACTGTCCCCTAGAGCCACCTCAGTCCCATCCTCCTGGAAGAGATGTTGGCTCATAATTTCTGGAGCAGATCTCTTTCTATTAGGGGAAAAGGTCAGTCTGAATCACTAGGAAGGAATGAGTAACAGTCCCTTTTCCTAGGTCAGTCAACTGGGCTATTGTCCATTGGTAGGAGTCAAATTTTCCAGTCCCCTTGAATTTTAAGCTAATTGATAGACTGTCCTTTGGTTTCTAAAGGATGAGTAGGAAGCTTCAGTGTCCAACAGAAAATTGACCTATTTCCCCCTCTACTTCCATCATTATGTTGGGTTCCCAGGGGGTTTTGAACACCAGTTCAGCCATCCCTTGAAATTCAGAATTGATCTTTGCTTTCTTCTCTGGGAAATCCCACTTCCAATGCCATTCTTCCTTATAATAGGCATACTGTTTTCTCTTTAATGGGGACTGAAGAGGTCCTGCTTCCCTCTTTCCCTGCTTTCTCCAACTTGGAGGTTTTCCTACATGCTCTTCCAGTTGCACTCTGCAGCTAGGTCAACTGAAGCGATTCTTCTTTCCTGGTTCCTCTCTTCCACTTTCTGTTCTACTCTTTTCTGTGCCTTTTCTAAACCTTCTGAGCTACTTCCATTAACTCTGACATAATTTCCCCCAAAGCCCTAACTTTTGGAGCTTCCTCCTGATGTCTGTGGTGGCCTGGGAGACAAAGGTCAAATTGACTATTTCTGGAATTATTCTCAAGGTTCTCTGGATCTTGGTGAATATAGCTGCAGTAAGCCTCCTAGAAGTACTCTAAGAAAGCTGAAAGGGACTTATTTTGTTTCTGAAAAATATCTCCTACCTGAGACATGTCAGTGGGCTTTAGAGTGCCTGCTCTCAGTCCCATCATCAGGGCATGTCATGAATTGGTAATCATTCCCTATCATGATGAGTGTTGTAGTCCCTTAGGGGGAAATTCAGGGAAAGGATGTGCTCCTGATGGACAGGATGTGTGGCAGGAGGTCCGTCTGCATCCCAGACAATCTTGAGCACTCTTTTCCTGATGGGATCCCAGTCCTCTATCATGAAGAGAGCCTATATGTGCTGCTCACCATCATCCACAGTAGATTGGTGGGTGAAAAAGATAGACTCTAGAAGATGAATTGTAGCTTGTGGCTATTCAGAAAATGGAGTATCAAATGTCCAGTTTTATAGGTCAGAAGTAGAGAAAGGAACATAAACCATGGGTCCACTCCAGGGGAAAGGAGTTGGCAAAGAGGCATAAGTTTGAGAGGAGGTCCCACATCTGAGTATCCAGACCCATTGAATGTGTGTCTGGAGGATTGAAGGTGTCAGGGTCTTGTGCCAAAGGATTGTGTTGACTATATGGTAAAGGCTCTAGCAGAAAATCATCTTCTGGATTCTCTGCTTTCTGAAGGATGGGGTGAAGGCTTAGATTTACGGTTATTCCTTATGGGATCAAGAGAGGCCTAGCTAGACCTGACTTTGTTGAAGTTTACTTGATCCATGGTGGTCTGTCTACCACATCTATCCAGGCCGTGATGTATGGAAGTTGGTCCTGGTTGCCTGAGTCTCCTAGGGTAATAAACCTAATTGGATAGAGATCATTTAAAAGAAATTAACCTGCAGTGGGCCATCTGGTCTTGAATGTGGGCCATTTAAGAGTTGGCCTTTGGTGAACCCTCTATAACCATAGTCCCATGCTTTTTCCTGGAAGAGAGAAAAATGGTCCATTATTACGTCTAGTGGGGTGGATGAAGATGACTGTCCCATAGTTCCTGTGGGGTCAGACAAATCAGAAAGGAAAGACAAACTGACAATCACAATAGACAACTTGAATAACAGAAACCAGGTGGGACCAAGGCTGAGAACTAGAAGTCCCTAGATGAAGTAGAGGGGTGTGCCACATCCTTCCAGTTATACCACATCTGGTCACCCTCTGTCCGAATCAGACTGGCCAAGAAATGGAACTCCAGGTTGAGCCTATCCCAGGATTTCAGACTAAGGTATTCCTGCAAATGTTGGCATAAGGGAATTGAATCAGGACCTGGGGTAGAGGAATCTCTCTCTGCAGCTGTTCCAAATGGAGGGATGCCATTCTCCTGAGTAAGGGGTACTCTGGCCAAAGCTGGGGGTCTTGGATCTCACCGGGTTTTTGTTGCTGTTGTTGTTATTTGTTCGTTGTTATTTGTTGTTTTGTCAGTTGTGGGGCTTGAATTCTGGGCCAGGCATGGTCCCTCAGCTCTTCTGCTCAAGGGTAGTGCTCTTCCACTTGAGCCACAGCACCACTTCCAGATTTCTGAGTGGTTTCTCGAGGATAAGAGTCTTAGGGACTTTCCTGCGTGGGCTGGCTTTGAACTGCAATCCTCAGGTCTCAGCCTCCTGAGTAGCTACGATTACAGGTGTTGGCCATTGGCGCCCACCTTCTCCAACTGTTTTATCCCAAATCCAAATGAGATTCGAAGATACTTGGTCCATTAGACTAGGAATGCTTATTGACCGCTGCTGTGGCCAATACTCCACTATTCAGGAAGCAGAGTTTGCCCCCAGCTCTTGGGATTATAAAGGTGATTATAAAGGTGAAATACACATGAGCAGCAGTTTCTCTTCATATCATAAGTTTAGCTTTTGTCAAGCAAGCAAATGGGTACAGAAGCAGAATATTTGCAGCCAGCCTTGCAAGTGACAGTTCTGGTATTAGGTGTTTAAAAACAGAAACCACAGGGAGAACATTGAACATTCTCTGGCTTTTTGAATTATCCTGGCCTCTCAGCGATGTGTAAGGCTTCAGGTTTTGCTTTTGTTTTCCTTTCCCTGAAGTCAAAAGTTCTCTATCATGAATCCTGAAGTCAAATGTTCTCATTAATCCCTCTCCCTCCCAGACTTGGACAAACCCCTGTAACAAACCCCAGGAACACACCCTAGGGACAAATCCTTGCTACAGGGCTGTTAGTCTCAGGGACCCAGCTGGCTCAACCTTGACAAACACCTGGACAAGAACATGCCCCATAAATACTAGAGCTATACCTGGACCATGCCATGCAGTGTTTCCTGGGTGAGGCCCAGAACATGGCCTTCACTGTGCCCAGGTTCACAGCCAGGAAAGTGGCCAAGGAGGTATCCAGGTGTCTGCCAAGGTAGGTGTCCAGATGTCTTCCAAGGTAGGTGCCCAGATAGCTGCCCAGATATGTTTCCAGGTAAATCAGCTTGGAGTCCAGGTGTGTGTCCAGATAGGTTTCCAGGTAGTTGTTCAGGTAGATATCCAGATAGGTGCCCAGGTAGGTGTTCAGGTAGTTTTTCAGGTTGGTGTCCAGGTAGGTGCCTAGGTAGGTGTCCAAGTGTCCCCCCAGATGTCTGTCTAGGTAGGTGCCCATGTAGGTGATCAGGTGTCTGCCCAGGTAGCTCCCCAGGTGTCAGTCCAGGCAGGTGCCCAGATGTTTGTCCAGGTAGGTGTCCAGGACCCATGAGTAGCAGATGTACCTCAGCCTCCTCCACGCTCCATCTTGGGGTACCTGGGCACACCAGGCCCTGCTGCTGGGCCCAGCTTATGCTGCTGCCCACAGTGGAGAGTATGGCAATGCCTCATGTGGAGTTGTGGCCACGGGAGCCAAGTCTTCCAGCCATGACATCTCCCTTGAAGTACCTATGGCTGCCAGCAGATGGGAATTGCATGGGACTTGAGTGACTGTTGGTCTCCAGAACACACACAATCTAACATGCATAAAGAAAATACAAGGTTGCCGTCTACATGAAACCTCAGGCCCTGTGAATAACCTTCCCCATGCACAGAAGCATGCCTTTGAACACCAGGAGGCCTATGTGCATGAGCAAAATAATGAGCATGAGGAAATGAATGTGCACCAGAAAGCAAATTTTCTCCAAAAGGTTCACCAGGGGGCATACATGCCAAGTGTATCAGCAGTGTCCTTCATGCTCAAATAGGCACATGCACCAGCTCTCTCACACATACCAGGATGCATGTGCATGTGCCAAAAGTGGGCTCACAAGGCTGGATTGGCCAGTACAGCAGGATGCACTAGAAGGCCAATGGTTTTCATTGGCACTCAGTGCCAGGACTCACATGAACAGAAGTAGGTGCCCTTTTACCAGCATGGCCATCAGAAACAGCAGGGCCTAGTGTGCCTGCACTCTCACACATGAACATTCCAACAGGCATGGAAACGCACATGTTCATCAACTTTGATGCTCAACATTATGCACCTGGGCCCTTGTAGGGGCTTGACTGTGAGTGTTACTAGGAAGGCTGAGCACCCACAGAAGGATGCCCAGGTTCATCAGTATGGGCATGCACTCTACTAAGGACCTGGCATTCTGAACATCCTCAGAGTGTGCCCATATGCATGAGTTAGGATATGGGCACTAGGATGTGTACTTGTACCAGTGGACACATGCACTGAAGGTGGGCAAGGCTCCATAGGTTGGTAAATGGACATCTGGAGGGACAGTCACACTAGGAAGATATGTAGGATGAAGCATGAGGTGCACTAGGCCAGGCCCATGGGTATAGTGAGATGAAATTCAATGAGATGATGCCCATTTCTGCAGCAATTGAAAATTAGTGCTCTAGGAATAATAGCTGCAAGGAGGACAGGCAGTGGCACAATAGCCCAGTGTGGCCTTTGCATTCTGTGAATGGGGGTCTGCCAACTACCACCTGGTGGACACGCAGCAGCACAACATCCCGACGTCACCTTTGTGCACTGCAAATGTGGCTCTGCTTTACCACCTGGTGGCTGTGAGAGTGAATTGCACCCCAGGACCTCTTTGTGGTTATAATAATATTGATAAGTGATAAAGTGATTAATAAATAGTCAAGTATATTAATAAAGAGAATAGAAAGTCAGTATGGAGAAACAAAATTTATTCTGAGCACAATGAGGCCTCAGGAGGGACAGGAGAGACAGAATGGAGTGTGGGTAGACTGGGTTGGCCAGGCATGTACAGTGAAGTCCCTCTTTCCTTAAATTATCCTGCAAAATCATCAAAGGAAAATGCCCTGTGGATATAAGAGCCAAATATGTGGTTGGATTCTGTGGACCTCTGGTGCTATGACATGGTAATGAGAGGGCCCGGCCTCCCATTGGGCATTAGCTCTCTGGCCCCAACACATGCAGAGTTAAGGGCATGTAACTGCAAGGTAAGCAGAACATTGTGGGAAGTGAGATCTCTAGCTCCACTCCTTGGAGAAGTGACAGCATAGTAAGGAGCCATCTGTAGGGAATTGTAGGAAATGAGTTCTCTGAGGCCTCCAGGTAGGGACATGCTGGCAAAGAACCCGGCCACCTGGTGGGGCACTCTTTTGACACCCAGTAGGGATGGACAAGAACAGCATACAAACCACTGCTGGACATTGTGTGGAGTTTTTCCTGCCACCTCGTGGCCATGTATGGCATAGCAATGGGCTGACACCATGGCATGTGGGAACTGAGCACTGTGGTGCACCATGTGGAGATGTATAGGCATAGCACCATGCCCTCAGCAGTGCATTGTGGGAAAGTGAGTTCCCCCATTTCCTTAGTTTAAGACCCAGGCCCAGGTCTGAGTTCAAGGCCTAGGTTGTGAGTTCAAGACCCACACTCCACATTCAAGTCCCAGGACCTGAGTTCAAGATTTAGGTATCAAGTCAACTTCCAGGCTGTGTGTTAAAATTCTAGGTTGGGAGTTCATGGCCCAAACCTAAAGTTCAAGAACCACACTGCAAATTTAACTCCAAATTCAAGTTCCAGAGCCCAAGATCAAGTACCAGGCTAAGAGTTCAAGGCTCTGGCTGAAAGTTTAATGCCAGGCTATGAGTTCAAGGTCCAGGCCCAGAGTTCATGTCCCAAGTTATGAGTACAAATTGCAGGATGTAAATTTGAGTCACAGGCCCCAAATTTAAAGCCCAGGCCTGATTTCAATCCCAGGCACTGAGTTCAAGGTCCAAAGCCCCAGTTCATGTCCCAGGCTGGGAGTTTAAAGGACAGGCCATGAGTTCTAGTCCCAGGTTCTGAGTTTTAAGTCCCAACTCCAGGTTCAAATACAAGATCCCAAGTTCAAGGCTCAGGCCCTGTGTTAAATACTAAGGACACGAGTTCAAGTCCAAGGCCCTGAATTGAAATTCCAGGCTGAGAGTTCAAGTTCCAAGCCCTGAGTTCAATGCACAGGGTGTGAATTCAAGTCCTATACCTGGAGTTCACAGTCCAGGTCGAAGTTCAAGTCCCAGGCTCCAAATTCAATTCTCAGGCCAATAGTTCAAGGCCCCGGACTCATTAAAAGGCCCAGGCTGTGCATTTAACTTGTGGCCCATGCTACAAGTTGAAGTCTAGGTCCCTCATTCCACTCCAGTTCAAGGTCCAGGGCCCATATTCAAATACAAGGCCATGAATGGCCCAGACTGTGAGTTCAAGGTATAGACTGTGAATTTAATTTCCAGGCCCAGAATTTCAGGCTTAGGCTATGAGTTCATGTCCGAGGATGCTCATCAAGGCTCAAGTTGTGAGTTCAAGGCCCAGGCCCTCAGTTCAAAATCCCGGCCCCAGTTCAAGACCCACACCAAGAGTTCAAGGCTCAGTCTTTGAGTTTAATCCCAGGGCTTTGAGTTTCAGGACCAGGCTATGAGTTCAAGATTCAGGCCATGAGTTAAAATCCTAGGCCCCAGAGTTCCAGTCCCAGGGCTTGAGAAAAATTCCCAGCCCATGTTCAAGTCTCAAACCCTGAGTTCAAGGCCCAGGCCCCAGTTTCAATTCACAGGCCCTGAGTTTAAAGTCCAAGGCCACAGTTGAATTACCAGACTATGTGTTCAAGACCCAGGCTGTGAGTTCAAGACCCAAGTTGTTAGATGAAGGCATAGACCTAGAGTTTCAGCGCCAAACTGAGTTCAAGTTCCAGGCATGAGTTCAAGTCCCAGGGCCTGTGTTCAAGGTCCAGGGCCCCAATTCAAGTACCACAGCATGAGTTCAATACAAGGCTGAGAACTTGTGGGTCTAGTGAACACATCAAATATCAAGCTGTGAGTTCAAGTTCCACTTTGAGAGTACAATGCCTGTGCCCTAAGTACAAGACCAGGCTGCAAATTCAAGTCAAAGGGTCCGAGTTCAAGGCCTGGATCTGAGCTAAAGTCACAGGCCCTGGAATTAAATGCAACACTAGTCTTTCCATCAGTTCAATGATTTAGGACTCATTTTCATTTTCTTGTCAAGGTGAGGTAATGAGGGGGTATAATTAAATAAGCACAGTAGCAATTTCAATTCTTGTTGAACTAGTTACTCCTGTTCTCATTTTTCTCTCTTTCTCATCCTCCATAACCCTGCCCAAGATGCACCGATCATATATAACATACTGTCTTGTGAATGTTGCTGTTACATAGGATCCCCTGTTGTCATTTTTGTACCATTTTGCTGTAACACTAGTCAGTGCATAAGTTCTATGGTTTAGGGCTACTTTTTCAAATTTGTGTTATGGTGAACTCACAAGCCTTGCAAAAATTAATACCACTTTTGTAAATACAACTCATTTATAAACCAGAATGTATTATTAGGAATTACAGACATTCAAAAATTATGTCAGTGTGTGGTATACAAATATAATAGAACTTTTACTAACTTTGGAAGAACTATATTCATGATTTTATATGAATTCATTAAATGTTTGTTTTCCTTTGCTCATTTTCTAAACTCCTGCATATCATAATGTGAAGTGATATGTACTCTTTTGATGAGAAGACAAAAATGAATTGACTTAAGAATTATATCCACATATGGAAAATGCTGAAGTGATGTAATACAAAAATCTTCAATTCAATAATAAAAGAAGTGTCATACATAATGTTGCCCCTATGTTCAAAGAATCTATTTTTTTCCACTAGGAAGTGTAAAAAATGTAAATGTTTGCAATGTAATAACACTCACAGTATGTAGTGATACTATGGAAAGATACAGATGTATGAAGAATAACTAGCTATATTTTCATAAATATATGCATGCCACCTGTATGGGTGAATATTGCACTTGAACAGGGCAACAGTAGAAGTTTCTAAAGACTGAGTCCTGCTAAATATTGTTTTTAACATAACTATCTTGAGAGTTCTATGTAAGGGGACATCAATATTTTTGCAAACCCTGCAAACATTAGAGAATTTAGTGGTTATTCTAATTGCATGATAGGAAGACAGTAGTGTAGGGAGGAGTCAGGTAAAACAATAATTTATTTTAAACATTATTGCAATGTGCCATATGGCACATATCTATGTTTGGGTTAACCCTATTACAATAATGGGAACATTGCAGCTTCACCAATTAATGTAAGAAAAATTTTGTTTTTGAAACTAAGGAGGCAAAGTTGAAACAAGATTGCACCATGTCAAAAGAAATACTTCAAAAAACATGTATAAGAGAGAATTACACAAAGAATTCAACCCAAACACAGAGAGGGTTAAGCATACACACATTAGTGCAGTTCATCACAAAGAAGAAAAACAATGATTTTAAAAATATTTGTAGACAAAATGGAAAGTATTAATTTACCCTTATTATTTCAACATTCTCTGAACACAAATTTCTATGTTATTGGTATTCTTCCCTCCCAGAAAAATTATAATTAAAACAATTATAGTAAGTATTGGATTAAAAGATTTGAATTATCATGGATTCACTTTAAATGTTGTGACCTAAGTATACATTTTTGAAATAGAATTTCCCAAGTAATGTGACTTTGGAGATTATCTCTCTAGGAAAATCAGAGAGAAAATGGAGGGTTTTTCAGATTCTGTAAATGTAGTGCTTCCTAAAGTTGACCAACTGATAGAAATTCAGATGAAGTTTCATAAGTAAATCCATCTTCATCTAAAGGAAATATACCTGGTGATTTTTACATCCTCTCATACACTGTTTTACTTGTTAGGTCAAATGCATATAACATGTACAACTGAAGACATAATATGTGATTAGAATTAGTATTAACCATATGAAATCTAGATCCTATGAAATGTCATCTGAACAGTCTGTTTTCTCTCCCAGGACACTTAGATTGGAAGACTTCTAAGTAATCATCACTTCCTTCCATGCAAAAAAATAAATATATACCTCAATTTAGAAAATTTACAGGTAATATAAAATGTCACTAATTTTCACTAACTATTTAAGACAACATTATTTTGGGAGCTGTTTTTCAAATGGCGTTAATTCATGAAATCAGTTCCCTTTTTCAAAATTGTCAATGACTATTTGTTATTGATGATAAGCAGTTTTTAACAATTAGGTGATTGTGAATCCTTAGTGAGCACCAACCCTGACTGATTTTTTTCTTCATTTCTGGTTTCTGTGTGCTACTTTCTTATTTTCCACTTTATTTCTTATATAACTCTCAAAAAATGTGTTTGCTTTATCAATTTGTATCTGCAAAGTTGCCTCAAGCTTGGTAGCACTGATTATTGTAGGAGACCTTTAAATACATTACTTTATTCTGCAAATCAAGGGCCTTACTATGTCTCATCTAGGACCATGTTTAGAAATTATGTTGACATATAGAAAACAGAAATATTCCACCAGGACATAGTACATATGTAATAAATTATTTGAGATCCTCTTTTAGATATTAAGATTTCCCAGAATTTCCTCAATATACATTTTTACCTTAAGATTAGTATACTGTTTGTGGAAATAATTTAGTGCTATTAATTGGTGCATATGAAGGAAAAGCAGCCAAGTTCGCAAAAATGTTATGATGATTTTTACAACCAATTTTATTTTAAAATATTTATTTTGTTTTCAGAATTTCATAAAGTTTTTCTGTCTTGTGGATCACAGTTGAAAATTATGCCTGAAAATTCTCAGAGAGCTACTGAAAAATATATAGTCATAGGAAAGTTAACCTGGCTGGATAGTGCCATTTTTCCAAATATACTTTGGTACTGGTATTCTTTTCCTAAAGAGCTTTCTAAAGATTAATGTTAAATTGGGGAGTTGATAGTATATCTGGACAGAAATTTGAGATTGGTGTTATAATTCCATGATAAAAATAAAAGGTCACTTCAGAGTGTAGTGTCTTAGCATTTCAATCAAACCTAGGAAATATGACATGAGAATGAACATGTAAAAAGATAACAGCTGACACTCAAAAATGCTCTAAGGAGTCCTGATGAGGCAAAGAAAAAGTTGGGACCTAAACAAGCTCTCACATAGAAAGCAGTTTTAGTGTTTCAGTGAAAATTCCAAGGCAAGAAGTTACAGTAAGTGTGCTACAATTATAGAGTTTGGCCTGAAAGGAAATATACAGGCAGCTTGGTTAAGTACACAGATTCAAGCACTCACCAGTGTCTGCACTGGTAGTGGTGGCAGCTGCCAAGGCTGCCATATCAACAGGAAGAGCTAGGAACATAGGACTAATTAAAGATTAATGCATGTACAGGAGGGCCTAAAGATAGAAGTTAAAAGTCTAGGACATTTTACAGGATCCTAGCAGAGAACTTCCCAAACATGCAAAAAGATAGGCCCATTCATATACAAGAAGCATTTAGAAACCGAAACAGACCACACCAGAACAGAACATCTAATCATCACATTGTAATCTTCACAGGATCAATTCAGACCAAGGAAAGGATTCTTAAATTGCACAAGGAGAAAGATCAATCACCTTAAAGGGAAAGCAAGCAAAATAACTTCACAGTTCTCAGTAGAGACCATAAAAGCAAGAAGAGCATGGAATGGTATGCCATAACCTAAAGACAAACAACTATCAATCAAGAATACTATACTCAGATAAACTCTCCTTCATAACAAAGGGACAAATAAAACCCTTTCATAGCAAAGAAAAGAGGAAATAATACCTCTACCAAACCAGCCAGCCCTACAGAAGAAAAGATATTGAAGATGTCCTACACATAGAAAACAAAGGAAAGCACAATAAAGGTCAAGAAACAACCCCAGATAATCCAAGAATCATAGGAAGAACCCAGTTGGCAGAGCCCCCAAGAAGGTAGATTACATGGCAGGAACCACCAAACACCAACCTGGCCAAGTAAGTGACATAGATTATCCATTTGGACCAAAAAGCAATATCCATCTATCTGCTGCCTTCAAGAGACACACTTTGTCCACAAAAATAAAACATATTCTAAAAGCAAAAGGCTGAAATAAAGTAAACCAATCAAATGGCTCCCATAAACAGGCAGGATTTGCACTCCTAATATCAGGTAAAATAAACATCAAATTAAAATTAGTGAGAAGAAGGTCATTGCATACTAATTAAGGGATCTCTCCTTCAGGAGGATATTACAATTCTAAATATCTATTCACCAAACTTTGGTCACAAACGTTTGGAGCACCAAACTTTATCCAAGAAATACTACTTTCACTAAAACCACACATAGATCAGAGACATTAATTGTTGTGGATTTTAACACACCACTATCCAGCTGAATTGATCAACCCGGCAAAAACTCAACAGAGAAAACTCAGACCTAAACAAGCATAGATCAACTAGATTTAACAGACATCCACCAAATATTTTACCCAGCAACATGAGAGTACACATTCTTCATCAGCACATGGAACATTCTCCAAAATAGATCACATTTTAGGTCACAAAGAATATCTGTACAAATTCAGACAAATTGAATCTAAGCCCTGTATTCTTTCATACCAGAAGGGCATAAAATTAGAATTCAACACCAAAAGCCACCAAAGAGAATCATGTAACACATGAAGGATGAACAACACACCACTGGGTCATGAAAGAGGTTAGAAAAGAAATTCAAATCTTATAAATTTCACAAAAATTGAACATACAAATTACCTCTGGGATATAGCCAAAGCAGTAATCAGAAAGCAGTACTCAGAGGCAAGTTTATAGCTCTGAGTTCTTACATCATCAAATTGGAGAAATCTGAAACCAACAATTTCATGTGCACCTGAAGCTCCTTGAAAAAAGAGCAACAAGGTAAACCCCAATCCAGAAGATGGAAAAAAAATTAATATTAAATCAGAACTGGAATAAAAAAAATCCATAGAAAGACTCAACAAAAGAGAGTTGGTGCTTCAAAAAAATTAACAAAATTGAAATACCCTTATCAGCAAAGAAAGGGAACACACCCAAATAAACAAATTCAGAAATGAGAATGGAAACAGCATCACAGAAACAACCAAGATTCAGAATATCACAAGGGAATACTTCACAAACCTTTATGCTAATAAGATTGAGAATGTGGAAGACGTGGATGAATTTCTAGCAAATATTGTCATGGCCATACTCAACCAAAATGATGTAAGCCAACTTAAGAGACCCATATGAAGTATCAAAATAGAAACAGCAACAAGAGCCCTCTCCCCTAAGAAAAACCCAGAACCAGATGGAATTACAGCTGAATTCTACAAGGCCTTCAAAGTAGAACTCACACCAATACTCCTCCAACTCTTCACTGAAATTAAAAGTAAAAGTTCTCTACAAAACTCTATGAAGCCATCATAACACTCATGCCAAAACCAGGCAGGGATTCATCAAAGGAAGACAATTATAGACCAATTTCCTTCTGAACAAAATTTTGGCCAATCGATTTCAACAATTAAAAAAATCATACAGCATGATCAAACAGAATTCATTTCAGGGGTGCAAATCTGGTTCAATATATGCACTCAATCTCATCAATCAACAAGAGCAAGGATAAGAACCACATGATTATCTCAATAGATGCAGAAAAAGCATTTGACAAGATCCAACATTCCTTTATGATGAAAGCTCTGGACAAACTAGGAATCTATTGAACATTCCTGAATGTAATAAAAGCTGGGTATGACAAACCTACAGCCAGCATTATACTTAATGGTGAAAAGGTAAGGCCATTTCCTCTAAATTCAGGATCAAGACAAGGATGTCACTTCTCTTCAACTTAGTATTAGAATGCCTATCTACAACAATAAGACAAGATGCAAACATAAAGGGGATCCATATAGGGAAAAATGAAGTAAAACTCTCCCTCTTTGTAGATGACATGATCTAATATTTATTTAAAGAACCCCTTGGATTCCACTCCGAAGATACTTGAGCTGATCAAACTTTGGCAAAGTAGCAGGGTATAAAATTAACCCTCAAAAGCCAATGATATTCTGGATGCCAATAACAAGAAAAGCGTGGATGAAATCAGGAAAATAACTTCTTTTGTAATAGCCCCAGAAAAAAATAAGGTACCTAGGAGTTAACTTGGTGAAAGAAGTTAAAGTCCTGTATGATAAAAACTTCAAAAATCTGAAAAAAAGAAATTAAAGCAGAACTTAAGAAGTGTCTGATTAATAAGTGGGCTAAAAACTTAGAGATTTCTCTGAAGAGGAAGAATAAGAGTGACCAATACATACATGAAGAAATGTTTAACTGCTCTAGCAATAAAAGAAATGCAAATCAAAACATTGAGATTCCACCCCACCAGTTAGAATGGCTATAATCAAGAAATCCAATAACAACAGATGCTGGAGAGGATGTGGCCGAAAGGGAACCTACTGCATTGTTGGTGCGAGTGTAAACGTGTTCAACCACTCTGGAGAGCAGTATGGAGGTTCCTCAAAATACTATACATAGAGCTCTCCTATGACCCAGCAATCCTACTCTTGGGATCACAAAAAAGGTTATACCATTGCTACCAGCATAACCATGTTTATCATAGCATTATTCATGATGGTAATGATATGGAACCAACCTGGATGCTCCTCAATAGATGAATAGATCAAGAAAATGGATTACACACACACACACACACACACACACACACACACACACACACACACACACAATGGAATTCTATGCCTCTATCAGAAAGACATTACCCCATTTGTTAGGAAATGGAAAAAGTTGGAAAAATTGTATTAAGTAAGCCAGACCTAAAGAAACATAGGTCCCATGGTTTCCCTTATTTACAATATTTAATATACGGTAGGATAATCTTATCAGACATGCAGAAAACTATGTACATATGACCATATAAAGATGATGCTAGGGACCCTAATGTATCTCTATTATTTTTTCACTGTTATTAATGTACAATGTGATTATTGGTTTCTTTTGTATGTTCTTTATCCAATTTATAACCTCTGTTTTCACTGCATTTGATACCAGTGCCCTGCATCTTGTATATACATTTTTTTCCTAATTTGGGGAGGGGAAGGGAAATAACAAAATGCTTAAACAAGGATACAGGTTAACCCACTGAAACAATGAGATGTACAAGACACTACGTTGAAAACAACCTTTACAATTGTGAAGGAGGGGAGGGGGGGAATCGAGGAGGTGTGGAGGAAGGGATCATAAGGAAAAAAGATCAAAGGAGGGGGTAACAATACTCCATAGGAAATGTACTCATTGCATTACTCATGTAACTGTAAGCCTTCTGTAGAGTAATTTTACAATAAAAATTAATAAAAAGAAGAAATCATCCCCATCATTGTTTTTTAAAGAAAATTGTCACCTTTTAGATGGTCTCCCTTGAGATTTGCCTTTGCTATTTTATAGGACAAAGAATACTCATTTCCACTTCAAGACCTCAGGACTTTCATATCAACTTGCACTTCTATCAATTGAAACATAATGGAAAGGACACCCGACAAGGTTTAACGTCCTGTTACTATTGTTTTATATAATAAATTTCATGATAACTATGCTAATATTAGGAGATGCATGCATTATTGGAATTTTCTGTATTTTGCAAAATTCGCCAAATGGATATTACATCTTTCTTCTGGTTATTCATTGCATATGCCTATATAACACTCCTTATTCTCTTCCATTTTTTCTAATATTTAAATAAGATGAAAAATTTTAGTGAGTCACAAGAAGAAATATAAAATGGAAATAGACAATGAGTACATTGGTTTTTTTATGAAAATTGTCAAACGACAGTGACAAATAATAAATGGGCCTAAATTTTTGGATGCTACTTGAAGTCATGAAATTCTCTAATATGGGTGGAGAAAAAAATGTGCAAATCATTTTTCCATTTCTGGCAGTATATAAATGACACCAGATGGGTGGGAACATTGGCAACCATATAACATTGCTTAAATATTTCACACTGCACATATGCCATTCTTCTCGCCAATTATAAACCTAATTTTGATGAAGAAGTAACCTAGACTACACTCCTTTTGTTCAGCATTACATTCACAGGGATTTTCTCTCATCTATATATCATTTTATTGCTCATCCTGGAGAGAGTAATGATCAATATTCTGTTATATCAAATCATAATTCGTCTCTTGTGAAATGATGTCAACATTCTTTAGAGTCATGAAAGCCAAGATAATTGTCTAAGATGACTTATTCAGAAGTTATATTAAAATGTAATCAGGAATAAAAATAGACACAAAAATTTTACATAAAAATATATAGCATTCTTGATACAGTTTCCTGAGAGTATATAACCAAGTGAAACATATCATGAGTTCAATGTTTTGACAATAATTTGCAACTCCTTCATCAAAAATCAAAAGTGTTACCACATTTAAAAGTACCCAATAAAATCTGAAATCCTACTCCTTTGTGTAGGGAGGAATTGTCAGTTTGTTGTCACCCTTCTAGCTATATTTTTATTTTTCCCATGGTTTTGTGAGGAATTGTAAGTAATTATGCATAAAAGTTTCATGCAGATAATTTTTAACTAAAATATTGAATGAGATTTGGACTCATTGAAGTTCAAATGTTGACTGTGGAACTATATTTCTGTTTGCAGAAGCCTTTGAAATGGTAAACTGTCATGCAAGTAACTAGACCCTTTACACAGTAGAAATGACTGCTTTGTACTGCATTTTGACAGCTACATCTCAGTGATGTTTAGCACCAAATGATTTTGAAATTTATATATTTTCAATTTAGAAAAATGAATCAATTTGGTTATTGTATCCATTGGACAATAGCAGCACCTTTCAGACAGTCATGAAAAGAAAGAAGGCCTAGTGTTCTGGAAGGCAATAGCTCTCCTTTAGAAGGTTAGCTTATAATATGTAAGAACAAAACCTAATACAGTCTATGGACAAGTCATCAAAAGAAAAATTAAAAGGATCCTTCCTTATATCTACTCAATTTCTCTGGTCTAACCTAAGCAGACCTGGTCCCTTCCTTCAGCAGGGAGAAATGCCACTCTCACTAAGGCATGACCATTACAATTGTTACTTTTCTCTACTTTAACATTGGATGGCAACTCAGTTTCTATGATGACCCAACCGAAGTTCCACAGTTTAGGAACTTAGAGCACTCTGCCCTGCTTGTGCTTATATGAAAACTCACTTCCACCTCAAATTGGAAGACAGGGTCCTACTTCACATTTGTAGTATTTTCCATCTTGAAGTCATTAAGACAGTGGGATGAATCAGTGCAAATTTTTCATGGGCTGACCTTTTCACTTTCAAACAATACAAAAGGAATTGTACTGCTAGCACCTTCATCCTTCGGCCTATCCATCACCCTGTTTATACTGTCATAAAATTCCTGTGTCTAAATTCATGCAAGGAGAATTGATTCCTAAATATTGCAGCTTGTCCCAGCAAGGAAGTAATAATAATTTTAAATCATACTCTTGCAGAATTCTACCAGGCTACAATAGCATTAAACTCAATGCATTTAGAAAAATTGCCCCCTGAATATGAAATGTAAATTGTTAGATAATGATAACTTTCCTAATAGGGATATGATTTACCAAATGATGAACTATAAATTTTATTTTTCTTGAACTACAGAATTTCATGCATGGATTATATCTTCGTTCTGGAATAGTTTGAAGCCTAATCAATCATTTTTAATGTGCAACTATCCTAATGTATTCCTATTCATGCAGGAAATATCAATGTATTACCTGCAAATTATGACAAAAGAATTATTCCCCACAAAACTCTCCTTTTACACAATCTCAAGAATCTCATTACATAATATAATGAAATATTATGAAATAATCACAGACAATTAAATTAACCTGGTATTATATATGGTACAATAAACTACATGTCAAAAGGTGGTGTTCCTCTTTATTAGGAATGTGCTTTAATTATTACTTGTTCTCACTTCCAGTTACTTATAGCATTCTAACCTATAATCACTGATTTTTTTGACATTTCCACCACCTACAGTATAATCCTAAATATGCAATATTTCTACTTCAAAAGAGTATTTATATGCAATGTTCTATCAGCAGAAATTATTACAGGAAGCAAATAAACACTTAAGTAGTTTATTCATAGATGGATTTTATAGTTACTTTAGTTATAATTGGACTTTTTCCTTTAATTTGTTCTTAATACGTCACATTTACAACACAATTTCTCCCATTCTCATAGATCAGTATCCATTATAAATTTCTGGAACTCATATTAAATTTAAGAATACGATTTATATATTTCTTTATTATATAACATTTGTAAAGAAATGTTAATTCTTTTCAGATAGAGTAATTGTAAAGCAGGCGTAATATATGTTCCCTGATTCTTTTTAATCATAGAGCTTTGAAACCTATCTATGTTATGCTTTCTCCACTTCACCTAGTATCAAAGCAAATTTAGACAAAAATTTGAAAGAAGAGATCAATACACCAAGCCAATAAATGAATGTAAGTAATTGGAATTGAGTTAGAATTAAAAATGAAACAGCTGAAAACCATAAAAAGGTTTAAATAAACAGTAAGTTAAATGAAAAAATTTAAAATATATATACACTTAGCAAATCTGAGTTCAGTGAGAGACAGAGAGACAGAGACAGAGAGCGAGACAGAGAGAGAGGTTAGAGACAGAGAGCACTCAAATAAGTGAAAGCCAAGATGAGAAAGGGAAATACAACAGATTCAGGATTCATAAGAGGATAGGGAAGACTGGGAAAACCCAGCAACGTAATGCCCAGGACCAAAGGATGCATAGGTGATTTCTGTAAGTCCTTCCAAGAACAACTCATTAAAATACTCCTAAAGAACATTAATGAAACAGAAAGAAAACTACACTCCAAACTTGTTTGTAGTGACACCGGCATACTGCTTATCTGAAAAACCACATATAATCCGTCCAATGGAAAATCTATAGAAACATTTCTTGCCTGAATGTCGATGCATAATTTGTGAATAATCTTCTGGATAGCCGACATGAACAATGAATTGAAAACCCATAAACTCTAATCAAAGGGGAACCATACAGAGGGAGAATGTTGGTTCAATATAAGCAAGGCAATCCATGTAAGTCAACACATCAATAGGAAGAAACACATGAATCACAGAATCATGCATATAGTTATACAAAAGCTTTCAATAAGATGCTTTTAGTATGGAAACTCCAGAGAAATTAGAAACCTATGGAATATTTCTCAATATAATTAAGACTATATATTATGAACCTAGTTAACTTTAAGCTTAATCGTAAAAAGGGTAAACCATTACCACTAAAATAAGGATTGAGAGAGTGATGTCCTTGTTCACTACTCCTCTTCAGTATACATTTGGAATTCCTAGACAAAGTAACATAAGCAAGGTATAAACAAGAAAAGATTCCAAATGGGAAAAGAAGAAATGAAGGCCTTCTTTGCAGGTGACTTGATCCTCTATTGAAAGAACCTGTATATATCCAATCCAAGTCCCTTTGGTTGTTCCAAACATTTGGCAAAGCAACAGGGTTTAAAACAAATTCACAGAAATCAGCAGCATAGCATTTCTGTGTGACCACAATGAGAAGAATGAAGCTTAAATCAACTTCTTTTGTAGTAGTATCCAAAAGAAAACACATAGGACTTCCCTTTAGTCTGGAAATGAAGGACCTCTAGGAGGAACATTTTAATAATCTGAAAAAGGCAATTTAATAATGTGTGAAAACATTACATGCTCTTTGGTTTGAAGTACTGACATCAAGAAATTGGAAAACTGACCAAACCAACCTCCTAATTCATAGCAGTACCTATCCATATCCCTACATTATTTAATGAAATAGAAGAAGAAATCTAAAAGATCACATATAAAAATCGAACCAGAATAAACAAAAGCAACAATCAGCAGGAAAAACATTACTGCAAGAATAACAATATTGAACTTGAAACTGTATTATAAAACACACACACAAACACATATTACACATATACACGTATCTACAGACATACGCACAGATATAAATATATTTATAGATATATGTGTCTGTATTTGTGTACATAAATATGTGTATGTATATATATATATAACATATATATATATATATATATATATATATATATATATAATGTTGGTACTGACATTTGAATAGACCTAACTAAAAACATAGAAATGTTCCAGAGACCTATGCCACCTAAGTTTTGATGGAGGAACCAAAATCATCAGAAATAACATCCATGCATAGAAAACTGAAAATAGATAATTATATATCACCTTGCACCAGAACCAACTCCAAATGGATAAAAATAAACCTAGAAACAGGTTCAGGTATCATGCAATATTACAGTATGGAATAGGAGATACCCCATAACTTTGATACCCAGGTCGAAACTTACTAAGTAAAAATCCAGTAACACTATGAATCAAAGAAGGGCTCAATCAATGGGATTGCATGAAACTACACAATTTCTGCATGGCAATGGTCATAGGCAGCAAAGAAATACAAAACACACAGTTTGGAAGACCATCTAGTGAAGATCTAGCTATACAACAGACAAGGGCCTCATATCCAGCTGTACCCAGAGCTTACAAAATTGAATCAACACAGTAAAATCCTCAAAAAAATCAATCACCCTATTTATATGTGGGCTAAAGTATCCAAAAGAAATTTTTCTGGGAATGAAATAAGAATGTCTAATAGACACACGAAGAAATATTCAATATCTCTGTCCATCATAGAAATTCAAATGATTTCAGTTTGTATTTATCATCAGTATGAATTTCTACAAATAAAAAATGATAGTAAGAAAATATGAGCTGTTTTGAAGGCTGTATCACCCTTTACTAAAGTGACACATCTGCTAAACTATTTTGATAATTTTCTTTGAATTTTGGTAAGATATTTGTTCAATGCAAATTTCCAGTGCAGTTATTTGCATATGATGGCTGATAATTTTTGTATTTATTTATTTATTTTGTTGGCAGTGGGGCCTGAACTCTAGGCCTGGGCACTGTCTCAGCTCTTCAGCTCAAGGCAAGTCCTCACTTGACTGACACTGTAACTTCTACCTTTTTCTGCTTATGTGGTGATGAGTAATTGAACCTAGGGCCTCATGCAAACAAGGCAAGCACTGTACCACTGAACTATCTTCCCAGCCCCCGCTGATAATTATTTTATCCTCATTTGGAATATTTATTAGTATACAATTATTTTAGTTGTCCTATTTCATGTGTGTTGGTTTGAATTTTATATTTTTAATATTAACATTTTCACTTTCTATTTTTTAAGCTACCTACCCACTATATATTATATCGGGTATCATATATGATATATTTGGTATAGGATATATAATATATATCATTATATGATATGATGTATATGACATATATGATATTTAAGTGATGACAGGATATATAGGATATGTACACATCATAAATATTACATGATATATACATAGGATGCATATATAAAATATATGATATTTCATATAGTACATATTATATAATATGATGTACATAATGTAAATCTTATAATAATATATGATATATGTTATGTCACATGATTTAAGTACATATATTGCAGCTTTATACATTATATTTAATATATAATGTAATAGATATTCTATATATTATATGTAATCTATGATATATTCTAATATATATGATAAACATTATATATGTTATACCATATACATTATATTATGTGTACCATACATGATATGTGATACATGGTATACTATATATCACATATTACAATGCACATATAATAATATTTATAATATATCATATTGCATTGTGAAACACATGGTTATATGTGACATGTGACATGTGGCAATATATTTTATAAGCATCTATATCACATATGACATATATATAGCATATATTCTACCATTCATACATTATACCTTCTCTCACAGGTGTGGATTCAGCTGCTGTATGCCACCTGCTTCTGGATGTGTACTCTGGTGGCTATTTTACTATGCTCTGGCCACGTGGAGGTCTGTTGGGATGAGGTACAGGAGGGTCAGGGGTGGCTGGCAGTAGAGGCCAGCATGGAGAAGTTTGATGACTGAACCCTGAACCCTAATAGTTCAGAGATCTTCCCAGGGGCTCCAAGAGTGGTATCTACAAGTGTTTGGCTGCTGTGTTCAGTACCCAGAATTTAGAATCAAGCACCAGTACCCACTAGTAGATGGCTCAACATGGTATCCTCCACAAACCCCACTTTGAGTGGAATATTATGCAGCCAGAATGTGTGGGTACAGCTCTGAGGATCATCCAATAAAATTTCTCCCAATGAATTCTAGGGAAAATGGAAACCAAGAGGGGTTTTTGTTTTCTTTTGGGTTGTCTAGTGGTTTCATTTGTCATGGGGAGTGGTGAACATATGCAGCTGTGGATGATGAAATATGGAAGTAGTTGGTGATGATGGGAGGGAAATAATGGGGAAAGAGTGAGGGAAGAGGGTAGGGTACATGATGCCCCCAAAAAGAAATTAAGTCAAGGCCACTGGTATGTTGCAGTTAATTTAAGGATGGTGTGCATGCTTTGAACGCCAATCCTGGTCCATGAACTCATAGGCTGTTTCTTGAATTTAGAATCTCTGAATTGAGCTGAAGGCCTGGAAATTTTCCTCATGTTCTGGGATTTGAACTCTGGCCCTGGGATTTGAACGCATTGCCTTGTCCTTGAACTCTAGGCCTGGGTCTTTAACTCCAAGCCTGGGACTTGAATTCATTAACTAAGCATTGAACTCTTAGCCTGGGACTGCACCTGAACTCAGGTCGTAGGCCTTGATTCTAGGCCTGGAACTTGAACTGGAGGCCTGAACTCATGGCCTGAGCATTGAACTCACAGCCCAGGCATTGAATTCTGGGCCTAGGCCTTGAACTCAAGACCTGCGACTTGAACATGGGACCTGAGCCTTGAATTTGAGGCCTGTATCTTAACTCAGGGCCCAGCTCTTGAATTTGAAATGTAGGATACAAACTTGGGGTCCAGGCCTTGAACTTGGGCCTGAAGCTTGAACTCACATTTCAGGACTAGAACTCAGGTTTGCTTTAAACTCGTGGCCTGGGAACTGAACATATAGTACAGAACATGAATTCAAGCACTGTACCTTGATCTAAGTTCCTAGGCCTTGAGCTCACAATCTGGCCCTCAAACTGGGGCCCTGGATCTTGAACCCACAGCTTTGGCATTGGACTCAAGATCTGGAATTTGACCTTGAAGCCTGGGACTAGAATTCACCATCTGAGGCTTGAACATTTGGTCTGGGCCTTGAAAGCTTGAACTGGGACTTGAATTCTGGGTCTAGGACATGAACTCAATTCCTGGGCACTTAATTCAGTGCTTAGAGCTTGAGCTCTGGACCTGGAACTTCAACTTGGGACTTGAAACTTGAACTCAGAGTCAGAAATCAGAGCTCATAGCTTGAGTTTTGAACTAATGGTATAGGGGTTATACTGGGGCCTTAGACCTTGAAGTAAGGGTCTGGAATTAGAACTCATTTCCTGGGCCAAAAACTCTGGGACTGAGCAATAAACTTGCAGTCTCAGCCTTGAACTGACAGCCTGGACCTTAAACTAACAACCTGGTACTTGAACTAGGGCCCTGGACATTGATTCACTGTCTGGGACTTCAACTTGGGGCTTGGGCCTTGACTTCATAGCCTGGGATTTGAACTCTGGGCCTGAGCCTTGCATTGGAGGCCCAGGCACTTAACTTGGGCCCTGGGCCTTGAACTTGGATCCTGTGTTTTATACTCTGGGGCTGGGACTACAACTTGAGACCTAGGACTTGAAGCCAAGGTATGGCCCTTAAACTCAGGTATGGGCCTTGTACTTGGACCCTAGGACTTGAATTTAACACCACTCTTGAACTCATTCTTTATGCATTAAACTGTTACATGGAACTTGTAGTCATAGCTTGGGAGTTGACTTAGCCTATCGATCTGGAACATGGGTCCTGGGCATTGAACTCATAAACTAGAACTTTAACTCATGGCATGGTATTTGAACTGGGGTCCTAGACCCAGAACTTGGAGCCTGGGATTTTGAACTTGAGGCCTTAAACTCTATGTCTGGGCATTTGACTTCCAGACTGAGCCTTGAATGCACAGCCTAGGCCTTGAATTCATAGCTTGGTACTTGAACTGGACCCAAAACCTTGAACTCAGGGAAAGGCAGATTGGGATTTCAATTTGGAGCCTATGCCTTAAACTCATGACTGGGGCCTTAGTGTCATGATCTGGGCCATGACCCCAAAGCCTGGACCTTGAACTCAGGGCATAGTACTTGAATAGGGCCCCTGGATCTTTCTCTTGGTGCCTGGAACTTGAACTCATAGCCTGTCCCTTTAACACAAAGCCTGGGAGTTTAACTTGGGACCTGGTCCTTGGACTTAGGACATGGGGCTTAAAATGGGGCCCTGAACTTTGCACTCATATCTTTGCCTTGGTACTTAAGCATGGAGCCTGGGCCTTCAACTCCAAGCCTGCGCCTTAACATTTGGGCCTGGGTCTTGAACTAGGGGCCTGGAACTTGAATTAAATGTCTAAGACTTGAACTTGGGACTTTGGCCTTCAACTATCAGCCTGGAATATGAATTTGGGATCTGAGTTTGCATTCATGTCCTCAGCATTTAATGCTATGTCTGCGTCTAGAACTAGAGGACTTGTGACTTGAAATTGGGGTTTCAGACTTTAACAAAGGGCCTGGGACTAGAACTCATACCCTGGCCCTTAAAATCACAGCCTCTGACTTGAAGTGGAGCCCTGGATCTTCAACTTGGGGCCTAGGATTAAAATTGGTGCCTGGAGCTGGGTGCCAGTGGCTCATACCTGTAATCCAAGCTACTCAAGAGGTAGAAATCTCAGGATCCAAGTTCAAGGTCAGCCGGGGCATGAAAGTCCATGATACTCTTATCTCCAATTAACCACCAGAAAATCAGAAGTGGCTCTGTGGCTCAAGTGGTGGAGTCATCCTTGAGCTGAAGAGCTGAGGAACAGTGCCCAGGCCCAGAGTTCAAGAGCCACAACCGACAATTAAAAAAAAAACTCAGGGCCTGAACCTTGAACTCAGGACCTAGACTTGAATTCAAGGCCTGGGATTTTTCTTCATGGCCTAGAACTTGAACTCTGGGCTTGAGATTTGAACAGGTGGCCTAGAGCTTGAACTTGTAGACTTGGCCTTTAATACAAGGCCTGGGAATTGAAATCACAGACTGAGCCCTGGAGCAGATTGTGCCTTGAACCCAGGGCCTGGGCCTTAAACTCACAGCTTGGGCCTTTAACTCAGGACCTAAGACTTAAACTCACAGCCTGGACTAAGAACTCCAGGATAGGATTTCAATTCAGGGCCTAGGCCTTTAACTCACAACTTGGGACTTCAACTCATGGTCTGAGCCTTGAACTTACAGCCCAGGCCTTGAACTTGGGTCCTGGGACTTAAACTATCAGCCTGGGATTTGAGCTTATAGCCTGTGTCTGAAATTCTTGCCCTGGTCCTTGAATTCAGAGCCTGGACTTGAATTCATGGCCTGTTCTTAAAACTTGGGCCTAAGGCCTTGAGCTCAGATCCTAGGCCTTGAACTCAAAGTCATTGAAATCAGCTCTGGGCCTTGAAATCACAGCCAGGCCTTGAACTTGTGACCTGGGATTTGAATTAGGTGCCTAGGACTTGAACTGGGGTCCTTGCCTTGAACTCAGGGCATGGGATTTCAGCTCACAGCCTGGTCCTTGAATGAACACACTAGGACTTGAACTCAGGGCCAGGCCTTGTCCTCACAAACTGTTCTTTGAACTCTGGGCATGGGCCTTAAACTAACAGCATTGGCCTTGATCTTGAGGGCTAGCCTTGAACTCGAGATCTGGAACTTGAACTCAGTTCTGGGCCATGAACTTGGGGCCTAGGTATTGAATTCAGGACCTGGGCCCTGTCCCTGAACTTTTTAGTGCCCAAGGTCAGTGCTAACTACTCAAATCACCACTTGTGTGTGTGTGTGTATGCGTGCATGTGCATGTGCACACGTGTGCACTCAAGGTCATGCACCAATGTGGCAGAAGCATTATCCTTTTTGTTTTGAATTGTAAATCTCATTTTTATCTGAGTGGAAATTCTATCCATCATTGTGTTCCTCACTTTTTGCTTGTTTTCCTCTTTATTTATTTCCTTTTATCTAAAAATGAGGGGGCCATGCTGGAGGATAGGGTGTGATGTGCATGTGGGAAAGACTGTTTCTACTTGTTTGTTTTCTATGGAATGGTGGAAGGAGGGGGATTGTTAGGCCACACACACACACACACACACACACACACACACACACACACGTGCATGTGTGTGCATACATAGAGGGCTGAGAGAAGTTTCTGGAACCAGGCCTGATTTACCACAAGGTGTTCTCTAGCATGCCAGCTGCTTTTTCCTGAGAGTTGGGTTACGAATTGAAGTTGACCACAGGCCTCGTCCACAGACAACCCATGAACCCCATACACCATATCCAGAAGATGGCCTGCCCTGCAGTGGGGAGACCAAACAGGCTCCAAAACATACCACAGGGTTTGTTATATTGTTGTTGTTGTTTACTTGTTTGTTCTTTCTCAAGAGAGACCAGGGAATCCAGTGAGAGGCACTTTGTCAAATGGAAGAATTTTTGTTTTCCTCCTCCCTTCTCCTCCTCCTCCTCCTGTTCCTCTCCCTCTCCATCTCCCTCCTCTTCCTCCTCCTCCTCCTCCTCCTCCTTTTGATCCCTATGTTGAAGATCTCAAAATAATTATTGAATTATTGTTGTTCTTTGTTTGTTTGGAACTGTTTTCCTGAGGATTGTGTCTTGCACAGAGCATCCAGGTTCCTCCCTGGTGGAAGTGGAGTACATAGATGAGGCCCATTGTGGCAGGGCTGGTTTGTTCTGGAAGGTTGCCTTTCATAGCTTGGATCAAGTAGGGCTGGTCATCTCTCTCTTGCCTCCGGGAGAGGAGCCTCAGGAACAGGGTATGGAAAACCCAGGGAGGAAGCAAAGGAAGGAAGGGAGGGAAGAAAAGGAGGAAGGAGGGGAGATGGGGAGACAAAGGAAAAATGAATGGAGGGCAGGGAAGGAGGGAGGAAGCAAGGAGGGAAAAAAAGGAGAAAAGGAAGGAATAGATGGAAGGAAGGAGGGGAGAGGGTAGGAAGGAGGGAGGGAAAAGGTAAGTAGGGAGAAGGGTAGAATGGGAAAGGGAAGGAAGAGAGGAAGGAAAATAGGAAAAGAAAAGGATGGAGGAAGAAAGAGAGGAGAGAGAGGGAAAAAGGAAGGGAAGGGGGAAGGAAGAGAGGAAAGAAGAAATTGAGGGAGGAAGGGAAGAAGGAAGGAAGAAGTGTAAGAAGGGAGGATGGAAGGAGGGAAGGAAGAGAGGAAGGGAGAAATAAATGAAGGAAGAAAAAGAAGAAGGAAGAGATGAAAGAGGGGAGGGAGAAAGAAGAAAGGAAGAAAGGAGAAAGGAAGGAAGGAAGGAAGGAAGGAAGGAAGGAAGGAAGGAAGGAAGGAAGGAAAGAAAGAAGAAAGAAAGAAAGAAGGGAAGGTAGAATGGAAGGAGGGCAGGAGGAAGGAAGGAGGAGTGGCTTTGGACAGTTTTGCATATTTTTTCATGTCAATATTTCCAATACAGGAGAATTTGAAGTTTTCCCATATTACTAAATCTGCTTTAATTTCCTTTTTCAAATTATTAATTTGAATTATTAAGGTTCTTCACTTCCCTGCTTAAGAATTGCTCTACGTGTTTTCTTTTGGAGGCTACGACAAAAGAAGTTGCTTTTGTGATTTAAACTTCAATCTTCTCATTGTGGGCATGCAGAAATGCCGCTGATTTCTGTGAGTTCTTTTAAGCCCTGTTATTTTGCTAAAGGTATGGAACAGCCAAAAGGACTTGGGATTGTTGTCTATAGGCTTCTTTCAGTAGAGGATCAATTCATCTGCAAAGAAGAGTTACTTTTTGACTTTCCATATTTGGATCCTTTTTAAAAAAATAAACTTGCAGTATTAACTTGCCTAGGAATTCCAATTGTATACTGAAGATGAGTAGAAAGCAATGACTGTCTTTGTATGGTGGACTCTCTTCCCCATTAGATTTTGATGCATTGGCGAGGAAGAGTCCTTAACAACAGGGTGCTACATGAATTCGAGTCCTACCAGTGGGTGTGGACTCCCATCAATAACCAGGGGGCATCAGGCCCAGGAGAAGCCTTTCTTTTTCAGGGGAAGACAACTGGGTAAAGAAAAGAGACCTCGGGAGGTGAGAACAAGCCCGTCAACCTTTCTGTATTGTGTTGTATTGTTCTTTTTTTCTGTTTTCAGAGGGGAAATTGTCTGGGGGCCTAAGACAGAGAGGCTGGATGCAGTGGGATTCAGGCCCGGGTGTTCAAGGGATGCCTTGACCCTCTTCTGAGGGTCCTTTTTGGGAGGGATGCCTGTTCTTCTCCCGGGGAAGGGGTTCTTGTTGGGAGGGATGAGTATTCCCCTGGCTGGGACCATAGAGATACTGAATTTAATCAGGAAAACAGAAATTTTGTCCATTTGATAGCAGTTATTGTGGGAAGAGAATTAGCCTATAATAAAAGATTAAAAAGGAGAAAATTTTACTTTGTCTCCCATTCTGTATATGATTGTGTCTGTCTGTGTCTGCTCTTGCTTCTGCTCTTGCTTGCTATCATTGTGACTGGATTTATTTCACCGGAAGACATAGGCCTGGTGAGTCAGCCAGGAGACACCTGGATGTCTGCAGGATAATGTTCAGGCCTAGCCACTGTACTTTACTTTGATGACTTTGTAATCACTAACTACTAGTTCTCTTTTGTAACTTGCTTCTTTGTCAATTATGAAACTGCCACTGACCACCTGCAAGTGGCCCCAGCAAGATCTCAGCCTCAGGCCTTGGCCCAGTGAGTCTGAGTATGAGGGAGAACCTGCCAGTCTGAGGAGATGACCACTAGGGACTTATTTCCCTTGCCCCAAGATGACTTTGAATTCTCCTGAGCCTTGGAAGGCCGCTGGCTCAACATTTTCAGGAATCTAAAAAAAAATCCTCTGGAGGTAAGTGTAAGGGGGTCGAGTCCCCTGGTAAAGTAGAGTTAAGTCCCACTTGTACATGGTGGTAAGATGTTGCCCCATTTACTGAGACCTGATTTTGTCTTTGTGGCCACTTGTCTGTTTTGTTTACTTTGGTGTCTTTTCTGGGTGACAGTGGTAGGCTCATTCAGCAGACTCTGGATTCAGCTTGCTAAGTAGAAGTGGCACAGAATCCTGGTAGGGATGAGCTAGAGGCCCATTAGGCCCCAACTCATCCCTTAGTTTTTGTCTTGTCTTGTTTTGTGTTAGAATTGGTACCAGTTTTAAATATGGATCCTTGGTTTTTGTGTTTATTTGTGTTTTTGTTATTTATTTGAATATCTCTGGGGGAATAAAAGTTTCAGCCTCCAGCCTGGCCTGTTCACAGACCTTCCATGTCCCCCTCTCTGTGGGGCATGAAAGTTGTTGGATGAGTTTGGGCCTCTTCAAGGATCAGGCTGCATTTTCTCCCTGTAAAGGCTGCCTGAGAGGAGTGTGTAGACTGCTGTTAGCCAGGTTCAGAGACATTTAGCTGGTCCTGTTTAGTTTCAGGTGACTACCCACTCTGCCTTCCTCCAACTATGGATATCCAAAAGACCAATTGTTAAAATGCTTTGCTAAACATGCAAGCCCTGGAAAAATAGAGCTCAATAAATGTACTTTGTTAAAAAAAATCTTGCCTTAAATTCTTGTTATTTAAAAATCCTAGAAAATGTACCACTGGTTTTTATTTTTGTGCACTTTAAGATCTGTGTGAGTGTATGTTTTGTATGTGTGCAAATATGTTCAAAATAAAACTTGTGGAAGTGGCACTGTGGCTCAAGTGCTACAACACTTCCTTTAATCTGAAGAGCTGAGGGACAGCGCCCAGGCCCAGAGTTGAAGCCCCATGACCAACCAAAATAAAAGAGAAAGAGAGAGAGAGAGAGAGAGAGAGAGAGAGAGAGAGAGAGAGAGAGAGAGAGAGAGAGAGAGAGAGAGAGATGCAAAATAAAACTTGTTTAAACAATTTGTTTTTTCCCTTCCACTCCCCAAGTTATACCAATATCAAATATAGTGAAAGAGGTTATACAACAGGGACATACAAAGCAACCAAAAAATCATGCGGTACCTTATAAATACATTAGAAACAATAGCAAGAAAGAAAAATCCACTTGTGTCCTTATACATTTTAACCCATTGCAACAATGATATGTACAAGACACTATGTTGAAAAATGAACTCTATAATTTAGGTGGGGGGGAATGTAGTTTTAGAAATTGGAGGGAAGGGATGGTAGGGGAAAAACAAAGAAAGGCAACAATGCTTGATAAGAAATGTACTCATTACCTTGCTCATGTGATTGTAGCCCCTCTGTAGAGTTTCACAATACAAAATTTATTAAAAAATAAAACTTGTCAGTATGCTATAAGAATTCAGAGAATTTAAGTTTAAAATGCAAGTGGTTATGATGTTTGGACATTACCAAAAATTTTTAAAAAAATTTTCACATTGTTTTAAAAGGCATTTTAAGGTTTTTTTTAAATCTTAAAAGTTAAAAATCAGGTATTTTAAAACACGTAAGTCTGTTTACACTGTAATTATTTGGCTTAACCAAAAGGCATTGACTGTTTGAGATTTAGTTCCCTCTGATAAAATTTGGGGATAAATGTTAAAAATTTAAATATAATAATTTGTTTAACATTGTCAAAGACTTTACCTGTTTTGTCTTTCTAAAACTATGTATTACATTCAAGATCCAGAGAAAAGAAAATGGAAAAAGTTAAAAGCAAACAGAAGACTTTTTTAGAGGTGAGAGGTGAACAGGCAGAAGTGCAGCTCAACCAGGCCTAAGGGAATTCATGCATGATGAAAGAGGATAAACTTGCCAAAAGGCAGTTCATCTAACCCTAATGAGTTGAATTGGATGCATGCCCATTCCATAGGAGAATTCGAGTGGCCCGTATTTGCCCTTTTCTTTCCAGACAGATACTGAAAACCTGATGATAAAAATGAGTGATGTGATTGGTAGTGCTAAAATTGCCCCTCAGATGTATAAATTTAGCTTCGTGGTGGTGGTGATTGTAATTCATGCAATAAAAGAATTGTTATTTGAGTTCAAATTTTTTTAAAGAAATTGTTTAAAAGAAGCAGCCAAGAGGCAATGAGATTTCAAGGAATTTCTCAAAATGCAACAAAAAACTAAGGGATAAAATATTAAAGCAAAGATGAATGAGTCTTAAAAAAATTAAAATGGAATCCTGGATATAAAGTTCAAAAGTAAAATTTTTTTAGCATTTGCCACAAAGTGCAAAAAAATTAGGATTACCAAAATAATTGCTATTTCAGTTTGCTCTTATAACAATTTGCTCTTGTAACAATTCCCAGCAGGTCCAAGAAAGAAGTGAAGATTCTTACAAGTTTGTTAGATGTAACTTTGTCTCAATAAATTCCAGGTAAAGCATGCTTAAAAGCTATTTCTATGTTGACCATGTTAATTTTAATTGGAGTAAGGTGGCCATTTGTAAAGACTCATTGATCTGCAAACTGGTTCAAAGCCAACACAGGCAGAAAATGGTCCCTGTGAGATGGTCACCTCTAATCAGTGAACAGAGTGAAAAAGAAAAACAAACCACAACAAAAGAAGCAGGGTTTCTTTGGGACAGAAAGTGGCAGAAGACTAGCCTTGAGCTGAACAGCTGAGGGACAGCACTGAGCCCCTAAGTTCAAGTCCAGTGACTAACCAAGGGAAATGTCAATGGCACATTTCTCTCAGCATAAAAAAAGACAATCCTGGGACAAAAGCAATGATGGAGTATTCGGAGGCAGTAAGTCATTGCTTGGATGACAGAAATAATGACAGAGTCTAGTCATTTCTGTGTGGCCCGTCAAAAATTGGCCAGAGCCAGGAGGTCATGGGAAGGTAGTTTGTAAGCATGCCTAATGCCCATGACTATCTACCTTGTAAAGGGACAGGAATTTGCAAGTCCACTGTGATAGTACTAAAAAGCTAAGTTTATAAAATGTGGGGATAGTTTAAATCCCAACCTCTGTATGTGCCAAAAGCCCTAATGGCAGTAATTTTTGAGCTGACAATATAGCTACACAAAATTCTTCCATTCAGGAAAAAATGTTTGTAAACCTGAGAGTGTGCTCATATTGCTATCTAACTAAAGCTTCCATAGGTAATTTAGGTATTGTTAGAGTCACAAAGATTAGGTTCCTCAGCCAACCAGAAAAATGCTTTTGTAAACCAAAGTGCTAAATGGGTTACACAGTTGTAGTCTCTGCCCCCCCCAAAAAAGAGAAGGTTTGTGCAGTTGTCAAAAGTTAAAATATTGTTCTTAATGACATCTACCCCTGGTAACCTCATTGTAAAATAGGCTAAGGCTATAGGTTCCTGGCTATGTATGATCACTGCCTCTGATGTCAGTTTAAAGAAGTTACAGAAGATAGAACTTCACCCATCAACACCTTTTTAAGATCAAGGGTCTAGAGTCAGTTTCTAAAAATAAATAAAAAAAATGTTAGGGCCTAAAAAATAGTGATATATGTGTGCAAGTGTGGACATTGCAGCTGTTGCAGATGGTTACAAAACCAAGTCTTCTATGTTTATTTACAAAAATACTTGGTTAGTAAAGAGTTGTTAACTTGGTATATTGTCCTGGGCTATTGTCTAAGCTGTCTTAAAAACCAGAGGGGCCACAGACTGCCAAGCTTATGTAATATATGCTTAACCAGTATGTGTGGAAATTTGCAGCCCAGCAAGAGGTGTGGCTGCCACTGAGAGACCCTGCTGCTGCTATAACCTGAAAGTCACCTGGAAGAAATCTACATTGTCAATTTTTATGTACTTATTGGATTATTATTGACTTATTGTCATCATCTGATATTTGTAATTTATGATTGTTACTATTTACTTATTTGTGTTATTTATTTAGTAATTATCATCATTGGACACTTGCTTTTTATTACCATTATTATTTATTTATGTGTTGTTGTTCATTTTTATGTATTTATTATCTATCATTATTTGATATTTGTGATTTAGTAACATAATTAATTTGTCATTTTCTGTGTGGGGTATATGAGTGTGTATGTGTGTGTGTGTGTCTGTGTTTTGTGCTGGTCCTAGGGATTGACCTCAGGTCCTGGGCATTGTCTCTGAGCTGTTTGTGCCCAAGGCTAGCACCCTACCACTTGAGCCAAAGTCCCACTGCTGGATTTTTTGTTTGTTTTTTGGTTGTTGTCATTTTTATTTTCTGATGACGGAGTTGAAAGCCTCATGGAGTTTTCCTGCTCGAGGGGTTGACTTTGAGCCTGCAACACTGCAGCTTTTAGCCTCCTGGGTGCTCAGGATGACTGGTTGGGGGTGTAGGATGAGTGGAGGCATGGGAGATGGGGGGCACTAACAATGGTGTGTTGTCCTGCACAGTAGCCTCTCTGCTGAAGGGGACCAAGGGCATCTACACCAAGAACAAAAGGAGGGCTGGCAATTCTTCAAGATCATGCTTGTGGTAATTGCTTGGTAATATCTTATTTTTATTCTTGTCAGTTGTGGGTCATGAAATCTGGGTCTGGGCACTGTCCCTCAGTTCTTCAGCTCAAGGCTAGCACTCTACCACTTGAGCCACAGCACCACTTCCAGCTTTTTTCTGCTTATGTGTGCTGAAAAATTAAACCCAGGGTCTCATGCATGCAAGGTAAGTACTCTAACACTGAGCTACTTTCCCTGCCCATTTTTTTGTTTTCATTTCATTTCTATACCCCAGGGGCTTAAACCCAGGGCCTTGAACTCAAAGCCTTAAACCAAGGGCCTTGAGTTCAGGACCATGAACTCAGGGCCTGAAACTAAGTGACTTGAATCCAGTGCCTTGAATTCAGGGCCTTGAACTCAGGGCAGTAAGTGAAGGGCCTTGAGCTCTTCCTTCCTTCCTACCTTCCTTGCTTCCTTTCTTCTCTCCCTTCTGCCCTCCCTCCCTCCTTCCTTGCTTCCTTCCTTCTTTCAAACTCTGCTCCTTCCTTCTTTTCTTCCTTCCTTCCTTCCTTCCTTCCTTCCTTCCTTCCTTCCTTCCTTCCTTCCTTCTGTCTCTCTCTCTCTTTCTCTTTCTATCTTTCCTTCCTCAGGCAATCAAAAATACAAATAGAACACAAAGTGGCAAGGCTGTAACTTACCGGCCGGGTTTTTGTGACTCTATGGTGGGGCGTCTGGAGGGTCTTATGAGGGGGATCCTGGACGAGCCCCCAGAAATGTTGTGCAGACTAGGGACCTCCTAAAGACCACCAGAAACCACAACCAATGCAAACAGCAAAAGGGTTGTTTATATGCAAGCTTGAGCTTGGTCCTCCGTGCACTCAGTAATCGGTGTCATTAAGAGGCCCCCAGCACAAAATCAACACAGCTTTTATAGCATTTAACAAACAAGTTTAGGGGATTTACACACAAGCAGTTACATGATTGGTTAACATTTATAAAGATTGCATAGTCACTTTTTATTGGCCCATGTACCGATGTTTGCATCAACCCTAACTGTACTACCCATTTTCTGAACTATTGGTCCACGTTTGATGGTTTGATGGTTGCAAAACTGATATGTTCTGTTCCTGGAACACTTGGGCAATTGTTCTGTTTCTTAAGGATGGGCAGGGTTGATGGCAACCATGAATTGTTTTTATTTTCTCTCTTGGGGTTACTCTGAGGGCAGCCTAGCACATGATTGTGGGGTAATCTCAAAATGGAGTTACTTTAGCTCTTCATATATATGATACATATATTTTATATATATTCCTATATTATCTATTATTTTATATTACATTATTATATATTACTACCACTCACCAACCACACAATCAACCAACCAACTCACTAAACAACCATCTAATCAACTCATCCTACAACCAACTAATCAATAAGCCCACCACTCCACTCACCAACCACCCACCCAACCAACAAACCCACCAACCACCAAACAACCCATCACCTGACCAACTGACCAACCCTTCTTTTCTGAGTGATGTCAGATCTGTGCCAGTGGTCATTACAGAACCATTCCTGTGATGAAACCCAAAACTCTAATTCTGTTTCATTCCAGTGACTGCCAAGTATCTCTTGTCCTCCCGCTCCTTTCCCCAGGGCATCCTGAACCTGACTCAGGACTTCCTGCTTTCCTTGGCCCTCTAAGTCTGTAAGGGCTGGCATGGCACTGTACCTGCCCCAGATGGTGATCCAGCACATCTAGGGCAATGGCAGTGCATGAGGAGAAGCGCAGCTGTTGGCCCCTGTCCCCCCAGATCCAGCCTGGGGCCCTAGGAACATGTCAGACAAGGTCCTGAGTACCTTTTCTTGAGAAAGTAACCAACAGAAGTGGCCTCTGTTTGCACTTCCCTCTCCTTGTAATTTATTTAAAGTTATTTACCCCCCCTTCTGACTCAGAAGTTGTCTGGGGCTGGATCAAATCCTGACTGGTCTTGAACAATCCATGCAGAATAGCTTGGAGTTGAACTTGTGACCTTTAGTCTTTAAATTCCCCACTCCACACACATGGTTGGGATTACAGGTAATTACCAGGCACTAGGCCTGCCCACTTAGTTTTGCTATTGTGTCTTTCATTATGTTGTTGTTGTTGTTGTTGTTGTTTTTCCAAGGCTGAGGACCAAACCCAGGGCCTTGTGCACACCGGGCGGGCACCCTTCCGCTGGGCTAAACCCTCAGCCCCTGTTGTTGTTGTTTTTATTATTATTGTTTTTTACTATTATGATCATCATCTTATTTTTTGTGGTTATTATTACTATTATTATTTGCCACTCCTGGGGTTGGAACTCAGGACCTGGGTGCTGTCCTTGATCTTCTTTTGCTGAAAGCAAGTGTTCTACTGTTTGAGCCACAGCACCACTACTGGTTTTGGGTGATTCATGGGTATTGAGAGTCTCATGGCCTTTCTTGTCCCAGGCTGGCTTCAAACTGTTCTCAGCACTGACACACACACACACACAAACACACATGCACACACACACACACATGTGTATGTGCACACTTCCATACACACTGGCAATCTCTGTAAGCATGAGCCAATGGTGTCACTGCCTTACAATCCCAGGTGCCATGGATGCCTGGTTCTGGAAGGATCTGATAGCACACAGGACAGCAGGCAAGGCCTTCTCTCCTCTTTCTCTTTGTCAGAGGTCTGAGCTCCTTCTTCTTTCCTCCTTCCTTTCTCCTCTTCTTCATTCCTTCCTGAAGTGGACCCTGAGATGGAGCCCAAGAAGGTATGATTCCATCTTGAGCTTTGCTTTATTCTAGGGATTTTTAGATTCAATGGATGGACCTAGTTCTCAAAATGAAAAAGATGCATCTGGTGCCCCCCCGGCCTTAACATCCTAACCCACCCTTGATTGTTCAGTTAAAGACTGACCAATAAAGTAGATAAGTTGTAATCTTGCTCAGCACCACCTACTTACAGGAGAAAGCCTTCCTTCTCCCACACCTTTTGCTGCCAAATTGTGTGCCAATTGAAGCCAAAATGATAGGATGTAACTGCTAGGATGGAAACCCCCTCTTCATGCTGGAAACCCTATAAAAACCCTGTTGAACATGTGGTCGGGACTCACAACTCTGACCTGCTACATCGGTGAGGATTGTTAGTCCAGGCTCGAGCTTTCAATAAATAGCTCTCATGTACTTGCATCGGATTCAGTTCTTTGGTGGTCTTTGGAGGTCTGTGGCTTTGCACAACCTATTTCTTGGGGCTCCCTAGGATCCCCCAGACCCCAGGACTCCCGAACCTGAGAGTCAGACCCCGATTGGTGAGTTTCCTGCTTTCTTTGTCTCGTTTGGTCACTTGATTGTTTTGTTTTCAGGGACAGAGATCTGAATCTGCGTGGGTTGGCAAAAGACTCAGTTGGATGCACTGGTAACTTCGCAGACTGGGTGTCTTGGAAGACATTCCAGACCCCCTGGAGGGCAAAGGATGAATTCCCTTGACTGCAGACCCTCACCTGATTTCCTGGAGGGAAATGGGACCAGGCAGGTCACTCCTGCAGAAAGGCATGAGGCTGACGTCTCCTTTCAGTGTTTTTAGTGTGTGCCTTCAGTCGATGGGAGAATTTGTAGATGTGCATCTCTGTTACTTTGGAGTCTAGCTGTTGCTTATGATTTTATGTTTTTTGTTTGATGGATGACATGGAACAGACTCTGACCACCCCACTTTCCCTCCTGACTGACCATTTCAAGGATGTAAAAGAAAGAGCATACAATTTGAGTGTGGAAATTAAAAAAGGAAAACTGTCCACTAATTTGGCCAAGGTAGGAAGTGTCCAACAGGGAAAGGAAGAAAGCCCCGCAGCTTTCCTAGAAAGGGTCATGGAAGCTTTCCGACAGTACACCCCCATGGACCTTGAGGCACCTGAGACTAGAGCAGCTCTCGTGATGGCATTTGTAAATCAGGCGGCACCTGACATTAAGAGAAAGTTGCAAAAAGTAGAGATTAGGAGAAAAGAGTTTGCAGGACCTAATAAAAACAACAAAAACAACAGGGAGACTCAAGAGGAAAAGCAAAAAAGGATGAGGGCTGAAGAAAGAAAGTCCAGGGCAGCAGAGCATGCCCAACAGACTTGAGAAATGGCCAAGATCCTCCTTGTGGCCATAACAAGTCCCTTGGATGAGAAAAGATGACAGCTACAAGACTTGACAAAAGACCAAGTTAAGGATTCCAACCCAAGAGAGCACTCTAAGTTACAGAAAGATCAGTGTCATTACTGCAAAGAATTGGGGTAGAAATTGCCCCAAGACAAACCCTAGATGAAAGAGTTATGAATCTGGCGAGACTCCCACCACTGTGTGTTGGTTTCAGTGACTGGGGGGAGTGGATTTGGTTCCCCTCTCCGAACCCAGGATAACCGTCAAAGTTGGGGGGACTCCTATCAATTTCCTAGTAGACACTGGGGCTCAACATTCGGTCCTCCTCCAGCCCCAAGGAAAACTATCATACAAAACATCATGGGTACAAGGAGCTACTGGTATGAATCAATATGCATGAACTACCCAAAGAATGGGGGACCTTGGCATAGACCAGGTATCCCACTCACTCATGGTCATCCCTGAATGCCCTTACCCCCTATTGGGAAGGGATCTCCTCACCAAAATGGGGGCCCAAATTCACTTCTACCTGGACAGAGCATCAGTCCTGGATCAACAGGACCACCCTATCCAGGTCTTAACACTTAATCTAGATGATGAGTATTGCCTGCACCAAAGCCTGTCACCACCTGAGGGTGACCTAGACTATTAGCTACAAACCTTCCCTGAGGCTTGGGCCAAAACTGGAGGAATGGGGTTAGCCAGGGATTGATCGGCCATTTATATAGAATTAAAGCTCGGAGCCAATCCAGCTAGGGTCAAGCAATACCCCATGTCACTGGAGGCCAGAAGAGGAATCACACCCCACATCCGGAACCTAGTGGAATTGGGCATGTTGCAACCTTGCCAATTAGCCTGAAACACCCCATTGTTACCAGTCTGCAAGCCACAATTGAAGGGCTATAGGCTGGTCCAGGACTTGATAGAAGTGAACAAATGGGTCATGTATACACATCCAACAGTTGCAAACCCATACACTCTTCTTAGCTCCCTACCACCAGACCAGCAATGGTACACTGTCCTAGATTTAAAAGATGCTTTTTTCAGTCTGCCCCTGGCTGCAAAAAGTCAGGACATGTTTGCCTTTGAGTGGACAGACCTTGATAAGGGCATCAGTGGGTAACTTACTTGGACGCAGTTGCCATAGGGATTCAAGAATTCGCCCACCATCTTTGATGAGGCACTTCATGAGGACTTGGGTGAGTTCTGCACTGAACACCTCAATTTGACACTCCTACAATATGTAGATGATCTGTTAATTGCAGCTGGGAGTCATGCAGAGTGCCTAAAGGGGACTAAGGATTTGGCCAGATGCTAGGAGACTTTGGGTACCGAGTCTCTGTCAAAAAGGCCCAGATTTGTAAGTCTGAAGTGAACTATTTGGGGTACCTGCTGAGAGAAGGCTAAAGGTGGCTAACCCAGGCGAGAAAGGACACTGTGATAACACACCCAGGCCCCAGAATCATCACCAGGTATAAGAGTTCTTGGGTCAGTGGGCTTTTGCCAGCTGTGGATACCTGGGTTGCAGAATTGGCCAATCTCCTTTATGTAGCCACTAAAGAAGGACAACAATGGCTTTGGAATAATGAGATGGAAGAGTCCTTCAAACCACTAAAAACAGCCCTCTTATCTGCCCCAGCACTTGGGCTGCCTTCCACTTATATGTGGATGAAAGCAAGGGCATAGCCAAGGGAGTACTTACTCAATACCTGGGCCCCTGGCAGAGGCCTGTGGCCTATCTTCCAAAAAAACCTGGACCCTGTTGCTGCTGGGTGGCCTCCTTGCCTACAAGTGATAGATGCCACTACCCTGTTGGTCAAAGGCACAGATAAGTTAATGTTGGGCCAGGAGCTACATATTACTACCCCTCGCACCATCGAAGGGGTGCTCAAGCAACCACCTGACCATTGGCTTAGCAATGCCCTTATTTACTCATTATCAAAGTCTACTGCTAAACCCTCCCAGAATCACCTTGCAGACACCAGTTATCCTAAACCCAGCCACCTTGATGCCTGATCCTGTTCTGAATGCCCCACTTCATGACTGCGGTGAGTTCTGGCACAAGTACATGGAATCTGAGCTGACTTAAAGGATCAGCCTCTGCCATATGCAGACCTTGTCTGGTATACTGATAGAAGCAGTTTCATCAAGAATGGATGGAGGCAGTAGTAGTAGCTGAGACTGAGGTAATCTGGGCTGAGCCAATTCTAGCTGAAACATCAGCACAGTGGGCAGAATTGACATGTTGGCTCTAACCAAAGCTCTGACTTTAGAAAAAGGCAGGAAACTGACCATGTATACTGACAGCCAATATGCCTTTGCTACTGCCCAAGTACACAGGGCTATTAAAGGGAACAAGGACTGTTAATGGCTGAAGGGAAAGTTATTAAAAACTAAGAAGAAATCCTTGCCCTGATAGCAGCTTTATGCCTACCAGATAAGCTGGCCATAGTGCATCGTCCAGGACACCAAAAGTCTAAAGACTCAGTGTCCCGAGGAAATAACTTCACAGATAAAGCTGCAAGGGAGGTAGCTCTCCAAGTGAGCCAGACCCTAGTAGCCACCTTACCTGACCCTGGACTGAGAGACCTCTCCAAGATACCTAACTATACCAAAGAAAAGTTGGGATGGATTAAGCAATTGCCCAGGGCACAGTGCCTGCATGGATGGTGGAGAGATTCTAGATGTAACATTTTTGTTTCCTGAAAAGCTGGGAAATCAAGTCCTGTAGAAAATGCACTGCTCCACCCACATGATGATCAGGAAGATGCAACATTTGCTGAGACATGCACAAATTAGAATAAAGGATGCTAATTCAAAGATTGAACAAATTGTCACTAATTGTAAAGCCTAATGGATGACACCCACCACTCCAGAAACCCTGGTTCTCAACTGAGAGGCGACAAGCCCAGAGCACACTGGTAAGTTGACTTCACTGAGGTAAAGCCTGGTAAATACGGTTATAAGTATCTGCTTTTTTGGACACTTATTCAGGATGGTTGAAGCCTTTCCAACCAAATGAGAAATGGTGCAGACAGTGACCAAGAAATTACTGGAAGACATCTTACCCAGGTATGGTCTCCACACCATGATTGGATCAGATAATGGACCAGTGTTTGTTTCTAAGGTAACACAGGGAGTTATGTCTATTCTTGGGGCTGATTGGAAATTACATTGTGCTTATAGACCCCAAAGCTCAGGACAGGTAGAGAGAAGAATGAACAGAACTTTAAAAGAGACCCTGACTAAATTGACCATGGAGACTGGCAGAGGCTGGGTGTCTCTCCTTGCATGTGCACTCAACAGGGTATGTAACTCCCCATACAAAATGGGATTGACTCCCTTTGAAATCATGTTTGGTGTCTACCCCCCTATCATTCCCAACTTGCAGTCTCACTTATCAGCTGAACTGGATGACTATGAACTCTTATCCTCTCTCAAGGGTCTACAGAGGGTCCATCAGGAGGTATGGCCTAAGCCAAAAGCCTTTTATAGCACAGGACTTTCCCCAAACCACACTGCTATTAAACAGGAGTTTGGGTCTATGTGAAGCTCCACCAACAGGAAAGCCTGCAAACCCCTGGAAGAGACCAGACGCAGTGGTACTGATGACCCCCACTGCATTCAAGGTCGTCAGAATTGCCACTTGGGTACATTACACTCATGTGCACCCAGCAGACCTGTTTGCTGTGAGAGAAGATTTCCTACCACAATGGCACCTTTCCTGCAGCAAGGACAATCCCCTCAAGCTCTAGCTCCAATGCACTGGATCACAGTGACATTGTTTTTTTTTTTTCCCTGAGCCCATTCCTAGCACTAAGTGACACCAGTCCCCACACCCCTTTTAATTAGTAACCCTGAAACGCGAATAGGGCCCAGCTCCCCTGTTTCCCCGACTTAACCTTTGATATCTGCCAGCTAGGAAAGAACACTAAGCCTGTGTTCACTACTGGGCTGGGCTATGGTAATCCTCTTCCGTCCAGATGTGCATACTGTTCATTTTATGCTTGCCCTGAGGCTAGTCGATATGCATCATGTGGGGGGCCCCAGGACTATTGCTGCTCCTGTTGGGGCTGTGAAACTTTCACTACATATTGGACAGCTAGTGAAGGAGACTCAATAAGTGTAGTTAGAAATGAACCAAGGATCAGGCTTAAGTTCACAGAAGCAAGAAAAAAGGACCAGAGTGGAGAAAGGGGAGGACATGAGGACTACAACTTTACAAATGTCAATTGGGATGGAGTGTGATTATCCTGACTGGAGATGTAGGGATCCTCTTTAATCTCAGGCTTCTTAAGAGCCTGATCTCCCCTAAGGAGGCACTGAGACCTAATCCAGTCTGTCCCTAGCCTCATTGGGCAGACCAAAAAGGAGTACTACCCCTAAAGCACCACTACCAAAAGCCTCATAGAAAGTACCTCCCATACTTCAACACCCTCTGTAGAAAACCCTCTTTGGAACTTGTTAGTAAGTGCCTATCAGGTAATCAATGCTTCACAACTGGACCTTACCAAATCTTGCTGGCTTTGCTATGATATTAGACCCCCTTTTATGAAGGAACAGCTGTAATGGTAACTCACACAGAATCTGATAACATAGGACAGTGTCCTTGACAGCAACAGTGAAATGTAAAACTCACTTTGCAAACAATAACAGGTAAAGGACTATGTGTGGGAAAGGTTCCCCCCCCCCAGCATCAACAGCTATGTAATCAGACAATAGAGATGGTGATGGGGAAATATCTTGTATTCCCTGAAAAGAGATGGTGGGCCTGTGTCTCAGTACTTACCCCATGTATCCATGCAACAGTACTGAGTCAGGCACCGGACTTCTGCGTCCTCGTACAATTGGTACCTAAGTTAAGAAGAAATCTATCAACTACTGGGAGATGGTACTCATGTCAAAGAGGGAGGTAATAACTGCTGTCACATTCATTGTTCTTGTGGGATTAGGCCTAGCAGTGGCAGGGACTGGAGTGTCTTCTCTGGTACTCCAAAACAAATATTACAATGAATTGAGAGCTTCAATAGATGCAAACATAAAAGAAATGGAGGACTCCATCTCTCTCTTAGAGGAATCTCTCACCTCATTAGATGAATGGTACTGCAAAAGCGTAGGGGTCTAGATTTACTCTTCCTTCCACAAGGTGGGCTTTGAGTTGCATTGGGGGAGGAATGCTGTTTTTACATTGATCATTCTGGAGTCATAAAGGAGTTGATGTCCAAGGTCAGAGAATGGCTGGCAAGAAGAAAGCAAGAGCAAGAGAAATCTAAAGGATGGTTTCAATCATGGTTTAACTCTTCCCCTTAGCTGACAATGTTGGTCTCAATGCTGTTAAGGCCCCAACTCATACATAGTGTTGTCCATTGGGAAATGTATACTCAACAGATTATTGTCCTTTATAAAAGAGAATGTTTAGCAAAGGCCAATTAATGGTCCTATGATCCCAATATCAACTTGTGGATGTTGAGACTATTCTATAAGGGGAAATCATGATTGGCTTCCCCAGGATCTTGAGAAGGGGGGAATGCTGAGGAAGAACACAAGTTAGCCACTTAAGGGACAAACAGTTATCAAAAAAAAACAGTTTTTGGAAAAGTTCTTGGAAAACCCACAAGCAAAACTGCAATTATACCTCTAGCAACCGAGTTAGACAAAGGGTTGAGGAACATAACCCCAGTTACTGGAAAATGTACAGGTTAGTCAAGTTCCTGGAAAAAGCAGCTGTAGGGTCATAAACAGTTTAAAAATATATTGTTGCCTGCATTCCTATGGTTAGTCTTATGTATCCCAACCATTGATCTGTCTGCTATGTATGATTTAACCAATCCTGTCATCATTGAGTTGGAAATCCCCTACTCTTACTGGAAATGATTATGCCCCTAACCAATGAGCCTGCCCTGAAACTTGCCTGTGAAATGCTGACCAATTATGTAGAAGCCTGTGAACCTTAAGCCAATCATGTAACTGCTAGGATGGAAACCCCCTCTTCTTGCTGGAAACCTATAAAAACCCTGCTGAACATGTGGTCGGGACTCACAACTCTGATCTGCTGCATCAGTGAGGATTGTTAGTCCAGGCTCAAGCTTACAATAAATGGCTCTGGTGTACTTGCATCAGATTCGGCTCCTTGGTGGTCTTTGGGTATCTGCAGCCTAGCACAATCTTTCCCTCCCTTTTTACATCCTTCCTTCATTTCTTCCTTCTTTCCTTCCCCCTTTCCTTCCTTTGTTCTCTCCTTCCTCTCTCCTATACAATTTCTTCCCTAGTCCTTTTCAGAACTGAGTTCAAGGCCCAGGCCCTAAGTTCAAGATCCTGAGTTCAGGGCCCAGACCCAGAGTTCAAGGCCCAGGCTGTGAATTCAAGGCCCAAGATATGAGTTCAAGGTCCAGGCTTTACAAGGCCAAGGCCTTGACTTCAAGTCCCAGGCCCCAAGGTCAGGGCCTAGGCCACAAGTTCAAGGCCTAGGCTTCTTCTTTCAAAAGTGTGGCCTAGGCTTCTTCTTTCAAAAGACCAGGTTGTGGAGTAAAGGTTCTGGCTCCAAATTCAATCCCAGCCTGTGAGTTCAAGTCCAAGGTTGCAAGTTCAAGTCCCAGGCTGTGAGTGACCTCTTCCCCCATTTATCTTGCCTTTAAATACCCTGAGCTATTGGACATTATTGCTGGTCTTTATTGTCTTGGTATAGTGGAGGTCAGATGACATGCTACTAAATGATTCCTACCCCTATTAACTGAGTGTTGGTGACTCCTTTTGCTGATTGTGGGTTCAAGTAACAATGGCCCTGGGAAGCTGTAATATTTCACTTTGTAGTACCAGGCTGTAGATGCCCCAGCCAAAGCCCACCAGAATGTAAATCCATGATAGTAATTTATTACAGCTCGAGCTGGACTCACAAATCTTCCCTGATGCAGCAGGTCCAAAATGTGAGCCACAACCCCTTGTCCATTAATAGGGAATGCAGAGGGAGGGGTCATTACAGCATTGGTTGTATGGGGTTATGTGATTGGTTAGATGAGTGGGGCTAACCACAGGAATGCTGAATTATGTCTTGTCCTAAATGTTTTCCTGACAGAGTTGAGAGTAGAGATGGGTCAGGGCATTCTGACTTCCTGGACTGTGCTGATACCGCTACATTATCTTGGAGCAGGCTCTCCTCCAGTAAATATGTCAGATGTTTACCTTATAGTTTTGTTACTGCTGAACTTATTTTTGGTCTCTCACCTTCAAGATTGTATATGGCAAGAAAAGTGCCATGCTCTTTAGGCTGTGTCCCTGGACACACATGAGAGGAATCATGAACGCAATGTGCTATGGCCTAAGGCACAGCAAAGACTCACTAGACACCTGGTCTCCTCTAGTCTCTCCACTGGACTTGTCCCTACCTTATCTGATAATAAAGATGTGCTGTTGGGTTTATCTAAACTCTGTCTTGACTTTCTCATGAAGAATTCACATGCTGGTGGTTACTGAGGCAGGTGCATGAGGTTGGAGGGTGAAGGTTTGAGTCCTGCTTTATTTCCCAGGGTCAAGCAAAGCACTAGTTGTGTGCCCATTTGTTGACCACAGGCAGGTTATGCTGACGTTGACCCCCAGGAGACAATAGCCCCCATTACCCAACATTCCACTGTGGGCCTGGCCAAGGATGCTCTTGATCCCAAGTAGATTGTAGCCCATTTTTATTCTATGCTTTCTTGTTAAGATCTATGTAAGACCACCCCAAGGTCCAGTCCCTTGCACAACCTCTAAACCCTTGGGAAGGTCTGTGCCCTCACTGTTCCTCAATAAACAGTCTTCTCATGTTGAGGACTGAGTCTGACATATTACTTTTCCATTCTCCATTTTCCCAACAGAGGGTTGTAGGATAGCTTGGGTCACAAAGTTGAGATATTCTGTGCAAAACATCAGGCCTGGGGAAAGTGGGGAGTATAGCTCAGTGACAGTGCAGTGTTTAGGGAGAGGAGAGTCTGCAACAGATTCCATATTCTTCTTCTACCCCTGCATGTAGAGAAGTAGGGAGAAGAGGAGGAGGAGGAAGGGGAAAGGAGGAGGTAGGAAAAAGGAGGAGGTAGGAAATGAGCATACTACTTCCTGGCTTCCCGTATTTGGTGCTCTTGTCATTTGAGGTCCATGCATTATGGTTGCATCCCTGGCCTTTGTCCAGCAAGCCCTATGTTGATCCTGACCACTGCAAAGATTCCTAGAGTCTACACTCAACCCTTGATTAAAATCACCAAATAAATGCACTTGGTTCTAAAGCCAAAAAACAGCCTAATCTGAAAAACACCCATTTACAAGACAACATCTACAAAGTGAATTTTCTCTGTACCATATCGTCAGAATCTCAAGATGAGAATAAAAGAATGTGTTTGTTTTCATTTGTTTGTTTTTTGCAGGTTGTAGGGCTTGAACTCTGGGCCTGGGTGCTGTCCCCCAGCTCTTCAAGGCAAGGCTAGTACTCTACCACTTGAGCCACAGCACCACTTCCAACTTTTTCTGTTTATGTTGTGCTGAGGAATCAAACCCAGGGCCTCATGCATTACAAGGCAAGCACTCTACCACTGAGCCAACTTCCCAGCCCAGAATCAGTGTTTATGTGCATATATATATATATATATATATATATATATATATATATATATATGTTATAGGTAGTTGCCACTTGGTATGAGTTTAATTTAATAGGAATGAAACAGCCTCAAATAAATTTTAAATTTTGATATATGAATGCTTGTAATGCATTGTCGGGGTGCCCATGTGATAAAATATTATTCCTCTGAAGAAATAGACATACATGGAACATAGATTTGACCTATTAAAAGAAGTTGCAAGTAAAGTACAGGGTCATTTGGGTCTTGAGGGATATTTTTCGAATGCTGTAGGAATAGTGAGGTGGGAGGTTCCCCTTGCTTGGAGGTTTATCGTGGTGGGATTGCTGCTCAGTATCAGGGCCTACAGCAAAGGACCAGATTGAAGAGGTTTCTTTCCTGGCCTCTCCTGCTTCTCCTTCCCCTTCCCACCCACCTCCTCCACCTCCTCTTTCTTTTCCTAGTTATTATGCAGACCCTTGTGGCTGTCCTGCATTGCATCACAGCCTGGAACCCTTTCAGTTTTCTTTTTCTTTTTTTTTTCTGCAAGGGCACATGATTTTCCCTCCCTTTGCACACCACCACACGATTGCTCTCGGGCTTGCAGGACTTCAGGGCAGATAGAAATCGAGTCCACCATAGCTTCCCACACCTCACCACCTTCTGTTGCCCTTCGTGGGATCCAACCATGCAGCTGGTTCTGTCCTTCCAGCCACCCATATGTTCTACATGCTGGGCCTGGTCAGCAATATGCTGTCTGGTGCTGGGCTTCCTGCAGCTGCTGTCAGGGCACAGAATGCACAAGTTTTTCATGCTCCACTCTATACCATGGGTGGATCCCTTAGTGGAATGTGTGCATCGCCTCTCACCCTGGCCCTCTCTCTCCTCCCTGTCCTTCCTATCACCTTCTCCCCCACCTCTTCCTCTTTCTCTTCCCTTCTCCTCTTTTCCTCCACCTTCTTCCCATCTCCTCTTTCTTCTCTTCTCCTCTTCCTCCTCCCCACTCTTTTCTTCTTCCTCCTGCCCATCCTTTTCCTCTTTCTATCCTCTTCCTCCTATGTTTCTTCTCCTATATTCCTCCCCCATGTGCTCCTCCTCTTCTTTTTCACCTCCTCATCCTCTTCCTCCTCCTTCTTCCTTCTCTTTTCCTCATCCTCTGTCTTCCTACTACCTTGTCCTCCTCCTTCTCCTTTTGGTTCTTCTTTTTCTTCTACTTCTTTTTGTCCTCCTACTTTTCCTTCTTCTCTTTCTAGCTACTTTTTTTTGCCAGTTTTAAGACTTGAACACAGGGCCTGGGCACTGTCCCTGAGCTTCTTTTGGTCAAAGCTAGCACTCTACCACTTGAGCCACAGCACCACTTCGGGCATTTTCTGTATATGTGGTACTGAGGAATAAAACCCAGAGAATCATGAGTGCTAGACAAGCACTCTTCCACAAAGCCACATTACCAGCCCCTCTTTCTTGCTTCTTCCTTCTCCTTCTCTCCTTTTATCATACCCCTCTTCCACCTTCTTCTACTTGTTCTTCTCCTTCCCCTCCTCCTCATTCTCCCACTCCTCCCCCTCTTGCTCCTCTTCCAACTCCCCTCCTCCACCTCTTCCTGCATTTCCTCCCTTTCCCCTCCTCTTCCTTTTCCTCATCCTCCTCTCCCTTTTCCTCATCCTCCTCTCCTTCCATTTTTGTTCATTTTTCTCTTCCTCCTTTCTTTCCTTGCTTCCCCCTTTCCCTCCCTCCCTCTCTTCCTTCCTTCCTATCAAATTTATCCACCCTCAATCTCCTATAATCCATACACACATCACTTCTTTGTTACAGTTTCCCTCCCACCCCTAACCCTACTATGAAGATCTGAACGTCAACTCATGGCCTGGGTTTGAACTTGTGATTGGGATTGTAACTGTTGGCCTGAGGCTTGAACTCACAGCCTCAGCCTTGATCTCACACTCTGGGCGGTGACTCAACACCTGGGTCTTTAACTCAAAATCCAGGTCAGGAACTCAAGGCCTGGACCTTGAACTTGGGTCTGGGATTCAAACTTGGGGCTTGGGACTTAAAGTGGGGGTCTGTGCCTTGAACCCACAGCCTGGGCCTAAAACTTATGGCTTGAACTTTGGGAGTAGGACTTGAACTCAGGGCCTGAGAGTTCAATTCACAGGCTGGGGCTTGAATTTGGGCCTGGATTGGAAATCAAGACCAGGACCTTGAACTCAAGTCTGAGCCTTGAATTCACAAAGCCAAGGTACAAGAGAGGAATGGGAGGGGACAGGGGGCCAGTAGCTGCCCTTCTGCTCCAACTTGTCCTTCTCTTCTTCCTCCTTCTTCACCATTATCCCTGATGTGGCCATGACTCCCACTGGATCACCATCTGGGGCAGATGAAGTACCAGGCCACAGTCTGTCCAGTCTTGGAAGGCCAGGGACCGCAGGAAGTCCTGGGGCATGTTCAGGATTCCCTGGGGGAGACAAGGGGAGGATGGAAGAGGGTAGGCAGAGGGAGAGTAAAAATATTTGGCAGTCACTAGAATGAAAGGAGATTTAGAGCTTTGGGTCTCATCACAGGATCAATTCTGTTTGGGTAAAAGATATTTGACAGTCACTGGAAAGAATGGAGATTTAGAGCTTTGGGTCTCCTCATAGGACCAATTCTGTTTGTGATGACCACTGGCATAGATCTGACTTCAGTCAGAAAGGATGGTGGGTTGGGCCGTAGGTTGTTTGTTTAGTTGGTGGATTGATTGGGTGGTTGTTGGATTGGTTGGTTTGTTTTGTTGGTTGAATGGGTGCTTAGTTGTTTGTTTGTTTGTTTGGCTGATTGATTGGGTGGTTTGTAGGTGGGTTGGTGGGTTGGATGGTTAGTTGGGTGGTTGGTGGGTAAGTTGGTAGTTTGTTTGGTTGATTGGGTGGGTTAGCTGGATGATTGGTTGGTGAGTTGATTGGTTGATTGCATGGTTGGTGGGTAGTTGTAATATATAATATAATATATTACACTATATAATATAGTAATATATATAATATGTATCATGTATATATATATATATATTCAGATACTTAAAAATGTGTGTAAATTGCACACATGCACACCTATCATGATCACCCTGGCCAAGCCTGCTGTCATGACTCAGGCCATCCTCTGAGTGTTCCTCCTGCCTGTATGGGAAGACCCACTGGCTCTGGCTGCATTTACAAGTAGAAGAAGAGGCCTTCACTAATGATAATAAATAACAATAATAAAACTATTAAATAACAATAAATAGTAAATAATTTTTTTAAAAAACAACACTTTACCCACTTGCCTGCTTCTCTCTCCTGAATACCAGACTCACATCTTATAGGTAAGATTGTGCAAAGACATTCCTAATGCTCACAGCTAATTGTTGTTTTTTTAATTAGATAGTTGAATTTACTTGTCAGTCCAGGGCCTTGAACTCAGGGCCCTGTGCATTGTGCCTGAGCCTCTCTGTGCTCAAGGCTGGTACCCTGCCATTTGTGCCATGGCACCACTTCCAGATTTTCCTGAGTAGTTTATTGGACATGAGAGCCTAATGGACTTTCCTGACCAGGTTGGCTTCAAAGTACAATCTTCCAGATCTTAGCATTCTCCTGAATAGGTGGATGACAGGAATCCCTGGGTAGAGAGTGAGGGAACAGCTGGATACAGTGTACACACCTGTCATCTCAGGTACTTGGGAAGCTGATACATTAGGATCGCATATCCAAGGCCAGGCCTTGAAATCAAGAGAAGTCCACAAGAGTCTTAAACCAGTGAAACATCAAAAACCCTCAAGTAGAGTTGTGGTTCAAGTGGTGGTGGATCAATAGACTTGACCAAGACAGAAGGAAAGGAAGGAAAGAAAGAAAGAAGGAAGGAAGGTGGAAGGAAGGAAGGATGGAAGGAAGCAAGGAAGGAAGCAAGGAAGGAAGAAGGAAGGAAGGAAGGAAGGAAAGGAAGATAGAAAGAAAGAAAGAAAGAAAGAAAGAAAGAAAGAAAGAAAGAAAGAAAGAAAGAAAGAAAAAAGAAAGAAAGAGCAAGAGAGAGCAAGAGAGAGCAAGAGAAAAAGAGGAAGGAACGAACGAACGAAGGGGGAAAGGGAAAGAAAGAAAGAAAGAAAGAAAGAAAGAAAGAAAGAAAGAAAGAAAGAAAGAGCAAGAGAGAGCAAGAGAAAAAGAGGAAGGAAGGAAGGAAGGAAGGAAGGGGGAAAGGGAAAGAAAGAAAGAAAGAAAGAAAGAAAGAAAGAAAGAAAGAAAGAAAGAAAGAAAGAAAAAGAAAGAAAGAAAGAAAGAAAGAAAAGTGAGGGAGGCAGGGAGGGAGGAGGGAGGGGAGAGAGGGAAGAAGGAAGGAAGAAAGGAAGGAAGGAAGGAAGAAAGGAAGAAAGGAGAGAGATAGGACCATGCTCAAGGCCCTGGATTATGGCCCTATGTTCAAATACTGGTACAAGGCCCTTTATCAGATGCCCTGAGTCAAGGCTCTGGGTTCAAGGCCCTGTGGTCAGTATAGAAATGAATTTAAAATGAAGTATTAAGAGATTACCGAGCAATTACCACCAGCATGATCTTGAAGAATCGGGTGTTGATGGCCACCCTGGCCCTCCTCTAGTTCTGTGTACAAACACACACAGCAAATAAATAATAAATGACAGTAGTAATTATAAGGTGTAATGATGAGCTACTAATAAAAGCCAACATAAACAATAAATGAATATACAAGCATATAAATAAGTGATGACAATGGATAAGCATAATAAATGAAAAACATAAATATAAAAATAAAATATATAAGTATAAAATACATATAAATAAATAAAAAGTAATTAAATATAAATACATAAGTACATAAATAAAAATAGGTGTCTACTTGTTTTCACCGTGAGCATAGTAGAATGTGCTTACCACTGAATAGCCCTGGCTGTAGCTAACCTAAGTACCTTTTAATGTTTTTCCAACAACAAAAAAATAAAAAGCTAAATATCATTGTGATAAATATCAGTGCTTTTAAGTTTACAAACATATGCACAATTAACACAGGGGCACAATTTCACCCGTTAAGAACAAAGAATCACCACCAATTTTTGGAGTCTGGCAGGAAAGGGCTTTCGGATAACTGGGGCCTTGGTCTCCTCTTCATCACTGTATAGTCCCTTCTCATTGTCTAACTCATGCATCAATATGCCCTTCTTCAAGGAAAAGAAACAATCTTGCCATATATTCCAATCACTAATCTGATAAATGCACTTCAGAGAACTCAATGTGTACACCTCCCAGGGTGACATATTCTGTACTTGAATTCATGGAAAAGGGACAAAACAGCCAAGAGAAAGGTGCAATCTCTGAAATCCTTCCAACAGGAAGCTACCTATCCACCTTCTTCTGCATCTGGCCATCCCTACCTGAAGGCTAATCATCTTTCACTGGGTTTTTTCCCAGTTTCTTGCTCTACCTCTCCAGGGATCCCATACACAGGAGAGAGAGGAGAAGGAAAGTCAAGACCCAAGGAATTAAATTATCCATCAGCCAGGAGAAACAAAAATAAAAAACTGGGATGCCATGGGTGTCAAGGTCTCATTTTATATAATAAGCATGTAGGGAATAAGCTATGTGCTAATTGGACACCCATAGTGGTTCTGTCAACCAAATAAATAATCTGTCACTTCTGCTGTATGGATGTAGGTAAAATGATCTATATTTCATCTCTTAAGCTGGAAACTTATTGGATAAAGAGGCAACTTTTTTGGGGGGGGGTCTGGTCATGAGGCCTGTACTCTGGGCCTGGGCACTGTCCCTCAGCTCTTCAGCTCAAGGCTAGCACTGTACCATTTGAGCCACAACACCACTTCTGGCTTTTTTCTTTTTGCTTATGTGGTGCTGAGGAATTGAACCCAGGGCCTCAGGCATGCAAGGCAAGTGCTCTACCACTGAGCCACCTTCCCAGCCCCAAAAGAGGCAACTTTTGATTTCTTTCAGGATTTCATTTCTTAGAACAGGCTAGTGATAACAAGTAATCCTAGAACAAAAGCTTGCCTCTGTTCTTGTCATGTATATATATAGTATATATAATATATATTACATATATATACATATATATATATACATGCATACACATACACATACACAAACATATATTGCTCATGTGATAGCAACTATTTGTAAGGTGACCACACCCTAGGAAGTCACCTTCTCAATTATTCAAGAACACAAGCTGATAAGATTCTACCCAAGAGCTATCTACATTCTAGCCCAACAGTTTTGGGGAAATATAGTAGGCCTCATTACCCCTTGCATTTCAGAGTAGAATTAACTGCAAGGAAGGGAATCTAAGAAATATAATTCAATAGTGAGCCTTGTAAGAGAGAAGACAGGGACTAAAGAAAACATCATCCGCACTGTACCTGTATATCCAACTCTGCACACTGAAAAATATAGTAGCTGGAAGGAAAGTGGTAGTGTTGGAGAAGGTTAAACCAGCAAAAGAAAGTAGCAGTTAGGTAAAACATAAAACCTACCATTAAAAAAAAAAAGACTAGAAAAGTGCAAGTAGCTCAGACCTGAATTCCTAGCCCCTCAGGAGCCTGAGATATGAGGATCATGATTCAAAGCCAGTTGGGGCAGGAAAGTTTGTGAGACTGTTATCTCCAATTAACCTCTGAAGTGGCTCTGTGAATCAAGGGGTAGAGTTCTAGCATTGAGCTGAAGAGCTCAGGGACAGCACCCAGACCCAAAGTTCAAGCCCTATGACTGACAAAAAAAAAGTGGTGTGTCATTCTAACCTTGAGCTAAAAAACCAAGTAGGAGCAAACAGGCTCTGCTGCAGCACAATTTATTAGTTAATTAATTAATAGAGGAAGACCCCAAATGAGCCTAAAGGAATCAGTTAGAAAGTTCTGATTGTATCTAAAGAGGGGAAGTTCTGTGTAGAGCTTCCAGAATGAAACCAGCTGGGAAGAATTAGTTGGTTATTACTACTTCCTAAGAGCCACTTTGATACACATAAAAACAAAATTAAAAATTGTAAGATTCACCAAGGGTCTGGGGTGTGGTTCAGTGGTAGTGCAGCCTGCCTAGCAAGTGTGAAACTCTGAGTTCAAACAAACACCCCCAAAAAAGAAAATATACTTGGCAACAGTGGCTGATTCCTGAGGTTGAGACCTTCAGGATCAAGATTCAGAGTAGAAAATTCCATGAGACTCCATCTGCAATAAAGTCTGCTGGAACCATGCCCCAGCCAGTAACCAAGCACACACAAAGCACTGAGTTCAAATCCTAGTTCTGTGAAGTAAAATAAAATACATGAACACTTTTTCTCTTTTTTGCCCACAAGTAAAATGTTGCTCTCTCCCATTAATGGCAGACTGGTCTACCCTGTTTTCTTTGACCTATAAATTGGTCTTTGATCTGAAAATCTTAAAAGGTACCTTTGGCCAAAAGGTGATCTCACCTTTCCTACTCAATCCTGACCTTATTTCCTTTTATCTCATCCAATATAAACTATATTTCTTGCTTGATTTCTTGTGACTTAATATTCACAGAATTAAAATAGCAAATGGAAAGCAAAAATAAAACAACAAAAAAAGTTGCCCAGGGTTCATTCATACTTGCAATTCTAGCTGCTCAGGCATGTGAGATCTGAAGATCAAGGTTTGAAGCCCATTTGTGGAGAAGAAATTCAAGAGACTAACCAACAAAAAACTGGAAGTGAAGGTGTGGCTGACATGGTAGAATCCCAGCTTTAAGGAGAAAAAGCTAAGGGAGAACACAAGGCCCTGAGTTTGGCTCCATTTTAGAGCATGTGTGCACACATACATAAAACATGCACACAGTAACAGCAATTAACAAACTGACTGCAACAATAAAATTATGACATCTGTGGACTGTATCTGTAGCTCAAGTGATGGATCAGCTGTGAGTGGAAAAAGCTAATCAAAAGCCTAAGCACCAATACCCCATGAAATCAAACAAAAATAAACTTACCTTTATTTTGCAACTAAGAGCATACGCACTTTGGAGTTCAACCTTTAAAATTTTATTTTTTCCTTTTGTGGTGCTGCAGGTGTAATACAAGACACAGTCTAAGCAACTGCCCTACCTCTAAGCTATATCCTGGACACACCACTAACATTGCACCTGTTTTCAAAAGCTTCAGAAAGAGCCAGGCACTGGTGGCTCACACCTGTAATCCTAGAAAATCAGGAGGCTGACATCTGAGGACCAAGGTTCAAATCCAGTCCAGGCAGGAAAATCCTTGAGACTCATCTCCAATTAACCACCAAAAGCCAAAAGTGGAGCTGTGGCTGAAGTAGTAAAGTGCTAGCAAGCAAGCCTTGTGGACAAATGTTCAGGAACAGTGCCCAAGCCCTGAGTTCAAGCCCAGGAGTGACACCGACAAAAAAGCCACACAAAGCAATATGCAATTTAGAGCTCTTTCAGAGCTTCTTTGTGGGATAAAGTTTACAGATTCTGTATATAAATAGAGCCAAGGCTAACAGAAACCTGTAGAATTACTGCTTAAAGTAATGCCCCACACGTAACCAATGTTTGAACGTAAAAGACAACCTGGGGTGGAGGGAAGGAAAGTCTATTCAGCCTTTATACCCTAAATTCTCTTGTAGCATGCCTGCTATGCAGAAGCAAAAGTTTCACAAAACCAAGGCTGTCCTTCCCTTTTCCTTCCCAATTCCTAAAAATCCAGTCACAAATTCAGGTTTATTTGCATACTGACACAAAGCAACTTTGGTGTGGAGACCATTCCAAAATACAGTCCTCTCCAATCCAGGCAAGAGCCCAGGCTCTTTGGCCATGAACTATAAAAGTGAATTAAGGCACCCCAGTTCATTATCACCAGATGAAAACTACTATTGGTTATTCATCATGTAGCTAGCTAGTTCTTGCTCAAACTAATATTCTTTTCCTGTTTTGTTTTGTTTTTTTGTTTGTATGCTTGTTTGTACGCTTGTTGAAGAAATGCACCTAAGTGCAACCACGAAGACTGAACACAGCAATTACCCAAGGTATGATACATAGTTTCTTTATAGCTTTCTCATAATGGTGGAAGTCTCAGGATTTATAAGTGTGATTCATAAATACTAATGTCTCAGAGAGGAAGAATCCTCCAGGAGTTGAACCTCCAAGCCTCCAGCTACCAGTTTTTGGTACTTTGCCTGGTCACCCCTACTTCCCTTGCCCAAAACATCTCTGGAAGAACAAGGATTACACCTCAGCAAAGCCAAGTTAATTTGCAGGCTGGGAAAGAGTAGCAAAAGTATTTGAAAGCCAGTTGGCAAGGCAGGTTACCCAAATGAAAAGTGTTTTCAACACAGGAAAGAAAACTCACCTCATGTTCCTTCATTATACTATTAATTCTCAAGGACAAATGAATCTTGAGAATTACATTCTCCCTAATATGACACAAAATGATAAGAATGACATCAGAAAATGACTGGGATTTATAATTTCGAGGATTTATTGTGACCAAAGTACCTGGTTGTGCTGAGGCAGAGGTAGAGACCTCAAGCCTCCACTTCCTCCCATCTTCATCTTTTCTCAAACACACACAAAATTAGCAGTTTTCTCTGCAACAAACTGTGGGTAACACAGAAGTCAACCAAAATCCACGGTTTAGATCCATCATCCCACATCTATTACTGGACTCAATAGATTCTTCTTTTTCAAAACCTCGATCTGGAAAGGGGCACTGGTGGCTCAAACCTCTTATACTGAGCTACAGAAGGCTGAGAAGATGTGAGCATCCTGGTTCAAAGCCAGCTGGGGAATAAAGAAAATCTGAGACCCTTATCTCAAATTAATTAGCAAAGAGCAAGAAACAAAGGTATGGCTCAAATAGTGTACCAGTCCTCAGTAAAAGGCCAAGGAGGAGCAAAAGGCCTTTAGTTCAATTCTCAGTACCAGTGTGTGTGTGTGTGTGTGTGTGTGTGTGTATGCAAGTGTGTGCATGCATGTGCACGTGTGCACACATGGGTGGGCACACATGTGCACGCATGCGTGCACACACACACACATAACCTTGACTTCATATTTGATTGCATCAATTTGTCAAACACAGGGACACAATAAATAACAATTTAGCCCATCCAAAGCTGCTGTTGCCTGAATCTCAAGACTTAAGTCTGGAATTCATAGGATTTCTAAACTGGAGGCCAGTTTTAAAGCCACTAAAGGAAGGGGAGCATTTCAGCTCCCATAGCCTATCTTTGTTCTGACACTTGAGCTTTTGGACTCTGGCTAACACTTTACAGACAACGTTTATCAATAAGTAAAATGTGTACCTCACAAGATATAAGCTGGTTCTGCCTTCAGAATTCATGGGTGGAATAAAAAGGATACATAATAATAGGGCCATCTCCTATTCTGTGAAATGATCTAACAGTCAGAAGTCCCCTGAAATGGTGAAATCACACAGGTGCCTAATTATAAACCCTCCCAGGAATCGCATACTGCAACAATCCTGCTAACTCCTCCCTCCTGATGGCTCTATTCTGTTCTCCCAAAGGTACCCTGAAAAGCCATGAATTATCAAAAGGACCACTCTGTAAAGCAAGCCCTGAATGAAAATATTCTTCCTGGTTCCTGGCTTTCTTCGGGGGACAAGAGAGGGAGACCTGTAGTACTGGAGCAGAGACTCTTAAGTAAAGAACAAGCAGGCCTAGATTCCATTCTACCCTCATCCCTTAGCAAACATTCCTGAGGCCACAGGGGGCTTCTTGACACCCAGTTTGTGCATTTAATGTTTCTTAAAGCATCCAATAAATGCCTCTTTGGAATTGAAGCCACTGGGGTGACATTTTCAGACAACTCCCTGCTCTACCCCACTGGCTGAATAAAAGAGGAAAAAGAAAAAGCCAAAATAGCAGGGGATGTAGCTCAGAAGTACAGCAATACCCAAGGTTTTATTCCCAGCACTAAAAAGAAAAAGGAGAGGAAGACCATTGGTGGCTGTGACTGAGTGGAGCCATTGAGAGATTTTTTTTTATTTTTTTACATTGTTATAAATTGTACTATTCAGATCCAAGATGTCTGATATAAATTGTACTATTCAGATCCAAGATGTCTGATGAACTGCATAGATCAACTAGATTTAACAGACATCTACCGATTATTACACCTAGCAGCATCAGAGTACACGTTTTTCTCAGCAGCACAAGGAACATTTTCCAAAATAGACCACATTCTAGTTCACAAAGCAAACATTGAAGTTATACTTTGCATTCTCTCAGACCACAAGGGAATAAAATTAGAACTCAACACCAAAAGCCACCAAAGAAAACCCTGTAACACACAGAGGCTGATTGACACACTGTTGAACAACTAGTGGGTTATGGAGATTAGAAATGAAATTCAAGTGTTCATGATATTAAACAAAAATGACCACACAAACTACCAGCTCCTCTGGAACACAGAAAATGGAGTACTCAGAGGCAAGTTTATAGCCCTGAGTTCCTACATCAACAAATTGGAGAGAGCTGAAACCAACAATTTAATGAGACAGCTGAGCTTCCTTGAAAAAGAGCAGCAAGATAAACCCAAATCCAGTAAACAAAAAGAAATAATTAAAATTAAATCAGAATTAAATGAATTAGAATCCAAAAAAAAAGAATCAACAAAACAAAGTGTTGGCTCTTCGAAAAAATTAACAAAATAGACCTTTAGCAAAACTTATCAGAAAAAGAAGAGAACACACCCAAATAAGTAAACTCAGAGAAGAGAATGGAAACATCACCATAGAAAAAAACCAAGATTAGGACCATTATAAGGGAATACTTCTCAAATCTTTATGCTAACAAGTTTGAGAACTTGGCAGAAATGGACCTTTTCCTAGCAAATATCGACATGCCCATACTAAACCAAGAAGATTTAAACCATCTTATCAGGCCCATATCAAGCACTGAAATAGAAAGAGCAATAAGAGATTTCACATCTAAGAAAAGCCCAGGGCCAGATGGATTTACAGCAGAATTCTACAAAGTCTTCAAAACAGAATTCACAGTAATACTCCTTTAACTCTTCAATAAAATTGAAAGAAAAAGATTACTACCAAATTCATTCTATGAAGCTATAATAACCTTCATCCCAAAACCAGGCAGGGACTCATCAAAGAAAGAGGACTATAAACCCATTTCTTTGATGAACATTGATGCAAAACTTCTCAACAAAATTTTGGCCAATCAACTTCAACAATTCATCCAAAAAATCACACACCATGATCAAAAATGATTCATTTCAGGAATGCAAACTTGTTCAATCTATGCAAATCAATTAATATAATTCATCACATCAAAAGGAGCAAGGATAAGAACCACATGGTTATCTCAATAGATGCAGAAAAAGCATTTGACAACATCCAACACCCCTTTATGATGAAGGTTTTGGAAAAACTAGGAATCCATGGAACATTCCTCAATACAATAAAGCCTGTATATGACAAACCTACAACCAGTATTTTACTCAATGGTGAAAAACTAAAGCCATTTTCTCTTAACTCAGGAACAAGACAAGGATGCCCACTCTCCACTTCTCTTCAATCTAGTATTAGAATGCCTAGCTTCAGCAGTAAGACACGATGCAAACATAAAGGGGATCCAAATAGGGAAAGAAGAAATAAAACTCTCCCTCTTTGCAGATGACATGATCTTGTATTTAAAGAATCTTTTGGACTCCACTCCCAAATTACTCAAGCTGATTCAAAACTTTGGCAAAGTAGCAGAGTATAAAATGAAACCTCAAAAATCAATGGCTTTTCTATATGCTAACAATGAGAAAAGTATGGCTGAAATCAGGGAAGCAATTCCATTCATAATAACCACACAAAAAAAATAAAATACCTAGGAATTAACTTAACCAAAGATGTGAAGGACCTCTATGATGAAAACTTTAAAAACTTGAAAAAGGAAATCAAAACAGAACTTACGAAGTGGCAAAAACTCCCATGCTCCTGGATTGGAAAGATCAACATCGTGAAAATGGCAATAGTTCCCAAGGCTATCTACAAATTCAATGCGATACCTATCAATATTCCAAACTCATTCTTCAAGGAAATAGAAGAGGCAACCCAAAGATTCATATGGAACAATAAAAGACCCCGAATAGCAAAAACAATCCTTAACAGAAAGAACAGTGCTGGAGGAATATCAATACCAAATTTCAAACTCTACTATAAAGCCATACTAATCAAAACAGCTTGGTACTGGCACAAGAACAGATCCCAGGACCAATGGAATAGACTTGAAAACCCAGAAATGAACCTAAAGACCTATAGCCATCTAGTCTTCGATTAGGGAGCTAAAAAATAGGATGGAAGAAAGACAGCCTCTTCAGTAAATGGTGCTGGCAAGATTGGTTAACTACTTGTAGAAAACTAAACCGAGATCCTTATATATCACCTTGTACCAGAATCAACTCCAAATGGATCAAAGACTCGGAGTCAAAGCAGACACTCTGAAAACATTACAGGATGGAATAGGAGAAACCCCAGGTCTTCTTGGTGCAGACTGAAATTTTCTTAATAGAGACCCAGAAACACAACAAATCAAACAAAAGTTGGACAAATGGGATTGCATGAAATTGCAGAGCCTCTCCAGGGCAAAGGACATAGCTAGCAAGATTAATAGAAAGCCCATGGATTGGGAGAAGATCTTCACTAGCCATACAACAGACAAGGGTCTGATATCCAAAATATACCTGGAACAAAAAATTAAATCCCCAACAACAAATCCTCAAAGAAACAACTGCCCAATAAGTAAGTGGGCTAAAGACTTAAAGAGAAATGTCTCTGAAGAGAAAAGAAGGAAGGCCAATAGACACATGAAGAAATGCTCAAACTCTCTAGCCATAAAAGAAATGCAAATCAAAACAACATAGAGATACTACCTCACCCCAGTTAGAATGGCTATAATCAAGAACTCTAGTAACAACAGATCCTGGAGGGGATGCAGACAGAAGGGAACTTCACTGCATTGTTGTTGGGAATGTAAACTTGTTCAACCACTTAGGAAAGCAGTATGGAGGTTCTTCAAAAGACTCCACATAGAGCTCCCCTATGACTCAGCAATACCACTTTTGGGCATTTACCCAAATGTTCACAAACAAGACCACACTAAAGCTACCAGCACGACTATATTTATTGCAGCATTATTTACCATAACTAAGATATGGAACCAAGCCAGATACCCCTCAGTAGATGAATGGATCAAGAAAATGTGGTAAATATACACCATGGAATTCTATGCCTCCATCAGAAAGAATGGCATTGCCCCATTTGTTAGGAAATGGAAAGACTTGGAAAAAATTATATTAAGTGAAGTAAGCCAGGCCCAAAGAAACATAGGTCCCATGGTTTCCCTTATTTGCAATAACTAGTATACGTCTGAGTCAAGCAGAAAAGGTCAGATAAGTTGATGTTAGGGGAATTAACTCCAAGATAAGTATTCAAATGTTTTTTTTAATTTTCCTTTCATGAAATTGTTTCTATTATATTTATAAGATGATTTCTATGTTGCTTTGTATGTTCCTCCCCCACAGTAACCCATACTTTCACTGTATTTGATGTTGGTAAAATTTGTGGAAGGGAAGGGAAAAAAACAAATCAGTTAACTAGAGATACAGGTGGACCCATTGCAACAATGAGATGTACAAGTTGTTATGTAGAAAAATGAACTTAACAACTTTGGTGTGGGGTGGAGGATGATGGGGTGGGGGGAGGGGAGGAATATGGGAAGGGATGGGAAAAAGAACCGAGGAGGTGGCAACCATTCTTGATAAGAAATGTACTCGTTATCTTGCCCATGTAATTGTAACTCCCCTGTATGGTATTCTCACAATAAAAAATAAATAAAAAAAATACATAAAGTGAAACTGAATTCATTTAAAGCAACTATCTTCCCTGAAGACAGTGAAATGTACTAAAAGAGATAAAAATAGCTTCCAACAAAAGAATACCCTGGCAACACCTTTTAGAGAATGCCAAAGAACATTTGCAAGTTAAAATGGAATCGATGATAATACCAACTTTAGGTGGCACTAAGAAAAATAACGAAGAAATTCATTATCACCTCAACTACTTAAATAAAGATTGCTACAACAGTTTGAAACCCTGGAAACTCCTCCCAGAAAGCTGAACTGTTGAACTGATGTTTCAAAGCTACCAAAAGGTTGTGCAGGCACAGGAAGGTCTGATGTCATTGCAGGAAGAAATAAATTAAATAGTGGAAACCATAGTATTGATGAGTGGCAGTACTCAGTTCCTAAAAAACAAAGTTTAAATTCTGACTCAGGGAAAGCACTCGCCCCTGAGTTCAAGCCTGAGGATCAACAAAAGAGAAAAAAGAAAAAAAAGAAGAAAAATTCAGCAGGACCACAGATATTCTCATAGGTACCCTCACAGATCCTGGGAGGTCCTACATCCAAATGCACTTTCCAAAATTCTGACAAGCCCAGCAGCCCCAGAATCTGAAAAACCATTCCTATTCTTTCTTCCAGAGCAGCATGAGACAACAGTTTTAGTATGAAGTTTTTTGTTGTTGTTGTTTTGGGTTTTTTGTTTTGTTTTGCTTTAGTTTTGGATTTGTATGCCAAAGGTAACAAGATCTGAAACTACAAGTACAATAGCAATGTAACCAGTTTGGAATCCTTTGGTAATCTGTGAGCAGAGGTCTTGTTAGACTTCAACAGAACTCCTCAAATTCCCTGAATGATTTTTTTATAAGATGTTAAGTGTCCTTTTAGAGAGAAAAATCAGACTTTTCAATCTGGAAGCTTAGAAAACAAAGCATGAGAGTCCCTGTTTCTTTTTTCCTTTCTCTGGCTACCAAAAAAAGAAAGGAAGCAAACAGATAAAGGAAGTGTTTGTTTGCATTTTACTCTGTAAATATGCTGTTTCTCAGGGCCAAGCTAGAGAATAAAACAGAGCTTCACACAAATACTGGAAATGGCAAAGCTTCTAAACAAACCACCCAAAATCTTGAAAAAGTACAAGTAAGCCACGAGATCTCTATAAAAGCAAAAGGCAGCAGCCTATCTTTAACCTAACAAAATGATTTACAAAGTCTGGGAACCTTTGTGATTGTCACACAGGGAGACAGGTGCCAGTGGCCTCCAGGAAGGAGAGAAGCTGTTGAGTGGGTCTAGGAGGCACCCAACAGCTATCCTAAGGGAACAATTTTCATCTGAGATAGTTAAGAATGCCATTGCTGAAAACCTATCACTCCCAGATATCACCATAGTGTTTATTATGGCTATGTGGAATCACTATCTGATTTCCAAAGTACTTCCCAGACTTCCCAGGTTCATGGCATCAGGTTTCACACAATTTAACCTCCTTTCATCTACAAAGGAGCACAGGAAAATTCTGTACCTGAAGAGGACAGAGTCAGCTTGTTTTGTGACATCTGTTCCTGTTTTGTTTTGCACTGTTGGAGACAGAATCTATGCATGCAAGGCAAACTCTCTACCACTGATCTACACATCCAGTCCCATCCCCATTTTGACATGAGGACTCCTATGAGACATTCAAATGACATCCAAATTATTCAAGTGATACTCACACTATTATCAAGACAATGTGTAATCTTACTTTTGATTAAGATATCCCCTAAACCAGAATCAGCTAAACATCAAATGGTATAATAAAGAATATTAGAATTTAGAGGAAGATGGCTGAGGAGAACTTGGAAGCTGAACAAGCTCTTGCATAGAAAGCAGTTTTAGTGTTCCACTGAATAGTCCTAGGCTAAAGAATCACACCAAGTATTCTACCATAATACAGAGAGTTTGGCCAGAGTGGAAAATCCATATCTGAGCAATTGCCAGTATCCGCAGCTGGGGCAGCAGTGGTAGCAGCTACCTCCATACCTACAGAGTGTCCGGGACAAAGGTGCCAGACATGGCGGGCAAGTGGAATCTACCCAACACCAGCAAAAACTGACAGGAGCAGATATCTTCATCCTGCTGATAGAAGACCAAAGATGGCCCAGGAATCAAGACTCTGGCATGAGTAGAACCCTAACATCCTCACTCCTTCTCAAGGAGCAGAGGAGCAATGGTTGTCCCTCCCCCACCACTGGAGATCTCCATCTTTGATACTGACAAAAGCCCCGCTGAGCCAGCAAGCTCCAACTTAGGCCTTGGAAGAAAACAAAAGAGATATTTAGCAGGTCATAGGAACCTGACCTGAACTGCCAGGCTCAGCTCCACCCAGGGGAAAGTCACACCCAGGCAGAAGAAGCTCTATCCCTGGAGAAGTGACTTTCTTCACTGGGTAAACAGAGCCAGGGGCTGTCCATCCCTACAGCAGCCTACACAATCAATTGAAACTCAGTAAATATAAACCCTGAGAGTCACTCCAGTCTGGGCTCTGTGAGTGTCTTAGGTACTAACCCCTCAGGGAAAAGCTACTGTTTGCTGAAAGGCTTCAACATAACCAAGAACCTAGCCTCTTCACAGCATCACCAAACTAGAGGAAACAGCCATCTTGCTCTTTTGTGATACTCAGAGCAAATCTCCCTCCAACTGAACTAGCTTGGGAGGATGATTAAAAAATCTTGGGTAATGCAGAGCATTTTCTGCCTACTCAAACAAACTGACAAGAAACCAATCAAGCCACAGGAAAACCAAACATGACAAGGAGACCAGAGACTACACCACCACCAAGAGACTGGCTACGGACACAGGGGAGATAGAGGATCTTCCCATCCACCCCCCCCCCCGCAAAAAAAATCAAATAACTATTTTTTGTACCTTTTCAAATATTTTTTAAATTGTTTTCTAGTAATCTTTTTCTGTCTCATAATTTTTATTTTAGTTGTATGTGTGTGTGTGTGTTCTTTTAAAAAATCTCTTTAGACATTTTGGTCCTTATTTTTTTATTCTTTCCATTTTTTTCTATTTCTTTTATTTACATGATTTACTTGTTATTCTGCTCATCCACAGATATATACCTGTCATTGATTATTAGACCTTATCCCCCATTGTGTAAATACTTAATCCAGAAATTTATTACCCCATTCACAAGCTCTTAAGCTTAACTTAATAGCAGTTTTATGTCTTTATACCTATATAATTTTCAAGTAACTAATTTTAAGAATTTTTATTTTTTCATGTTACTTTCTGTCCCTCCCCTCCTCTCGTTCTATCCATTTCTTCTCTCAATATCATTTCTTTATACTTACAACATACAACTATCCAAGACAAATCCAAAAAATATGATAGATCTATTCAACATTTGGAAGACACCATCAGAAGGCCTAATCTGAAGATAATGGGTGTAGAGGAGCACCTAGATAAATAAATTAATTGTCTAGGAAATGTAATTAACAGAATCCTAGCAGAAAACTTCCAAAACGTGCAAAAAGATAGGCCTATTCAGATACAAGAAGATTTTAGAACCCCAAATAGACCAGATCAGATCACAACATCCCACCATCACGTTATAATCCACACAGGATCAATTCAGACCAAAGAAAGGATCCCTACAGCTGTCAAGGTGAAAAGATTAATCACATATAAAGGGAAACCAATTAGAATCACCTCAGATTTCTCAGCAGAGACAATTAAAGCAAGAAGAGCCTGGAATGATGTATGCAATGCGCTAAAGAAAAAAACTATCAACCAAGAATACTGTACCTACCTAAATTCTCCTTCATAATCAAAAGTCAAATAAAAACCTTCCCTAGCAAGGAAAAACTGAAACAATATGTCTCCATCAAACCAGCCCTACAAAAGATACTTAAAGATAACCTAAAATACAAAAACAACTAGACTTCAATAAAGGCCAAGAAACTGCACCCAAACTGAGAATCCCAGAACCATAGGAAGAATCCAATTGTCAAAGCCTCAAGAAGGTGGATAACATGGCAGGAACTTCCAGTCCTAACTTTCAACATTAACAGACTTCACTCTCCAATTAAGTGACTTAGACTGTCTAGTTAGATTAAAAAGCAAGATCCTTCTATCTATTGCCTTCCAGAGTCAAACCTTGCCCATAAGAGCAAACATATTTTGAAAGTGAAAGGCTGGAACAAAATCTACCAACCAAATGGCATCCATAAGCCAGGCAGGAGTTGGAATCCTAATATCAGATAAAATAGACTCCAAATTAAACAGTGAGAAGAGATAAAGAAGGCCATTACATACTAATTAAGACATCTCTCCTACAGGAAGAGATTACAGTTTTAAATATGTATTCACCAAACAACAGAGCACCCAAATTTATCCAAGAAACACTACTTTCCCTCAAATCTCACATAGATCCAAAGACACTGATTGTAGGAGACTTTAAAACACCACTATCCCCACTAGATAGATGAACTCAGCAAAACACTCAACAGAGAAACTGCAGATCTAAACAACTGCATAGATCAATTTGATTTAACAGACATCTACTGAATATTTCACCCAGCAGCATCAGAATACACGTTTTTCTCAGCATCACACAGAATACTTTCCAAAACAGACCACATTTTAGGTAACAAAGGAAACGTCCATTTCAGGAACATGGAAGTTATACTTTGCATTCTCTCAGACTACAGAGAATAAAATTAGGTCTCAACACCAAAAGCCACCAAAGAAATTCCTGTAACACATGGAGGCTGAACAACACACTGTTGAATCACCAGTTGATCATGGAAGAGATTAGAAAGGAAATTAAAATATTCATGATATTCAACAAAAATGAACACACAAATTACCAGCTCCTCTGGGACATAGCAAAGGCAGTACTCAAAGGCAAGTTTATAGGTCTGAGTGCCTACATCAACAAATTGGAGAGATCTATAACCAACAACTTTATAAGATCTTAATCTGAACCTCCTTGACAAAGAGCAGCAAGCTAAACCCCAATCCAGTAGATGGAAAGAAGTAATTAAAATTAAAGAATTAAATGCATTAGAATAAAAAAAAACATAGAAATATTCAACAAAATAAAGTGCTGGTTCTTTGAAAAAGTTAAAATTTACAGACGCTTAGCAAATCTTTGAGAAAAAAAGAGAAAACACCCAAATAAACTCAGAGAGTAGATGGAAACATCACCACAGATACAACCAAGTTTCAGAAGATTAAAAGGGAATAATTCTCAAGCCTTTATGCTAATAAGTTTGAGAATCTGGCAGAAATGGACCTTTTCCAAGCAAATACTAACATGCCAATACTAAACAAAGATGAGTTAAACCAACTTAACAGGCCCATATCAAGCACTGAAATAGAAACAGCAGTAAGAGACCTCTCATCTAAAAAAAAAGTCCAGGACCAGATGGATTTACAGCAGAATTCTACAAGGTCTTCAAAGCAAAACTCACACCAATTCTCCTCCACTCTTCAATGCAATTCAAAGAGAAAGTTCACTACCCAACTCATTCTAAGGAGCCATGCATCATAACCCTCATCCCAAAACTAGGCATGGGCTCATCAAAGAAAGAGTACTATAGACCCATTTCTTTGATGAACATTGACACAAAAATTCTCAACAAAATTTTGGCCAATCGACTTCAACAATTTATCCAAAAATATCATACACCATGATAAAAAAGGATTCATTTCAGGCATGCAAAGCTGGTTCAATATAGGCAAATCAATTAATATAATTCATCAGATCAACAATAGCAAGTATAAGAACCACATGGTTATCTCAATAAATGCAGAAAAGCATTTGACAAGATCTAATGCCCCTTTATGATGAAGGCTCTGGAAAAACTAGGAATCCAGGTAATACACCTCAATACAATAAAGGCTGTATATGACAAACCTACAGCTAGCATTGTACTTAATGGTGAAAAAGTAAAGCCATTTCCTCTTAACTCAGGAACAAGACAAGGATGTCCACTTCTCCACTACTCTTCAATTTAAGATTAAAATTCTTAGCTACAGCAATAAGACAAGATTCAATCATAAAAGGGATCCAAATAGGGAAAGATGAAGTAAAATTCTCTCTTTTCAGATGACATGATCTTGTCTTAAAAGAATCCCATAGATTCCACTCCAAAATTACTGAAGCTGATTCAAAACTTTGGCAAAATAGCAGGACATAAAATTAACCCTCAAAAATCAATGGCTTTTTTGTATGCCAACAATGGGGAAAGCGTGGCTGAAATCAGGAAAGCAACTCCATTCGTAATGGCCCACACACAAAAAAAAAAAACAACTCTAGGAATTAACTTAACCAAAGACTTCTATGATGAAAACTTTAAAAACCTGAAAAAGGAAATCAAAACAGAACTGAAAAAGTAGAAAAACCTCCCATGCTCCTACATTGGAAGGATCAACACTGTGAAAATGGCAATTCTTCCCAAGGCTATCTACAAATTCCATGCTATACCTATCAATAGTCCTACTTCATTCTTCAAGGAAATAGAAGAGGCAATTAAAAAATTCATATGGAACAATAAAAGACACCGAGTAGCAAAAACGATCCTTAACAGAAAGAACAATGCTGGAGAAATATCAATACGAAATTTCAAACCCTAATATAAAGCCACAGTAATCAAACATCTTGGTTCTGGCACAAGAACAGACCTCAGGACCAAAGGATTGAATTAAAAACCCAGAAATGAACCCATACACCAATAGCCATCTTATCTTCAATAAGGGAGCTAAAACAATAGAATTGAAGAAAGACTGCCTCTTCAGTAAATAGTGCTGGCAAAATGGGTTAATCACTTGTAGAATACTAAAGCTAGATCCTTATATATCACCCTGCACCAGAATCAACTCCAAATGGATCAAAGATCTTGGAGTCAAAGCAGACACCCTGAAAACATTACAGGACAGAATAGGAGAAACCCTAGGTCTCCTTGGCACAGGCCAAAATTTTCTTAAAAGAGACACATAAACAAAAGTCAAAGAAAGTTTGGACAAATGGGATTGAATGAAATTGCAGGACATAGCTAGCAAGATCAATAGAAAGCCAACAGATTGGGAGAAGATCTTCACTAGCCATACACTGGACTAGGGTCTCATATCTTAAATATACTTGGAACTCAAAAACTTAAATCCCCCAACAATAATCCTCAAAGAAACAACCCCAATAAGTAAGTGGGCTAAAGTCTTACAGAGACACTTCTCTGAGGAGGAAAGAAGATGCCTAATAGACACATGTAGAAATGCTCAACCTCTCTAGCCATAAAAGAAATGCAAATCAAAACAACATTGAGATACCACCTCACTCCAGTTAGCATGGCTATAATCAAGAACTCTAATAACAACAGATGCTGGAGGGGATGTGGTCAGAAAGGAACTCTACTGCATTGTTGTTGGTAACGTAAACTTGTTTAACCACTTTGGAAAATAGTATGGAGGTTCCTCAAAAGACTCCACATAGAGCTCCCCTATGACTCAGCAATACCACTTTTGGGCATTTACCCAAATGTTCACAAACAAGACCATAATAAAGCTACCATCACAACCATGTATATTGCGGCATTATTTACCATAGCTAAGATATGGAATCAACCCAGATGCCCCTCAGTAGATGAATGGATCAAGAAAATGTGGTATGTATACACAATGGAATTCTATGCCTCCATCAGAAGGAATGACATTGCCCCATTTGTTAGGAAATGGAAAGACTTGGAAAAAATTATATTAAGTGAAGTAAGCCAGGCACAAAGAAACATAGGAAACTGTTTGTTAGGAAATTGAAAGACTTGGAAAAAATTAAATGAAGTAAGCCAGGCACAAAGAAACATAGGTTCCATAGTTTTCCTTATTTGCAATTACTGGTATATGTTTGAGACAAGTAGAAACAGATAAGTTGATGTTAGGTGAAATGAACCCCAAGATATGGACACAATTTTTTTTCTTGCTATTATTTGTAACATATTTATAAGTTGATTTCTTTGTTGCTTTGTATGTCTCTCCCCAACAGTATAACCCCTGCTTTCACTGTATTTTATATTGGTATAATTTGGAAGGGGAAGGAAAAAACAAATTGTTTAAATAGAGATACAAGACGTTATAATGAAAAATGAACTTTACCACTCTGGGGCTGCGGGAGGTGGCAGGGAGGGTGGGGCTGGGTGGGGGGAGATGGGAAGGGATGGTAAGGGGAAACAAAGCAGGAGGCAACAATGCTTGATAAGAAATGTACTCATTACCCTCATGTAACTGTAACCACTCTGTACAGTATTTTCACAATAAAAGAAAAAAGAGTATTAGTTGTGTATATAACTATTTAATTACAAAGACTTAAGTACAAAAGAAAAGATTATAAGAATTACTATTTAATTATCCCCAGTTACTACTGGAAAAAGAAAAATTCAAAGTTCAGATTAATTTTATTTCTAGTAGGAAATTTTTCCCCAGCATCTACTCTAATATCTACTTTCCCATGAACTCGCCCTCTTTTACTTATACTGATGCTAGGCCTTGAACCAGGGCCTTAACTTCTCCCTTTGGCTTTGCTGCTTTATCCTGGCCCAATACTACTTGAGCCACACCTTCACCTCCAGCTTTTTGCTGGTTAATTTTAGATAAGAGTCTCAGACTTTTCTGCCCTGGCTGGCTTCAAGCCATGACTCTCAGATCTCAGCTTCCTAAGCAGCTTGGAGTACAAGTGTGAGACAGCTGCACCTAGCTTGCTACTTGTCCTTTTTAACTGATCATATATATGCTTCATAGTTTTATTTTAAAAGTGTCCGTTTGGGTGTAGAAGGGTAGTTCTGGAGTTTGAACTCAGGTTTGTATGCTAGCCAGACATACCTCTATCACTGAGCTATGCCTCCATCGATTTTAACATGATGCTGCAACAGTTAATCTTCCCCTCCTCTCTTCCCTCTTCCAAGTAACATTGATGATCTCAATATAGGAGAAAAGACAGGTATGTAAAATATGAAGAATGTTGCTGGTATTATGAAATAAGATCTGTGGTTAAAAACACACATGTACAAAAGCCTCAGTGCAATAGCATGTGTATGTGAGCCTAAGTATGCATACAAATATGAAAAAAGCCCCAAGCATTTCTGAATTTCCTAAAGCATCAAAATCAGACTTTTTTTCTCTCTGTGTGTGTGTGTGTGTGTGTGTGTGTGTATGTGTATGTGTGTGAGAAAGAGAGAGAGAGAAAGAGAGAGAGAGAGAGATGCACCCACACACCAATCCTAGGGCTTAAACTCATGGCCTGGATGTTTTCCCCAAGCTTCTTTGTTTAAAGTTTGTGTGCTACCACTTTAGCCAAAGCTCCTTGTTCAGCTTTTTGCTGAAATAATTGGAGATAGAGTCTCACAGACTTTTCCTGCCCAGATCTTCAGATCTCAGCCTCAGATTATAGGAGTGAGCAATTGGCACTCATTGGAGTACAAATAAAAATGGAATAAAACTGGAAACACAGCTCAATGGTATAACTTAGTATTAGTATTACTGGTTTGCTCAGCAACTCCTTAAATTTCTAGATAGCAAAGAAAAGCAGGATGTCACTAAGAATGCAGACTTTTTAGAACCATGATAACTTATACAAAAGAGGAACTCAGCTAAGGCTCTTTCAAGTCTGGTTAAAAACAAGCAAATCCTGTCTTACATTGTGCAAAACCAAAAAGCAAGACACTATTATCAATAATGTTCTACCATTCATTCCACTTGCTATTAAGCTGTGTTTGAGGAAGATGTACAGTATCATGTTTTCCATGTTTGGGTTTTTAAGAGAAATTTATGACACAAGGTATGTGAGTTTATGCTTGTAATAGCTGCATATGTGAGGATGATAGTTCCAAGATTTTCTTGGTTTCATATGTAGAACTTGTCTCAAAAAAAAAAGATATACATGAAAATACTAAAAGTCTGCATGAATTTCTTTATATCTTCTTAAATGCCGCCATCAAAAATGCTAAAATCTTCAGTGGAAAGTACAAGCAAGCGATGTAGCTCAGTGGTAGAGCCATTGACTTGCTAGAATTTGCCAGGCCTGGGTTTGATCCACAAAACCACAAAAAAGGAAAGACACCAACTAGTGTACTTTGAAAGAAGTATGCAGTACACGTCTTCCCACTGTCTTTTGAAAGAATCAGCTTGATACAGGAGTAAAAATGGATTGATTTGTAACAAGATCAGCCTCTTTCCTTAGTTCAACATAAATCCAGTACACACAGGCAAAAGTATCCCCTCTAAGTCTCTGGTTTTGTAAATATAAAAGTGAGAGGAGTTACAAGTTGTCATGTCCAAAAGGAGCTTTACAATGTCAGTGGGGGGGAAGGAGAAAGATTGGGATTGGGGGGAGGGGGGAGGCTGGGAAGGGATGTGAAGGGTAAACAAAGGAGGAGGCTGCAATGCTTGGTAAGAAATGTACACATTATCCTGCCCATGTAATTGTAACCCCTCTGTACAGTATGTTCACAAATAAAATTAAATTAAATTTTTAAAAAAAGTGAGAGAAGTTGGGGTAGCTGAGCGACAGAGCACTTATCTACAGCCCCAGTACCAAGACAGATACAGATGGACAGGCAGTTAGGCAGACAGACAAAAGAAGAGCAAATTGGAGAACTATGAAGTCTCATTTGCTGTTTGAACAACAAAACTCTTCTTCCTCCAGAAATCATAATCCTGGGGTGGGTTAGGCTTCATTTAATTTCTTCCTGCTGTGGTGAGTGATGCAGGCACCTTCAAACGTTTCTATTAGTCAAGAATATTTACATTTAAAGGGAATTTTGCTCTTAGGAAGGGAATGGGGGGAGGAATGGGGAGTGCTGTTCAACTTTTCCCACAGAAACTGATCACCACTTTTAAGCCAGAAGAAAACAAGAGAGCTGAGTTTGCTGTTAGCCTTCACAGATTAATACAGGCTCAGTTCAGGATAGCTTTTGTCAAGATAATTCCAATTTACAAAGCAATCCTGCAAATATAGATAGACCTATACATGCATGCACGCACATACACTAGCAATTTCTTGTAATCGAGACACGAGTCAATTTCATAATCATGTTGAAAAGTTTCTGTAAAAAGTTCTGCTAAGTCCCCAAAGAAGTTCAATTTGATATTAACTCCACTATCTTGTGTTAGGCTGCCCTCAGAGTAACCCCGAAAGAGAAAGACAGTTCTCAGAAAAACTGCAGGTTGCCACCAACCCTGCCCACCCTTAAGAGGTCAGAAAAAGGGCAGTGCAGTCAGAGTGGACTCAAATCTCAGTACTATGCAATTTTGAACCATCACGTAACTGCTTGTGTGGAAATCCCCTGAACTTGTTTGTTCAATATTATAAAAGCTGTGCTAATTTTGTGCTCAGGGCCTCTCAACATAACCAGCGGTTTGCTGTGTGCGGGAGGACCAAGCTAGCTTGCAATAAATACCTTGTTGTTGATTATATGGAGCTTGGTCTCTGGTAGTCTTCTTGGGGTCCCGAACTCGAGCATTTTACCGTGTGCGTGGAAACAGGAACTAGCAATGGGAGATGTGTTTCCAGAAACTGAGCTGGCCGCCACTGCTCTGGGTTTTATGACAAAAACAAATGCAGGTAAAGAACAGGAACTCTACAGAAGCCAACAAGTGGGGACGGCTCTATCCATTCCCAGGGCCCCATACACCCGATGCCACGCTACAGGTGTAGGTCAGCCCGTAGAGAGGCAAGGAGAGATGGGGACTCGGCTAGGCCCCTCCTTAAGGGACAGAGGAAGGGGGGAAGGGAAGGAGACCTGGAACCGAAGCCATTTAAACTCTTAGACTGAGACAGGTAGCCGACCGGGCAAGATGGGGCCAGAATCATACACCTAAGCCCTCCAGGGTCCCCCGTTCTCCACGAATGACACCTGAAGACTCTCCCCTAAAGACGCCAGTGCAAACCGGCCGCCCCCAACCCAAGCAAGTGCCCTGCTTCATGGCCCACCCCTAGACTGTCACCGGGCGGGCCTGGCAGTGGACTACCTTGGTGATGACCAGCGGATCGCCATGTTCGCGACCGCCCTTCAGGGTGAAGCCCCACAGCGCGCCGCTACTCAGCAGTACCTCTGCCAGATGCCCACCATCTGCCCCCAGTGCCTTCGCCTCGACCTCCATCTCTGCGGGCTGCCATGCCCAGCACGGGGCTTGGTGCATCCGTGGAGATGGGCAATCAACCCCCGGGGCCAGCCAGGCCAGTGCCCATGCGCTGCAGGGAGCCCTGCGTGCCCATGGCCAAGCGGGCCCAGAAGCACACACCACCTAGCAAGGGCCACTAGCAAATTTGCACTGCAGCTCAAAGCTAAGTAGCAGCTTGGCAAGGCGAGCAGAGGGAGGTTCCACAAGGCGCGCTCCCTGGAAGGAAGCCGGCAGGGGAGGAGGGGTGTGAGGGGCGGAGCCAGCACCCTCTGGAGCAGGGAGCAGGGAGCAGGGCGCGTGAGATTCCGGAGCTTTGATTGGACCCTGGGAGTGTGAGAAAGGGGTGGGATGGGGGGGCCCTCGGGGTCTTGTGCTGGTAGCACAAGGGAAGTGAAGCTCCTGCTTACAGTGTTTGGCGCTCAGGGTGCCAGTGGGCTGGGAGTGGCTCACTTGGGAGCTGAGCAAAGCAGGGAGCCAAGGCCGGGTCCCGTGCCACCAAAATAGGGGCTTGTAAATCGGGGAGGGCAGGCGAGGTCCCGCCCATCCCTCCATGCTAGGAGCGCCTGGGCAGGGCAGCAGTCATTCCCAGAGGCATGGGCTGCACAAATCAAGTGAGGCGGCAGAGGAAGCATGTGTGAGGGGCTGGGCAAAGGCACCAGGTTACAACAACAACAACAACAAAAGCTAAGGGACCTCCCTCAGGCTCTGAGTTCAAGGTCATGTACCAGCACCCCTCCCCCCACTCCCTCCCCGCGCCAAAAAGGAGGAAATATTTAGCTTAAGGTACTCTAAAAGTTTCTATATTTTCATATAGTTTAAGAGAAGAAACATTGACTTGGAACCAGCAGTAGCTGTATAGACTGAGGCCCTGTTTGCAATCCTATTGAGATTTTCAAGTTTTTATAACATAGCAAATGAGCTTAGACTACTTGGCACTTGTTACTCTCCCAATACTGCAGAAGAGTGTTAAAATAAAGTTAGACGCAGGAAGTAGTGTAATTAAATGTTGAACAGCTTTTGACTACCCAAACATTGGAAGGTAAGAAATAAATATAGAGTAGAAGGAAGAAAACTAGTGAACATAAACGTAATTTTTACTTTCTATCTTCCATTGTGGAAATTTCAAACCCCCACAAAAGTAGATTTCTTGTTCTACCCTTGTGCTCCTCTTAGCATAACACCTTTTTTCTTATTAGATGTTATTAATTTCTTATTGTGCCTAACTTAGAAGTTAAACTTCATTGCACATTTGTATGCATAGGAAAGAAAACAGTATAGGGTCCACTACTGTGCAGAACTCCATGCATAACTTGGTGGAAGAGATGATCAGTGAGAAGAGGTTGCATAGGACTGCTTTAGTGCCTTCTGTTGGTGGCAAGCAGAGCTCTTTCCTTCAGAAAATATGTTTTGATTGAGTCTTCAAAGAAACACAGTCTATACCCAAGTGGAACTTCACCTCTGGGAAGAGTCAACATTGTAAAGGGGTTGTAGCTATCACTATTGGGGATGAGGAATTCTATCTGTTGTTTAAGTTAAGGAGGACAATATCTCTGGTGAAGGAACAAAGGGACCACAGAATAATGAGGGTCATTAAGTGAACACTGAAAAGGTCTGGAAAGCTTAAGATCTTTAGTTCAAAGCTGACAACCCCTTCTCCAAAAACAAAGATTTATCCCCAGAGAATGATGGGAATGAGGAAGAGGATCAAAGTGAGTCAGCTACCTGGTCCTGGCTTGATGCACTAACTTTGAACCCAGTGAGTATGGTGGAGAAGAATGACATGAGCATCATGAGTCACATCCAGGAGACTTTCCTAAGGTGTCTGGATCCATGCAAGTTAGTGTACATGCCCAACTTTGTCTCTCTGGAATTGAGAATCCCACTCCCTCCTCCACACCACCCTACTCATGCATGAAGCCACATGTAGAGGGGTTCAATTCTTCAGCACCACATAAGCAAAAAGAAAAAAGCCGAAGTGGCACTGTGGCTCAAATGGTAGAGCACTAGCCTTGAGCTGAAGAGCTGAGGGACAGCACCCAGGCCCAGAGTTCAGGCCTCACAACCCAACCCCCCCAAAAAAAGAAAGAAAGAAAGAAAGAAAGAAATGTACTCTTTATTTGACCTATGTAACTGTAACTCCTCTGTACATCACCTATATAATAATGATAAAAATTTAAATGATAAAAGAAAGAAAAAGTATGTTTTTTTTTTAAAAAAAAAGAAGTATGCAGAACACAGGGATTTCAGAAATATTCAGTGCAAAACTTCCAGATGTGGTAGTGCAGGACTGTCATCCCAGAAATCAAAAGGTGAAGATGGGAGGAGGAATTTGAGGCCAGCCTTTATTGTATAGTAAGAGCCTATCTCACAAAAATGAAAGACCACTTGTTTAACATGTGTCAATGTCCTGAGTTCTATCCCCAGCACCAGGAAGGAAGGAAGGAAGGGAGGAAGGAAGGAAGGAAGGAAGGAAGGAAGGAAGGAAGGAAGGAAGGAAGGAAGGAAGGGAGGGAGGAAGAAGGGAAGGAAGGAAGGAAGGGAGAAAGGAAGGAAGGAAGGAAGGGAGAAAGGAAGGAAGGAAGGAAGAAAGGAAGGAAGGAAGGAAGGAAGGAAGGAAGGAAGGAAGGAAGGAAGGAAATGCTTAAAGAATTCAGGTGCTCTGTGTCATTGAGTGATGGGTATCCAAAGGCACCACCCCTTTGGTGTTGTGAATACTGACTGCAGATGTGATTTGGGAAATTCCTTAATGGCCACCGGCAAATCAGTTTTCCAGAACTTGAATTGATATAGAAATATTTGACTTGCTAAAATATTTGACTCCTGTGATTTGGAATCACAGGAAGTAATGGAAGACAACTGTTTGAAAGTGAACAGAAGCTGGGCTCTGGTAGCTTATGCTTATAATCCTAGCTACTTAGGATGCTGAGGTCTGAGGATTGCTGTACAAAGCCAACCCAGGGAGGAAAAGCCATGAGACTCTTTTCTTCAATGAACCACTAGAAAACCAGAAGTAGAGCTGTGGCTTTACTGCCTTGGGCAAAACAGTGCCCAGGCCCTGAATCCATGCCCTACAACCAAAAAGAAAGACAGAAAGTGAACAGAAGTTTTTCTAGTGCATACATCTCTTTCTGATAATTTTTGAGAATTCTTTACCTTCTCTTAAAGTATACACATGGAAGCCAACAGGAAACATTATATGACTTACATTATATGGGAAGTTCTTAGGTGTCGCTGTAGTTTAGTAGTATAGCACTTGCCTAGCTGCTGCAAGTCCCTGATTTCAGTACCTAGTATATCAAAGTAAATAAATAAATGCCATGCCCCAGTGGCTCATGCCTATAACTCTAGCTAGTCAGGAGGCTGAGATTTGAGAATCAAGGTTCACAGCCAGCCCAAGCAAGAAAAGTCTATGAAACTCTGAGTGCCAATTACCCATCACAAAACTAGAAGTGGAGGTGTGGCTCAAGGATGAGAGCACCATACTTGAGTGAAAAAGCAAAGCAAGAGTGCAAGCCTCTAAGTTCCAGCCCAAGTACTGGTGCACAAATTTTTTTTAATTTTAATTTTGAGAAATAGTACACATAGAAATTTTATACTCATTACTCAATTTTCCTGCATGTTCACTACAGTATTTTTATAACTGTCTTTCATAATTAAGACACTGGCCAAAGATACAGAGTTAATATCACAACATTACTATTAACTAAACTTGTGTTTGTATTTGAATTTCAAGCTGACTACTAATGTCCTCTGACTCTTACTCAGAGTCTCACATTGCATTTAACATGGTCATGTTTCTGCATAACATGCTGTGTAACAGTTTCTCTATCTTCCCGTGTTTTTGTAGTACTGGTGATTGAATTCAGGACAAGCACTTAAGCCTACCCTATCCCTTTCACTGTTTTCTTTTTGTTTGTCTTAACTCCAACTTCTGACCCTCCTGTTCTACCTCCTAAATCACGGGGATTACACCAGAACCAGGATCTTAATTTTTTTCTTGATGTGTAAAGATTGAAAGACAAGTCAGGTATTTTGTACAATGTCCCTTATTGAACACATGTTTCTGTGATGAACAGAATGAGGCTTGTTGAAAGAACTCTGTAAAGAGAAGTTGCCAGCCTCCTCCTTGTCCATTGGCACTGAGTGTCCACATGTCTTTATTCCTGGCCATGTATGGAAGGCAGCAACTTTCAGGTTTTTCTAGTATAAACAAAAACCTTCTTGAAGTGCTATGTACATTTTGGAGGAAACCAGTTGAGTGTGACTAAGAAAGATGAGCACATGGGAAAGGCCTGGAGTCAACACTGTGTGGCCAGCACTGGAGCTCGCTACTCAGCCAGCCAGACCATCCTGGAAATTAGCTGTGTTTCCAGGGTGAACATGCCATACTGGTTTTCTTTAGGGCTCACCTATTTCGGAACTATATATCTCTGAATAGTTCCCATGTACTTCTTTTTAAATTGTACATCTATCGGAACAATTAGATCCTTTATGTTGATTTATTTTTCTGTTTCTGTGTGAGTAGTAGGGCTTGAACATAAGCTCTTTGGCTTTTTTACTCAAAGCTGGCACTATACCAATTGAACCGCATCTCTATTTCCAGCAGGTTAATTGGAGAGAAGAATTTCACTAACTTTCCTGCCTGGACTGGTTTCAAACCTCTACCCATAGATCTCAGCCTTCAGAAAAGTTAAGAATACAGGTGTGATCCACCAGCACCTGGCTAGCTTCTCATTATTTTTTAAACTCAACTCAAATACTCTGACAATCCAGGAATACACTACATATATACTTCTTATTTTGTCATTTTGATGAATTTGATACTAGAGAAAGGGTGTTGACAAATTAAGGACTAAATGCTGGCCACTTACTCTTCAGAATGGAGGCTAGTGGCACAAAGACAGGTCCATTCATTTACCTATAGTAGATGGAATGTCTGGCCTCAGTCTATAAGATCTGACTCTTGAAGAAAAAGTTGGCCCCTGTGATCAACTAAAGAAATGTCATAAATCTGAAAATCTTGGGCTGCATGAATAATTTAACTCTATGTGTTCAATCAAAGGAAAAGCAAGGAGACCCATAAACAAGAATAAATTGCCATTACTCTAAATCCATCAGGCCATTATCACAGGAATAATTTATTCCTTTCTGTGTATCAGTTGCCAATCAGTCCTTCTAGTATAGAGAGGGGTGTTCCATCTGTGTGTGTGTGTGTGTGTGTGTGTGTGTGTGTGTGTGTGATTGAAAGAGAAAGAGAGAGAGAGAAAGGGAGAGAGAGAGAGAATGCAGTAGACATGAAGGGGAGAAGCTAGGCAGTAAGAATGGACTGCACCAGCACTAACCAAAATCCAAGCCCCTGAAGTTAATGTGAATTTCCTATTCTCATGGCCACATGAGATGATGAAGCAGCCCAAGTCAGGAATAGCTCAGTAGTAAAGCATATGATCAGCACTGGTGAGTTCTTGAGTGCCATGACCAGCAGCAAAATTAAATGGAGGAAATTGATTGATTAATCAAACTTCATGGCTTTTAGATACTAAAATTTGACACTTTTGTGAATGAGGACTCAACACCAATTAGGCATGCTAGAGAGAAGTCATCTCATTTGACTGTGTGACTGTAATGGACTACAGAAACAGTCACTTGAGCCAGGAAATGATGTCTCACCCCTGTAATCCTCAATCTGAGGATTGAAGATTGAAGCCAGCCTGAGCAAAAATATCTGTGAGAATCTTATCTTCAATTAACCATGGAACAGCTGGAAGTGAGGTCATGTGCTAGTGATTCACAACTGTAATCTTAACTAATAAGAAGATTGAGAGCTGAGGATTATGGTTCAGAGCCATCCCAGGCAGCAAAAGTCTAGGAGACTTTAACTACCAGAAATGTTGGGAGAAAAACAGTGGCTCAACTGATATAATGCTAGCCTTGAGCAAAAATTCTCAGGGACACTGCCCAAGCCCCCAAGACAGGCACAGGAAAGAAATAAAAGCTGAAAATGGAACTGTGGCTCAAGTGATCAAGCACCAGCCTTCAGCAAAAGACCAGGAGAGAATGCCAAGGCCCTGAGTTCAAAGCGGGAGTTAACATGATGTGTACCAAATATGCCCCTGGAAAACAGGCAACAATCACTGAAATGTTCTTCATTTTAGCATGCACCACCCCTCCCTTCCAGCTCTTGGTCTTATGCTTCTCTTGTCATGCTGAACTCTTAGCTTATATCCTCATCACCTGCACCTTGAATAACCCTAGTTCTTTATTACTTCTCATCCTATCCCTTCATAAGCTGCACTATTCACATAATGAAGAACAGAAGAGCAAGAGCCACTTTCTTCTGCTGACCTTGTCTTCTGGCCCCAGTCAACTCATCTGTGCGAAAACCTGAGAAAGCTATCATAAAATGACATGTATCGCCTGGTGCTGAGGGCCCACACCTTTAATCCTAGCTACTCAGGAAGCTGAGATCTGATGATCTTGGTTCAAAGCCAGCCCAGGCAGAAAAATCTGTGAGACTCTTACCTCCAATAAACAGAAGTGGTGCTGTGCCTGAAGTGGTAGAGCACTAGCTCTGAGCTGAAGATCTGAGGTACAGTGCCTATGCTCAGAGTTCAATCCCCATGTCTGACAAACAAACAAACAAACAAACAATAAGATATGTATCCTGCGGAAGCAAATGCTAGGAAAAATGACTCCTCCTGGGACAAAGTATTTCTCCGAGGCAGGAGGCATTCTTTATCTCAAGGATAAACACTGTTTTCAAATATATGGCACAATGTATTCTTTCCTAAAAGGAATGCCCAAACATAATGGTCATATATTTAAAGTACTGGTCAGTGTCAGAGACCTTGAACCCTTGTGGAAAGAGTGTAACACAGAGTGATTAAGTGCGAAGATAAACACCCATCTTTGCATGACTTAAAGTCAGACCCTGCCTTCTCATATAAATACTCCTGATGTCAAAGAAATCAGTGTCTCTCTCCCTTTAAGAGAACCCACCCTCCTTTGGAGCATAACATGGCCTTTTGCCTGTCTGTCTGCTTTTTGTCTTTTTGTCGGTTTGCTCCCTAACTCCAGAAAGCTCTGCTAAGTTTTTTTTTTAATCATTAGGACTTATCCAGAAATTCTTCTTCTTGGATCCAAGTGAAAAGTTCCTGCTTTTAGAAAGAAATATCACAGACCCTCACCTGGACACAGTGGCATGGTCACCACATGCCTGAGGGCCCTGGGACAATCAAAGCTACAGACTACAAGCTGGCAGTGCCCTCCAAATGCCACTAAGCATCAGGAGTTGATGCTTGATAACTAGGAGGAGGAGGAGAAGGAGGGGGGAGGGAGAGAAGGAGGAAATAAGGAAAGGGGAGGATGGGAGGAGGAAGAAGCAGGAGGCAAGGAAAGCAGCCTCTTCCCCACCCTCCTACCATCCCCCCATTGCCTGCCAGAGTTTCCCATGGTTCCTTCTCCAGGACTGAGAACCACAGTTCTGCCATCTCACCTTATTTGTCTTACTAGAAAAAGCATGCCTCTGCACTCAGACTTCCTTTTATGGCCCAGGATATCCTAATTTCAATGTCTCCAATGCACTCACCAACACACACACACTCTCACACACACAACTGGGGCCGGTGTCAGCAGATCAAGGCTGCTCTAGTTCACTCTGTGACGTACAGGAGATATTTTTTCTCTTCACATATGTAGAGCTTGTGTGCAACTGGCTAAGCAAGCCCTCTTCCAGAGCTGAGAAGCCTCTAGCTTTGATTTCCTATCTATTACTCCACATGAATTTCTCTACTTGATTACCTTTGGTCTTCCCCTCTCCTCCCCATAAAAGCAAGCTACACAAGAAAAGGTACTCTGCTGAATCCAGCCATAATTTCATATTTATTTGCTAATAGCTATACTGTACACATAAATAACTATAAATGTATATAAATACAAATTAGGTTATATTGTTCTCTTATGAAACACTAATTACATATGTATAATTTACTCAGATAGCATGTGGTACACAGAAAATTCACCTTGCAATTTTGTTTCCTTTAAAAGTGTGTTTTTTTCCAGTGGAATTTTACTCATACATTAAAGAGAAAGATATTTTATCATCTGTAAAAGAAATGGAGCCAGGTGCTGGTGGCTCATTGTAACTGTAGCTACTAAGGAGGCTGAAATATGAGGATCACAGTTTGAAGCCAACCTGGGCAGGAAAGTCTGTGAAACCTATCTCCAATTAGCCACAAGGAAACCAAAATGATACTGTGGCTCCAAATGATGGAACAGTAGCTTGGAGCAAAAAAACTCAGAGACAGTGGCCAGGCACTGAGGTCAAGACTCACAACAGACAAAAATTTCAGGAAATAATAATATGAAGTCAGACCCAGAGAGAGAGAAAGGATGGGAAAGGTACAGGCTTTCCCTGTATGTGGAAGCTTATGTATGTTTAAGTAAACACACTGGGTGGGATGCAAGTGAACACAAATGACCAGGTACCTGTCCAGGGTGCTGCTCATGTGTTGTGGCCATGAGAACAGTGTGCTGGCTAAGCTTGGGTCTTGTAGCTTTGGGATTGGAGCCTATGATAAAGAAATCTCTATAAATGTCTGTGGACATGACTAGACATAGAGTGCACAGGACTTGAGTGCCAGATGATGCAAGCACACTGCATTGTGGAGTGGCATGCACAGAACACTCTTTCCAGCAATGTTGCTGGAGCCAGGCCCAGGGCCCACTGGAAAAACAAGCACCCCATTCTACAAACCTCAGCGACAGTGGCCAGGTCCAGAGTTCAAGCCACACAACTGACAAAAATGGAAAGAAAAAAAAGAATAGAAATTATTGTTGAAAAATAAGCAGAAAACTTCTTGTAATACAGTGTATTCAAAATTGATTGCAATAGGTGCAACATAGGACAGGATAAACAGTTCTAGAACAGCTTAGCAAGTACAGTCTTAACTTTTTTCCCCCAAAATGATCCCCAAAACAATGAATCAGAACAAAAAAGAAACAGCAAAAACATTGCTGTTTTCCATGGTTCTTTCGTAATACCCAATAGAGATGTGTGGGTATAGCTCCTGGGCTTCAGCGTGGTATTGGGGGAAATTAGCTTTGTGGTGTCATCCTGAGGATGGGAAGGGAATAACATCTTCTCACATTTTGTTTAGCTTTTGCTGGTTTTCATCTGCCACAGTCTTAAAGACAAGGTGCAGAAACTTACATGCTAAACAAGAAAAACCATATGTTATGTGTACTGCGATGTTTAACTGTGCTTTTAATATTAACCTGTTTCAGTTTTCTCATATTAGTTTCATGTATGCTAACATTACTCAAATGTAACAGAAAATTGAGATGATATGCATCTGTTTTCATAGACTTTGTTTTGAATTCCCTTTTCCCTATTCCTAATTTAGGCCTACCTTTGACACATCTTAGTTGATTTCAAACTTCCTGCTTCCACTTTCTTTGCTACCATCATCCCTTCTATATACAAGTCATCAAGTACTTACATTAAAAGGGATGTATAAAATAGGTAAATCTCAAAAATACTATGATTCATTCCTACAATATTTTGCCATGAAAGTTATCAGTATTTTCTGAATCTCATTCTAACTTCAAGTATGAAGAATGAAAACATATTCAAATTGGACCCTCTGACAAATTGTGTATGATACCATTCTCTTTTCCCAATATTGTGTGCTAAAATCATGAATACTGCCTATGAAATAATGATCATCACACAATGGCTGCCAGTTTTCTACTGAGCGCCAACTATGAAAACACACTTGCAACTGATTCTGCAAAGGTCTCTGTCACTCTATCAAAGAACTTATTTCAAAAAGGTAGTGGACAGACAGGCAGGCTCAGGCCTGTAATCCTGGCTACTCAGGAGGCTGAGAGAGAGTGGCCAATCACTCCAAAAGCTGAAATTGGAGGTCGAGCTGAAGGGAAAAAACCATTTGTAAACTAGAGCACTGAGTTCCAGCCTCAGTACACACGCACGCACACACACACACACACACACACACACACACACACACACACACACACACACAAGCACCCATAAAGATACAAACACACACTGGCTGCATTTGGGTCATTTCACTGCACTTGCATGTCTAACTACAACAATTTTGTTCAATTTCCAAATTAATTGTCATTGGTTCAACTGTCATGTCTCATCTCAAGGGAAGTGAGATACTTCTTAAGGAAATTAGATGTTTCACAGTTTTCTCTCTTAGTGCAGTAAGTCACCCCTATGTGATTGGCGAAACTGACATATTAAGAAAAGTAAAACTGCTTTGCATAAGTCAATAACTCTTGTACTAAGGTGTGTGTGTGTGTATTTGTGTGTTTGTTATGCATGTGTGTCTGTGTTAGAGATAGATATTAGGGATAAAGGGGAGAGATAGATAAATAGAAAACTGCCTTTGAACACTAAGTCTGGGCACTGTCTCATTCCTTTAATCCATAGACTTAACACTCTTCCACTGTGTGGTATTTTTATTCTGCCTGTGCTTCTTAATTGTTGGTTAAAAGAATGTCATGTACTTTACTGTGTAACCTTAGTTTGTATTATGATCCACATAGGAGATTCAAGAAGAGTTATTACTATATGCTTGAATTACTTAGGCTGTCACAATTATTAAGTTTATTCTAATTAGAAAGACATGCTCATTTCTAAATGGTCTTACAGTTGTGGTTTTGTTTTGAAACTCTTAATTAAACTGAAAACTGTACCCTCCTTATTCCATTCCTTCCCATTTCCAAAACCAATGTCCAAAACATTGTGTCTGAAACTTTGCATCCAATCTCTACCTCATTGACCAGTGGTTAATGTAACCCAGAAAAATCCATATAACTTTATACTCATTTGAATGGTTACTAAAATTTAGACTCTACTTAGGTAGCATGTAAAGTCTGACATGTACTATATGACTAATGGTGAGAAATGCTGGAAGGTAACTCAAATGTGATGATTCCTTACAATGAAACAAAATTGTCTGGATACAATCATTCTTGTGTTTCTCCTTTTTAAAAAAATCTCATTTAGCAGCAGGAGAGGAAGATCGTGGCACTCTCATAGGCAGTCCTACTATGTGTCTCTGACCAAAAGATCATCTAGGGGCACTGCCACACTTTACATCAAAGATCCAGTCCTATCAAACTCTAAATATCTAAAAGAGGACTATCCTAGCAGGCAAGTAAGGAAAAGGAAAAGAGAAATTGTGAACAGGTCCCCTGTGGAACAGCTGCACCATGCAGCACCTTATGCTGTGCTAGACTTTCTTCAGAATTTAAGCAGAAAATCACACAAAAACTGAAGAAAGCAGCTCAACACCAGACCTGCAGAAAGTTAGGAGGGAATCTGGTGAAGACCTCTGAATAGGCAAATGGCCCCACTCCAACCCCCACCCGCCCAGTGCCTATGGGGAAAGGAGCGAACTCAACAGTACCTCCATTACCGTTGCCAAAAATTGGTACCTCTGAGTAAACCACCAAAATCAGTCCTCCGAGGAAACCACAGCCATAGCCAATCCCTCACTCCAAGGGCTAACCACCCAGCCAACTGGGCGCTCTGCTGGGACCTGCTCCATCCCTGCTCCCACCAGGCATAAACCCTGGGCTCTCACAGCCACTGCAGCAGCTGCAGGCATCTCGGCTGACACAGCTTACAGATGCAGAGAAATACCCCTAATATTGCCCCCTACCTCCCACCGCCTCTGCTGCAATCCAGCATGGTCCCCGCAGTCCACACCAGCCCACCAAACCAACCTTCACCCATTCCTCTCAGGGCAGAACTACAACACAATACAAAGGAGATCCTTCAGCAGTAGCAGAGCCACCTCTCCCTAACTGGACTTGCGAACACCCAGACCCTCCCTCTAAGAACCCGCCAACTCCATCCTGGCCACCAAAGCCCAGGCTCTGTGGTCCAATGCACTACCAGCTACAGACAATGTGAATAACCCAACTGGGTCTACTCCCTGGGGGTGGCAATTCTCTGTGGGAACCCCAAACCCTCTGACCCAAGCCCACTTCCAAAAGGGAGGGATCACACTAGAACAGAACACACACATAAACTCTGTTCCTAAGCCTCCTGTGGCTACCTGGGAAAGCCTGGTCTATGATAGCACTTTACAAACTGGATAACCATAAAACTCCCTGCCTGAGAGTGGGACATTAGAAGCAAGCACCCTCCCTTGTCAAAAGGCCTTCTGTTCCCACCAAGCCACAAGAGAAGTGCACTACAGCAAGGCACACAAGCTGCTATCAACAAGTGCAAGAATAAGAAGCACATGAATATCTCAATAGATTCAGGAAAAGCTTTTGCAAGATCCAATGCCCCTTTATGATGAAAGCTCTGGAAAAATGAGGAATCCATAGAACATTCCTCAATATAATAAAACCAGTGTATGACAAACCTAGAGCCTACATTATGCTTAATGGTGAAAAGTGAAAGCCATTTTCTCTAAATTCAGGAAAAAGACAAGGATGTCCACTCTCTCCACTCCTCTTTAACCTAGTATTATAATGCCTAGTTAGAGCAATAAGACAAGATGCAAACATAATAGGGATCCAAATTGGGAAATATGAAATATAATTCTTTCTCTTTACAGATGACATAATCTTCTGTTTAAAAAACCCCATAGACTCCATTTCCAAGTTACTTGAACTGATTAGAAACTGATAGCAGGATAAAGTTAACCCTCAGAAACCAATGGCTTTCCTGTATGCCAATAACAAGAGGGGTGCAGCTGAAATTAGGAAAGAAATTCCATTCATTATAGCCCCACAAAGAATAAAATACTTAAGTGTTAACAAAAGAGGTGAAGGACCTCTATGATGAAAACTTTCAAAACCTGAAAAATGAAATTAAAGCATAACTAAACAAATGGATAAACCTCCCATACTCCTGGATTGAGAGTATTAACATTGTGAAAATGGCCATACTGCCATAAGTACTGCTATGTACAAATTTAGTGCTATGCATATGGATATCTCAACTTCATTCTTCAGTGAAATAGAAGAAGCAATCCAAAAATTCATATGGAAGAATAAAAGACACCAAATATCAAAAACAATCCTTAGTAGAAAGTACAGTACTAGAGGAATATCAATTTCTAATTTCAAACTCTACTACAAAGTGATAGTAAACAAAACAGCTGGTACTGCCACAAAAACAGACCTGAGGACCAGGGGAATAATACTGAAGACCCAGAAATAAACCCACAGCCTTTTCAGTAAATGGTGCTGGCAAAACTGGTTAAACACTTGTAGAAAACTAAAGCTAGAGCCATATATTTCACCCTGCACCACAATAAACTCCAAATGGATCAAAGATATAGAAAACATTAGGAAGGAATAGGAGAAACTCTAGAGCCTCTTGGCACAGGCCGAAATTTTCTGATTAAAGACCCAGAAACACAACAAATCCAAGTAAGGTTGGACAAATGGGATTGCATGAAACTGCAGAGCTTCTGCCAGGCAAAGGACATAGTTAGCAAGATCAATAGAAACCCATGGATTGACTTACTAGCCATATAATGGAAAAAGGTTTGATATCTGAAATATACTTAGCCCTCAAACAAGTAAACGCCTCAACAACAAATCCTCAAAAAAACAACTGCCCGATTAATAAGAAAATCTTCTCTGAAGAGTACGTAGGATTGGCCAATAGACACATGAAAAAATGCTCAATTTCTCTAGCCACAAAAAAAGCAAATCAAGACAACCTTGAGATTCTACTTCCCCTCAGTTAGAAAGGCTATAATCAAGAAATCTAGTAACAACAGATGCTGGAGGGGATGTGTCCAAAAGGGAACCCTACTGCATTGTTGGTGGGACTGTAAACTTGTTCAACTGCTTTGGAAAGCAGTATGGAGGTTCCTCAAAAGACTCCTCCCTTGTGACCCATCAATCCCACTTTTGGGCATTTTCCCAAACCATCCCAAACAAGGTCATACAAAAGTTACCAGCACAACCATATTTATTGCAGAATTATTCACCATAGCTAAGATATGGAACCAACTCAGATGCCCCTCAGTAGATGACTGGATCAAGAGAATATGGTATACAATGAAATTCTCTGACGCCATCAGAAAGAATGACATTGGGGCTGAGAAGGTGGCTTAGTGGTAGAGCACTTGCCTTGCATGCATGAGGCCCTGGGTTCAATTCCTAAGCACCACGTAATGCAGAAAAAAAAAAAAGCTGGGAAGTGGCGCTATGGCTCAAGTGGTAGAATGCTAGCCATGAGCTGAAGAGCTGAGGGACAGCACCCAGGCCCTGAGTTCAGCCCCACAACCAGACCAAAAAAAAAAAAAGAAAAGAAAAGAAAGAATGACATTGCACCATTTGTTAGGAAATGGAAAGACATGGAAAAAATTATATTAAGTGAACTACATCAGGCCCAAAGAACCATAGGTCCCATGGTTTCCTTTGTTTACAATGACTAGTCCATGTCTAGTACAAGCAGAGAATGTCAAAGGCTATGTCCAGATGTACATATGAGATAACGTTAATCGAAATGTACCCCAAGACAGGGACACAAGTGGTTTTTCTTTCTTGCTATTGTTTTTAATGTCCTTGTAATGCACTATGTGATACTCTTGTTTTTCTTGTATGTTCTTCCCCCGTGGTATAACCCCGATTTTCACTGTATTTGATTCTGGTGTTCTGCATCTTGTATATACATTTTTGTAATTTGGGGATAGGAAGGGGTATAGTGGAATGCTTAAAGGGGATCTAGGTTGACCCATTGTGACAATGACATGTTCAGGACACTATGTTGAAAACTAACTTTACAATGTCAGTGTGGGAGGAGAAGTTGGGAAGATGAGGAGGGAAATGACAGTAGAGGAAAAACAAAGGAGTTAACAATGCTCAATAGGAAATGTACTCATTACGCTACTCATAGAACTGTAACCCCTCTGTATAGTATTTTAACAAGAAAAATATATTTAAGCTATTACAATCCTCTTCTAGGATGAAATTAGACAAATACCAATTATTACAATAAGGAAAATCAGGGTACCTGCATTTTAATTTTTAATATATATATTGTAAAGATACTGTAGAAAGGGGTACAGTTACAAAAGGCAATAAGTATATTTACTCATTATTCAGCATTGTTACCCCCACCTTTGTTTTTCCCCTACCATCCCTTCTAGCTCTACCTCCTCAACTTCTCCTTCCCTCTCCCAAAGTTGTAAAGTTTGTTTTCAACATAGTGTCTTGTACATCTCATTGTTAAAATGGGTCTACCTATAGCCTTAATTCAGTATTTTGTTATTTCCTTCTCCTCCCTAAATTAGAAAAATACAGTGAAAACAGGGGATATATCATGAGGAAAGAGCATACAAAAGAAATTAAAAAAATCACATAGTACATTAGAAGTACATTGAAAACAACAGCAACAAAGATAATCTATTGTGTTTCTATCTTGGGGTTTATTTTACTTAGCATCAAGCTTTTGACCTTTTCAGCTTGGCTTGGACATATACTACTTATTGAAGAAAAGAGAAACCATGGGACCTATGTTTCTTTGAGCCTGGTAAACTTCACTTAATATAATTTTTTCCAAGTCGTTCCATTTCCTAACAAATAGGGTAGTGTCATTCATTCTGATGGAAGCATAGAATTCCACTATATATATCACATCCATTCATCTACTGAGGGGCATTTGGGTTGTTTCTATATCTTAGCTATTTTGAATAATGCTGCAATAAACATAGTTGTGCTGGTAGCTTTAGTATAGCCTTATTTGTGATTGTTTGGGTAAATGCCCCAAAGTGGGATTGCTGGGTCATAGGGGAGTTGTATATGTACTCTTTTGATGAAACTCTATACTTCTTTGCAAAGTGGTTGAACAGATTTACACCCCCACCACCAATGAAGTAAGGTTCCATTTTGGCCACATCCCCTCCAGCATCTATTGTTACTAGATTTCCTGATTATAGCTATTCTAACTGGGGTGAGTTGGAAAGTACCTACATTTTAATTGTCACTTCTAAATTATGTGCCATCACTGGTCTAGTTAAAATTTAAGCTGGAAATATGCAGAAAATTGAACCAGCATTATTCAATAAATAGTACTGACAAAATTGGTTATACACCTGTAAAAAATAATGTTAGATCTTTATATATCACCCTGAACCAGAATCAATTCCAAATAAATCAAGACTATGTAGTAAAGGAAGATACTTGGGTTATAAGTGAAAGTAATAGGAGAAATACTAGGGCTCCTTGGAACAGGCTAAAACTTTCTTATTACAGATACATAAATTCATCATGTCAAAGAAAGTTTGGACAAATGTGATTGTGTGAGCCTACAGAGCTTCTTCATTATGAAGGACACAACTAAGAAAGTAATTGGAAAGCCAACGAACTGGGAGAAGATATTCACTAACATAAAAGAGAAAAGGGTCTTACTGCTAAAAAATATTTAAAATTCAAAAAGTTAAATCACCCCACAAAAATCCAAATATTAAAGCAATCCTAGTGATAACTAGGCTGAATATTTAAAGAGAGACTTTTCTGATGAGGAATTGAGAATGGGAAAAGGACATGTGAAGAAATGTGCAACATATAAAATTGACAATAAAATTAATGCAAAGCACTTCAACATTGAGATTCCACCACACCTCAGTTAGAATGGCAATCATGTTTATTGTAATATTTTTTACCATAGGGAAAACATGGAACCAAACCAGATGCCTGAGAGTAGATTAATGGATCAAGAAAATATGGCATATACATATTGGAATTCTAAGTTTCCATAAGAAAGAATGACATAGCCCCATTGGTAAGAATGGAAAGACAGAAAAGATCATATTAAATGAAGTAGGTCAGCCCCAAACAAACATAGGCTACACAGTTTCTCTTATTTGTAATAATTGGTATATGTCCACATTAGTCTGACAAGAGGATCAGAAGAGCTTAATAGTAATATACAAATGACCATAGAAGATTAGGCTAATCAAAGTGAACTTCAACATAGAGAAACAATAGGTTTCTGTTTTTGTTTTTTGAAAATGTACTATGTGAAGCTATTTCTTTTTCTTTGCATTTGTTCTTTATTTTCCTCTTTTATCCTGTGTATTTGATATTGGTACCCTGTGTTTTACATGCACATTAATCTGTATTAGGGAAGGGAAGGGAGAAAAATCTGAGACAAAGGAGAAAGGGCGACTCAAGGAAACAACAATCCTCACAAAACATGTTGGAAATAAACTTTATACCTGGTGGGAAGGGATGGAGATTTGAGGCAGAAGAAAACTGTGAGAAAAATGGGAAGTGGGTAAGAACATATGACCAAAAAAGTACTCATTCACTGCCTTACATATGTAACTCTAATCCCTCTGTATATCAGCTTGACAATATGATTTAATTAAAAAGAAGTGTATTGATACATAAACTCTCCTCAATTCTTATGAGTTTATACAGATATTGATGTCAATGGATTTATAGCCCTATGCACACTTGTGGAGATAGTTTTGTTCTCTTTACATCCTTACAGGAATAGAAAAGACACAGGTCTCCCTGAAATGAATGTTTGATTTTAGTGTATGATTTTTTAAAATGAGTTATTGTAGTTGATTGGCCAAGATTTTGTGGAGAAGTTCTCTTTTCTTTGATGAGTCCCTGCCTGGTTTTGGGATGAGGATTATGCTGGAGCCATAGAAAGAGTTTGGTTGTGAATTTTCACTTTCAATTTGGAAGTTGGAAGAGTAATGGAATGAGTTCTGCTTTGAAGGCCTTGTAGAATTCAGCTGTAAATCCACCTAGTTCTGGGCTTTTATTGTGTGGGAGGTCTTTTATTGGTGTTTGTTATAGGTCTGTTCAGTTGGTTTAAATCATCTTGGTTTTGTTTGGCCATGCCAATATTTTCTGGACATTCATCCATATATTTCAGATTCTCAAACTTATTAGCATAAATATTTGAGAAGTATCCCCTTATTATAGTCTGAATCTTGGATGTTTCTGTAGTGACCTTTCCATTCTCATTGCTGAGTTTATTTGGGTGTGTTCTTTTTTTCTGACAAGATTTGCCAAGGGTCTGTCAATTTTGTTAATTTTTTCAAAGAACCAACTCTTTGTCTTGTTAGTTCTTTCTATAGTTTTTTGGACTAATTCATTTAATTCTGATTTATTTATTTCTTTCCATCTACTGGATTGGGATTTAGCTTGTTGCTCTTTTTCAAGGAGGTTCAGGTGCCTCATAAGATCTCCCCAATTTGTTAATGTAGGAACTCAGAACTCTATACTTGCCTCTCTACTGCCTTTGCTGTGTCCCAGAGGAACTGATAGTTTGTGTGCTCTTTTTTGTTGAATATCATAAACACTTGTAATTCTTTCTCATCTCTTCTATGACCCACTGGTGTTTCAACAGTCTGTTGTTCAGCCTCCATGTGTTACAGGATTTCCTTTGGTTGCTTTTGGTGTTGAGTTCTAATTTTATTCCCTTGTGGTCTCAGAGAATGCAGGGCATAATCTCTATGTTTTGGAATTTGGACAAATTTTCTTTGTGGCCTACAATGTGTTCTATTTTGGAGAATGTTCCATGTGATGCTGAGAAGCAGGTATACTCTGATGCTGCTGATTGAAATATTTGGTAAATGTCTGTTAAGCCTACTTGATCTACGCAGATGTTAAGATCGAGGTTTCTCTGTTGAGCTTTTGCTGGATTGATCTATCTAGCAGGATAGTGGTGTATTAAAGTCCCCAACAATGATTGTTTTTGGATCGTTGTGTGATTTGAGAGAAAGTAGTGTTTCTTGGATAAATTTGGGTGCGCTGTTATTTGGTGAGTGGATATTTAGAATCACAGTATCCCCCTGAAGAGAGATTCCTTAATTAGTATGTAGTGACCTTCCTTATCTCTTCTCATTGACTTTAATTTGAAGTTTATTATTTCTAGTATTAGGTTTGCAATTCCTGCCTGCGTATGGGGCCTGTTTGCTTAGTAGCTTTTGTTCCAACCTTTCACTTTCAGAATATGTTTATTTTTGTGGGCCAGGTGTGTCTCTTGAAGATAGCAGATAGAATGATCTTGCTTTTTGATCCAACTTGACAATCTATGTCACTTAATTAGAGAGTTAAGTCCATTAATGTTAAGACTGAGAAGTGTTTGTTGATCCCTACCTTTTGATCCTTTTTTTGGGTGGGTAGGGGGAGCTGTGCCTTGGCTGTTCTTGTTGTGATTACATAGCTCTCTGTTTGTAGACTGCTTCATTGCCTATATTCTATTCTTTTGGTTTTCTGTATGTAGAACATCTCTGTGTATATTTTGAAGAACTGGTTTGGTTATGATATATTGCTTCAGATTTTCTTTGCTGTGGAAGGTTTTCATTTTTCCTTCTGCTATGAATGATAGGTTAGCTGTGTAGATTATTCTTCGTTGGTAGTTATTTGACTTTAGGGCATGGCATACCTCTTTCTATGTCATCCTTGCTTGTATGGTGTCTGCTGAGAAGTCTGAGGTGATTCCGATTGGGTTACCTTTATATGAGATTGTTCTCTTTTCCCTGGCAGCTTTAAGAATTCTTTCCTTAGTGGCTATTGATCCAGTACAGATTATAATGACCTGTTCAGGTTGGTCTATTTGGGGTCCTAAAAGCATCTTGTATCTGGATGGGACTGTCCTTTTGTATATTTGGAAAGTTCTCCACTAGGACTCTGCTAAATATATTTCCTAATCCGTTGTCTTCCCTCTCCAGGCCCTCTTGTATACCTATTATTCTCAAATTAGGCTTTCTGAATGTATCCTGTATTTCCTGTAGTGATTTGCCATGCTTCTTAGTTTTGTTATGAATATTTGTATGCTTTTCTCTATGGAGTCCAAACTGTCTTCTGCCTCTGATATTCTTTTTTCTGCTTCCTCCATTTTGCTTTCAAGGCTTTTTACTTTGCTCTTTATATCCTTTTTTGGTCTTTCTTAGTGGTGGCCAGCTCCTTATCAAGCTTTTGTTTTCAAGTCTTGAATAGATTGCCTTACCTCCTGGAGTTGGTTTTCACATTTCTCTTGCCACTCCTTTATCTGGGTTTCTTTCTTTTCATTCTTTTATCCTTTTATTTGTAGAGGCCTGAAGTCATCTATTAACTGCTGGTTGGCCTTGTCACGTTCTCTTATAACCCTGTACAGGGTGTCTGATTTTTCATTCAGCAGATTTACCAGCTATACTTTTAAACTATCTTGAGCATTGTACTCTAGCTCATTCTGGGACTGCTCTGTAGCTTGTTTATGTGGAAATGGTGTTGGGGTTGGTTGATTAGCAATGTTTCTCGTGTTTCTGTGGTTAGTTCTATCCAGTATGACTATAGGATAGTCTCTTAGGACCAGAGCCAACCCAGTCTCGTGTTCACGAGATCTTAGGGTTTTAGAATTATGGGTAGGTGTTTCCCTATTTAGCTCTCTTTTTCTTTATTTAGAGAGGGAAGTTTTGACTCTGGGGTTGAGATTTCATATAGTTGTAAATGTTGAGACAATTTGGGTTTTGCTGATAAGTAGACTGTCCCTTAGAATTAACAGAATGAGCACCTTGTACTCAAAATAGTCAAATAGAACCCATTTTGTAGTCAAAATAGGACCAACTCTAAGTTGGATCAGATATAAACCATTAGGGATCAATGGACTGGAGCAGATGAAGAACAGAAGGGTTAGGATTGTAGAGATATGGATTTAAGTTCAGAAAAGAAATTTAGTATAATGATAGTAGAGGAGTAAGAACACCTTGGGGGGTATATGTAGGAGTATAGAGGACTTGTTTCATAGTGTAAGAAAAGAATTCAAAGAAAGGTTATGTAGGGAACAGCTTACAGATCTAGATGAAGTTAAGAAAAGAAGTTATATATAAGTGTATTTGGAGACTTGCTGAGATTAGAAAACGTAATATTCTCATATGCCCATTCTTCTGTTTGGAACACAAATGCTGATGTGAAATTTCTATGAAAGATCAAATGTCATTATACTTTTTCTCATACTTTTATTATTTTCTACAAGAATAATGAATGAAGTGGAACAAATGATTCCCAGGCAACCAACTATTTTGATAGGTCCATTTACATTTAGAAGTTAGGAAATAGTTCTTTCCTCAGGTTTCTTTCTTTAACCAACTAACTGGGGATGGTAATTAATGGGCACCAGGCTATGGCCAAGGTACCACTGAAAGACCTCCTTTTGGCTTGTCTACCATTCAATACCACATTTTGTTTGCTTGAATGATCTCCAAATAGGCACAAATATTCATGGTACAATAATGAAGATGCTTGACTTCCTCTAACATCAAAAAAAAGCAGATTCCTTTCTATGTGACTTGAAAATTCCCTATAACTCTTGTCACTTTCATTGCAGGATATAACAGTCAAATTTCTTTTGTGTTCTTAGACAAGACAAAAGTCCATACTCCAACGTGGAGTCTCAATATTCCCAAAACTTCATTTGTACATTGGTAAATATCTCCTGTCAGTAAGTCATTCCTGGAAGATTCTTGATAGTATGGAGCACACTGATAAGAATCTAGGTATATATAGGAAAAGGACATTGATCTCACACATTCTGATTCATATGGAAACAACTTTGTAATATGTGTTTGACTTGTTGAAGGAAAATTTTGAATTGATTGATTCTGATCTCTGTAATTTCATTGGAAGATGCCATCTTATCATAAGGTAGTGAATATTTTGAAGCACTTCTGCCAAACACTGCTTTGTACACTTTCTATATTACACAGAAATGTTGTTAATACTTTTCTTCTTGCTCATTTTTTTCTTTATTTGTGGCCATGGAGGCTTGGCAGTTGCCCTTTAGCTCTTTAGCTCAAGGCTTGAGCTCTGCCACTTGGACCACAGTGCCACTTCCATCTTGTGGTGGTTATTTGGAGATAAGAGTCTCAACCACCATTCTCAGATCTCAGCCTCCTGAGTAGCTAGGATTATAGGAGTGAGCCACAGACACCTGGGTCTTCTTACTCTATTTAAATATAATATCATAGTAGCATTTAAACAACACTGAAGAATTTTCACATTGTTCCCAAAGAGAAGATTTGCATTGAAGATTTCTATCCAACTTTTATGTTGATTCCTCCTGAAAGTGAAACCCTGATATCAATGGGGCAAGGAAATGAAAACTTTCCAGAACATATAGAAATAAAACCAATAATCATGTTCACAAAATTGTTGAATATATTGTAGGAAATTTTCTTTTGAGTTGAACTGAATTCATTCAGAGAAGTAAGATTATTTTGGAAGCCAGCGTTTTTCATTTTTAACCATTGCATTTCAAGAACTGATTTACATCTACAAGTATGTTATAATTTACCTGTGTTACAAGGTTAGACACAAATTCTACAGACTATTTCCTATCTACATAGTGAAACACATTTCCCTTTTTTGACATCAATTACTTTTACTCCAGGCTGGACAAAATTTACTATTTCACAGCTCTCACTATCCGCACTATCTCCAAACTTGTCCTTCTAATCCTCCTTAAGAAATTCTGAAATAATTCTTGGTGGCTGTTAGTGCAGGAGGAAAAGCATAGTAAGATTTGGATAAATGACATTCTACTGGTGAAGGCTTCTTCATATGAGTACATATCTTTAGTAGGCAATAAAGAATTTTGAGGAATTGTTATTTAAAAGGATCTTCTACTGCCCTGTAATCACCCTGTTTCAGGTCTTATATATAATACAAATTTCTGATTTCCTTTTGGTATGTAAATTGCCATCAAAAAAGAATCAAAACTGTAACAGAAATGAATGTAACACTGGAACCAGAGAGATAGCTAGGCACAGGCAAATAGTTTAAATTTGCAGAGTTGGTAGAATATAGGGACAGAAATTTACAGTTGGGTGCTTTTATTCCATGATAGACAAAATACTTCACTTCATAGTATAATATTCTAGCATTTCAATCAAACCTAGAATATATGATGTGAGAATGAGCTTGTAGGAATACAACAGAAGATAAAATATTCAGAAAATCTCTGAATATAAGTAATGCTTAGATTTAAGAATAAAATGAATAACATAAATGGGTATATACATGGGAAGATTGAAAAACAATGTTGGCACATTAAGGACTCAGCCGGGCGCTGGTGGCTCACACCTGTAATCCTAGCTACTCAGGAGGCTGAGATCTGAGGATCACAGTTCAAAGCCAGCCCGGGCAGGAGAGACTGTGAGACTCCTATCCCCAATAAACTACCAGAAAATCAGAAGTGGCGCTGTAGCTCAAGTGTAGAGAGCTTGCCTTGAGCTGAAGAGCTGAGGGACAGCGCCCAGGCCCAGAGTTCAAGCCCCACTACTGACAAAAAAAAAAAAAAAAAAAAGATTAACAGACTCAACAAATACAATAGGAAGCCCTTCCATCAAATACACATTTCATTTGCAGTGGTCACTTCCAATGTCTTCTCTGTTTGGGATTCCAATTAATGTTACTATGAAATAATTATTTCCAGTTCATGATCTCGGATCCTCCATCACAAAACCAGCTTGTATCAAGTGAAATTCTCCCTTCTGGGACAAAGATAGAAGGTAAGATTCCATTTGTGAGTGCTATGATTTTTATCATAGAATTTATTAGAATTGTTGGAGGCTTCAGTAGAAGTATGCTGCTGGTATATACTTAGTTTCTAACTCACCTGAGCTACAATCATAGTTTATACCTACATAGAAGTGCCTTTACATCACTCCTGTTTTAATGTTCTGGTTGACCTAATGAGGTTTTTATTCTCTTCCCTAAAAATATTCCTTGCAAAAGATTATAACTGGATTGTTGTATTTTAGCCACTTACTGGACTCCATAGTGACTGGAGCGCAGTATAGTATTCTTCAGAAAATATTTATTTAGAAAATATTTTATACCATGTAACACATTTTTTAAAAAAGTATGTAAAACAAAAGTCTTAGATTATACATTGAGGTCAATGATACCAGACATGTGGATGTAAAACTGTTCTCAGAAAATAAATGAATTAATTTTAAGGGATAATGATGTCAACTTCTGATGTAACACTAAACCCCATCAGATTTTCTCTTACATAGTAAGTGTATTTACAAAGATCAAGACAGGGAAGTATTCAATACCAGTATTTATAATATAGTAAATAAAAAAATAGATATGAAGTGGTAGTTACTTTCTTTTACCTTTCCAGGCCCAGAATGTTTTAGCCATAATGTGTAGAGCTTCTCTGGATTTAAAAAAATGCACAATCGTATTTCAAATTGTCTGAAACAATTTGTGAAATGTTTACTGATGTGTAATGGCTGTAAGGAGTTAATGTTATCTTTTTAGAATTACTTTTTGCAACTGACATGTTCTGATACATACCAGATAGGATTTTGTAAAAGTCATTTTGCTTGAAATCAGGGCTCATCTAATATCTCCATGGTATTTTTGCACAAGGCTGGCACACGACTAAATGCAGCTTCTCGTGTTCTGGTGGTTAATTAGAGACATTGTTCTAATATAATTTCCTTCCCCTGGTGGATTTGACCCACCATCCAAAAGTCTCAACCTCTTGAGCAGCTAAAATTGTAGGTTTGAGCCACCCACACCTAGCTAGAAAATTTCATGCAAGAATACCTTAAGTGAAGATTCTTAAATGAAGGAAAAGGAAACTTTGGGAATAGTGACACTCAAAAGCTGTTCTTAGAAATCTGTTTTAAATGTTAGCAAACATCCTAATATACATTTGCAGTGATTCTGAATCACACAAGAGAAGAAATATAAATGTCTTTTTGTTTTCAAAACTATAACATGAATATCAGTGACTTTTCCATTTATACTAGTTTCATAAGGCACTTTACTAAACTGATATGAACAGAAGCATTCTGTTGCTCCTGCAAATAGGATGATGATATTGAGACAAAACCATCTAAACAACAACAACAAAAAAAATCTAAACACATAGGAATGTAGAAATAAAAAGATAAAGCCTGCTCATTATTGGATAATCTAAAAACATGCAAGAGACATACAAATGACCTACAGAAGGTGGGAAAAAAGGTATATATTCGTTGATATCTCCAAAGTAAACTAGATTCAGTAAAGTAAAACAGGATCCCTTCCTAAAGAAGGAAGAAACATCCTCATTATTTTTTTTACAAACAATCGTAACCTTTATACTGTCTCACTTCAGATTAGTCTTTCTAGCTGTGATAAGGCAAAGAATGGTCATTTCCAGCTCATGACCTCTGGTCCCTCAGATCAACTTGTGCTTCTGTCAACTGAAACAGATAATAATGGCACCGACATCCTGACAAGATTTAATACCTCTCACTATTCTTTTATATAATAAATCTCATGACAACTATGCTAGTATTACGAGTCATGTACCTTGTTGGAATTTACTGTATTTTGCACAATTATCCAAACAGATATAACATCTTTCTTCTGATTATTCATGGCTTATGCCTATATAAACTCTCTTTTCCACTTTTTGCCTAGCAAGAAAATATGAGCAAATGGTTCAGTGTGTAAGCAGAATTTTCACATCAAGAAATATAAAATAAGTTTGTGGGGTTGGGAAAGTGGCTCAGTGGTTGAGTGCTTGCCTTGCATGCATGAGGCCATAGGTTCCATTCCTTAGTACCACATAAGAGGAAAAAGCCAGAAATGGCATTGTGGCACAAGTGGTAAAGGGTTAACCTTGAGCTAAAGAGCTGAGGGACAGCTGTCAGGCCCAGAGTTCAGGCCCCACAACCTACCAAAAAAAAGTTTGAACAGTATAGTTTTGAATCCAAAAGAGTGTATGGAGATAGACAATCAGTAGACTAGTCTGTTTATGAAAATTGCCAGCCAAGAGTGACAAAGACTAATTGGGCCTAAAGTTTTATATACTCTGGATGTTACTTGAAGTTGTGAAATTCTGTGATATTGACAGAAGAGAAATGAAAAAACTATCCAAATCATGTCTCCAATTCTGGCAGCTTATAAATGACACAAGCTGAATGGGAAAATGGGCAAATATATAACATTGCTTAATATTTCACACTACACATGTCATTCTCTTTGCCAATTATAAACAATTTAGTTGAAGAAGTTATTGTAGAATATAATCCTTTTTTCAGAAATACATTTACATGATTTGCTCTCATTACCTATATATCATTTTATTGCTCATCATAATGTTTATCTTGGAATTATATCCTGGAGAGAGTAACAATCAATATTGTGTTAACATATCATAATTCTTTTCATGTGTAATGATCTCACCATTCTTTAGAATCATGAAAGCAGAAAATCATTTTCTGAAATGTTATTCTGAATTAATATTGAAACATATTAAGAAATAAAAATGGGCTCAGAATTATTTCACACTCTGAAATATATAGAGATATAGCATTACATATAATATATGTTATATATTATATACATTATACAATATATTATATATTATATATAGTATGATATTATATGTTATATTATGTATAATTATATATTATATATTTACATATACATATTAGATATAATTATTTATATATTCTATATAATATATAACATTCCTATATTATATATAACTATATATAATATATAATAGCTTTGTAATATAATCGATAATATAATATAGATATTATTTATAATATATTATACATGTAATGCTATATCTCTATCCATCTATCTATCTATCTATCTATCTATCTATCTAGTATCCTTGGTACAATTTCCTCAAAGTATATAACCAACTCAAAAATATCAGGCCTACAAACTTTTGATATCATGTGCAACTCCTTCATCAACAATAGAAAGAATGTTGCCAAATTTAAAGTGCCCAAGAAAATCTAAACTCCTTCTGCAATTGTGTACTCAGAAGTAGTTGTCAGTTTGACAACTACTTGTATGTCTATATATACCATTGTATGTATATTTTCCCTTTAGCTCGTTAAGGAATTGTAAGGTTTTGTACATAGGCTTTTTTGCAGAGGTTTTTCAATTAAACATAGAGAGTAATTTGGACTCATTGAAGTTATTGAAAATGGAACTGCATTTCAATTTGCAGAAATCTTGAATTGTAATGTGTCATGGAAATAATTAGACCCTTTACCAAATGGAAATATGACTGCTTGTGCTGCATTATGACAGCATACATCTCAGTCACTTTTAGAAACAAACAATTTTGAAATTCCTATATTGTGAATTTAGAAATATCAATCAATTCAGTTATTGTACCTTTTGGACAATAGCAGCACCTTTCAGACATTGAAAATGAAATGATTGAATGTTTTAGAAGGCAACAGCTTTTCTTTAGAAGGTTATCCTACAACATGGAAGGGCAAAACCTAATAAAATTTACTGATCATCATAATAAAGTTTACAAATCATCAAAAGAAAACTTTGAATGATTCTTGTTTATATAAATTCAACTTCTCTGGAATAACCTAACCAGACCTGGATCCCATCCTTCTGCAGGGAGAAATGCCACCTTCAATGAGGCATGACCAATACAATTGTTACTTTTCACTAATTGAATATTTGGATGGCAAGGAAGTTTCTATGATGGCCTAACTGAAGCACTGTTGCAGTTCTTGAACTGAGAGCACTCTGCCATGCTTCTGATTATATCAACTGAAAGCTCACTTCCACCCTCAAACTAGAAGACAGGATCCTACTTCGCATTAGTACTATTTTCCATCTTGAAGTCATTAATATAATGTGTGAATTAGTGTACAAATACCATGGGTGGACTTTTTCACCTTTCAAACTGAATAGCAAAGGAATTATACTGCTAGAGCCTTCATCCTTAGGCCTATCCATCACTCTGTTTTTACTGTTGTAAACTTGCTATGTTTAAATTCATGCAAGTAGAATTGATCTCTACATATTGTAGCTTGTCCCAGCAAGGAATTTATAATAATTTTCAATTATACACTTGCAGAATAGTACCAGGATCCACTGCATTAATAACTCATTTGTGACAATTTCCCGCTGAATATGGAAAGTAAGTTGTTGCATAATGATGTCTTTGCCAATGGGAACATCAATTACCAAATGGTTTAAAATAAATTTTATTTTTCTTGAACTACAGAATTTCATACACAAATTGTCTTTATTCTGGAATAGTTTTAAGCCTAATCAATCAATCATTTTAATGTGTAACCTTACTAATGTATTTGTACTCGTGCAGGAAATGGCACTGAATGATGACAAATAGCAAATGATCACAAAAGAATTATTCCGAAGAAAACTCTTCTTTTACACAATCCATTCACAATCTCAATACACAGGACAATGAAATGGTATGAAATAATTAAAGACAATTAAATTAACAAGATATTCACCTTTAGCATAGTAAACTATATATGTACAGGTTCTGTTCCTCTTTGTTCATTTGTAATGTATTTTATTTGTTAATTGTTCTCACTTCAAGTTACATATAGCAATCTAATGTACAATCACTGTTGTTTTTCACCATTTTTAACAAGCTACAGTATGGTTCTTAGTGTATACTATTTCTACTTCAATACATACTGTTTGAAATATTTTAGGTCAAATATTGATATTAGTACATGAAGCAAATAAACACTAAAATTGATTATTCATAGTTAGATTTTATACTTTCTTTAATAATAATTTGCCTTGGTTCTTTTATTTGTTCTAAAGAGATCCCATTAAGCAAAATTTCTCCCATTCTTTCTCATAGTTCGGTATCTATCATAAGTTTCTAGAGGTTATAATATTGCACTTAAAAACAAGAAGTTAATTCGTTTCAGGTTGAATAATTGTGGAACAGGAGTAATTTCTATTTCCTGATTCTTTTAATAATAAAGTTTGGAACCTATCAATATTATGCTTTCTCTACTTAACCTATTATCAAAGCAAACTTAGACAAATATCTGGACGAGTAAATCAATACACCAAGCCAGTAAATGAATATAAGTAAGTATTATTAAATTAGAATTAAAAATGATAGGCCTAAAAACCATTAGAAGGATTGTGTAAAAATACAGTAAATTATATGAAAAAATTGACAAAATTGATAGACCCTTAGTAAATCTGAGTTGAGAGAGAGAAAGAAGTGAGGGACAAAGAGCTAACACCCAAAGAAGTGAATGCAGAGATCAGACAGAATGCAGAGTCAAGATTCATAAGAGGATAAGGGGATACTGGAAAAAGAGTAAAATAAAACCCAGGACAAAAGCAATCATAGGTGAATTATGTAAGTTCTTCAAAGGACAACTCACTATAGTACTCCTATGAAACCTTAATGAAACAGAAAGGAAACATTCACTACAAACTTGTTGTATGAATCCAGCTTAATGCTCACCTGAAAAACCATATATGGACTCATCAACAAAAGGACTATAAACACATTTCTTGCATAAACATTAATGCAAAACTTGTCAATAAACTTCTACATAGCAGACATGAAGACTAGTAAAAAACCATAAACACTGATCAAAGGAGAATCGTACCAGAGGAGGAAAGTTGGTACAATACATGCAAGTCAACCCATGTAATTCAACACATCAACAGGAAGAACCACATGAATCAAAAATCATGCATACACCTGTACAAAGCCTTCAATAAGATCCCACACCCCTTTGTTATAAAATTGGGGAGATTATAAACCCATGGAATATTTCTCAATATAATTAAGACTGTATATTAATAGTCTACTTACATTTATGCTTATTGGTGAAAAGGACAAACCATTACCACTAAAATGAGTGAGAATGTGATGTCTTTGTTCTTTCTTCCTCTTCAATGTACAATTGGAATTCCTAGCCAAAGTAACATAGCAAGGCATAAACAAAAAGGGATTCCAAATAGAGAAAGAAGAAATGAAAGTCCTTTTCTTTGCAGATGACTTGATCCTTTATTGAAAGAAGCCATATATGTCCAATATCAAGTCCCTTTGGCTGTTCCAAACATTTGGCAAAGGAACAGAAATCAGCAACATTTCTGTGTGTTCACTATGAGAAAAATAAAGCTTAAATCACAAAACAACTTCTTTTATAGTAGCATCCAAAAGAAAACACATAGCATTTCACTTAAGTCTGGAAATGAAGGACCTCTCTGAGGAATGTTCTAATAATCTGAAAAAGGAAATTAAAGCAGACTTAATAATGAGGTAAAACATCACATGCTCCTTGGTTGGAAGTCTTGACATCAAGAACTATGGAGAAATGCCCAAAGCTACCTCTAATTTTAAAGCAGTACCTATCCATATCCCTACAATATTATTTTATGAAATAGAATTAATCCAAAAGTCACCTGGAAAAATAGAAGAGCCACAATAACAAAAAGCAACACTTAGCAGGGAAAACGTTTCTGCCAGAATGTCAATACTGAACTTCAAACTCTATTATAAAATAAACACACATACACAAACACACACTACATATATACACATATATACAGACATATGCAGATATACACATATATACAGACATATATACATACATATGTGTAAGATATATATTAAGTTGGTACTGGCACATGAATAAGCCTAAAGACCACTAGAACAGCATTAAAAACACAGAAATGATCCCAGAGACCTAATTTATGATGAAGGAGCCAAAACCATCAGATAAGGGAAAAAAAGACTCTTTTAAATAGGGTGCAGGCAGAAATAGCTATATTTGCATAGAAAACAACATAGATTTTTATATATCATCTTGCACCAGAACCAAGTCCAAGTAGGTTCAGGTATCATGAAATATTAGAGTGTGGAATAGGAGATATCCTAACAACCTGGAGACCCAGGACAGAACTTACTAAACAAAAATCCAGTGAAACAACAAATCAAAGAAGGGCTGAATCAATGGGATTACATGAAACTATAGGACTTCTGCATGGGAATGGTCGTTGGTAGCAAAAGAAATACAAACTGCACAATTTGGAAGACCATCTGGTGAAGTTCTAGTTATGCAACAGACAAGGGCCTCATATCCAGCTGTACCAAGAGATCACAAAATTGAATCATCACAACAAATCCTCAAAGAAACAACCACTGCATTTATATGTGGGCTAAAATATCTAAAAGGCATTTCTCTTGGAATGAGATAAGAATGGCCAATAGATGCATGAAGAAATATTAATATCAATGGCCATATTAGAAATGCAAATAACATCAGAAGTTTTGAGTTTATTATTAGCATGAATTTCTGCAAAGAAAAAGTGATAGTAAGGAAATATGAGTTTGTTTTAAGGCTATATGGTCCTTTGCTATAGTGAAATATCTTCTAGACCTTGTAGATAATTTTCTTTGAATTTTAGTATTTGTTCAACCCAAAATTCCAGTGGAGTTATTTGCATATGGTGTCTGATAATTGTTTTATCCTTATTTGGAATTTTTATTAGTATAAAATTATTTTACTTGTCCTATTTCATGCATCTTGTTCAAATTTTATATTTTTAATATTAATATTTATTAATTTTTAATCTACACAACATCTATTATATCTGATATCATATATATCATATATGATGTCTGATATATGATAAATAATATAACTCATTATATGATGCACATGATATATATATAAATGAAGAATAGGCTATGTAGAATAACATATACATGATAAATATTACATAACATATACATGAAATACATATATGAAATATATGATATACTATGATAGGACATATCATATAGTATTATATGACATATATATCATATTATATATAATATGACATATTATATATGTCATATATATAATATGTGCTATATCATACAATAGATATAAGTACATATATTACATGTTTACATATAATATTGAATATATAATGCAATATATGTTGATATATGTAATATATCCTAATATATATGGGATACATTATATATTATATACATATACATTATGTCATATATGCCATATATGATATGCAATGTATAATATACTATATATTACATATTATATAGCACATATGATATCCATAGACATCTTATATTGCATTGTGAAACATATGGTTATATGTGCCATGTGCCATGTGCCTATATATAAGCATCTAAATCATATATCACATATATATCTATGTCATATATTCTACCACTGATATATTCTATCCCCTGCCTACAGATGTGGATCCTGATGCTCTATGCCACTTGCATCTGGTGGCTATTCTGCTATGCCCTCCATGAACACATGGAGGTCGGCCAGAGTGAGGTATGGAGTGGGCAGGCTAGCAATGGAAGCCAGGGTGGCAAGTTTGATGACAGAGCCCTGAGCATGTCCCTAAAGTTCAGAACTCTTCCCAGGGACTCCAAGAGTGCTATCTTGGCTTCCATGTTCACACCAAAAGGTAGAACGGAGTACCCACTGGTAGATGGCTCAAAATGTCCTCCACAAAGCCCACTTTCTGTGGAGTACTATGCAGGCAGAAAAAATACCCAGCCATGAGGATCAACCGGTAATATTTCTCCCAGTGACCTTTGGGAAAGATGAGAACCAAGATGATGAGTTTTAGTTCTCTTTTGGAGCTGTCTTTTGGTTTGATCTGTCAGGGGGTGGATGAACTGAGGCCACCATACACAATGAAATATGGAATTTGTAGGTGAGGATGGGAAGGAAAAATTGGGGCAAGAGTGATTGAAATGGGTGTGGGACATGGTACAAAAAGAAATCAACTCATGGCCAGTGGTACGTCACTTATCCCCTTTGTCACAGCAACATAGTTAATTTAAAAATGGTGTGGATGCCCTTGTGTGAACTCCTGACAGTATTCCAACTTTATCCCAGCACCATCTTGCTCTACAGCCTGGTGGCCTGGGGCCTGGCCACCCTGCTGTACATGAAGGGCATCTTGATCCTCTACAACCCGCCCATGTCCAGTTAAGGAGCCCAGAGTGGCCTACTTAGTCTGGGGAGTGGGGTGACATAGGGGGTTTGGACAAAACCCCCAGGCCTCTACTGGTGTGGAGGCATGGCTGAGCAGCTGAGACCTGCAGTGCAGACCTGCAATCTAGGTCATTCTGTTCCCAGTGCATCCACATGTGGCTGTGTGGGTGGATGTGCATGTGTGTGTGCACAATGTATCTGCAAAAGTGCACACAAGACCATCTCTCCATTCTGCTACCTCCTGCTACTGCTGCTTCTTTTCCTCTCCTTCTCTCTCCCACTCCTTCTCCTTATCTTCTTTTGCTCCTTTTGCTTCTCAACCTTCTCTTTCTTCTCCCTCTCCTCCTCCTCTGCTTTCTCCCCTTCTTCTTCTCCTCCTTCTCCTTTTTGGTCAATCATGAGGCTAGAACTTGGGCCCAGGTGTTGTCCCTGAGCTCTTGCACTTTGTACCACAGCAGCACTTCCAGTTTTATTGTGGTTCATTGGAGATAAACTAGGACTTTCCTGTCCTGATGCTCCAGATCTCAGCCTCTCCCTGAGCATCTGGGGTGATAGTTTTTGAGTGACTCATTGAGCAGCCGGCCTGTACAGGCCCCAGATGTAGCTTGGAGCAGGCCGAGCTTCTCTATATGACCAGCTACCTGCGCTGCTGCTGGTCCAGCCAGGCCTATGCTTTTCCACAGGATGTTGGATACCAGTGAGTCCTGTGTGTTGGCAAGAAAACCTTCCCAGGGGGCCTAGTCCAGCAGGAAGGGTGCCCCTGACCAGACTGCAAAGGAGAAAACCAGGTCAAAACCAAGCTCAGAGGCATGTGCACACAACCAGGGACAGAGCTTGCATTCATTTGTATATTATGATTTATTTACTTACATATTTTATTTATGTATTTATATTTATATATTCATTTACTATTTTCATTATTATACATTATCCATTGTCATCACCTATTATATGCTTGTATATTCATTTATCATTCATTTTTATTGGTTTTAATTGATAGCTCACCTTTATGCCTTAATTATTATTACTGTCATTGATTATTTATCTGTTACTTTTGTTTTTACTTGCTATTGATGGTTATCTAATATTTGTGGTTTATTGTCAATGATATTTATTTATGTTTTTATATATTGATTGTCAGCCTCTGACCCATGTCATCTGTGATCACTACTATTTACTTATTTGTGCTTTTTTTTAGTCACTGTCATCATCTGATACTTGTTCTTTTTTGGGGGGGGGTCCGGTTGTGGGGCCTGAACTCTGGGCGCTGTCCCTCAGCTCTTCAGCTCAAAGCTAGCACTCTACCACTTGAGCCACAGTGGCCACTTACAGCTTTTTTTTCTGCTTATGTGGTACTGAGCAATCAAACCCAGGGCCTCATGCATGCAAGGCAAGCGCTCTACAACTGTGCCACCTTCCCAGCACGAAGATACTTGTTCTTTATTATCATTACTATTTACTTATTTATTTGCATTTTTATTTATGTATTGTCATTCTCTGATGCTTATAATTTGTGATTTTTATCCCTTACTTACTCATCTGTTTTATTTAGTAATTATCACAATTATATACGTACTTATTACTATTATTATTTATGTGTTAATGTTCATTTTTATGTATTTTCTATTATTTGATATTTGTGATTTATTAACATTATTATTTTTATTTATTTGTCTTTTGGGTGTGTGTGTGTACGTATATGTTTTATACCAGGGCTAGGGCTTAAACTCAGGGCCTGGGTACTGTCCCTAACCTTTTGGTGCTCAAGGCTGCCATCCTACTGCTTGTGCCATAGCTACACTGCTGGGTGTTTTGTTTGTTTTTCAGGTTTTTTTGTGTGATTACTAATTGGAGATGAGCATCTCATGGACTTTTCTTGCTCTGTGGGTGGCCTTTGAACTTGTGATGCTGCCTTCTTAGAGGCTGGGATAACTGGAGGGGGCCACAGAATGGGTAGAGGCATGGGAAATGAAGGTCAATAGTCTCAGCATGTCCTGTACAGTGACGTCTCTGCTGAAGGAGACCAAGGAGTCTACACTAAGAATGAGAGGAGGGCCAGGGTGTCCATCAAGATGCAGTTCTTCAAGAGCATACTGGTGGTAATTTTTGGCAATCTCTTTTTTATTATTTTATTGCTTTATTTTTTAATATATTTTTATTGTAAAGATAGTATACAGTGGGGTTACAGTTAAATAAGAAATATAATGAGTACATTTTTTATTTTCATTTTATTTCTATGCTGACTTGACTGCAGGGCCTTGAACTCAGGGCCTTGAGCTCAGACCCTTCAACTTACGGCCTTGAACTCAGGGCCTTAAACACAGAATCTAGCACTCAGGGCCTTGATTCCAGGGCTTTAAACTCAGGGCCTTGAATCCAGGACCTTAAGCTCTTTTTTATTGTGAAAATACTGTCCAGAGGGGTTACAATTACATGGGCAAGATAATGAGTACATTTATTATCAAGCATTGTAGCCTCCTCCTTTGTTTACCCTTCCTATCCCTTCCTATCCTCCCTTCTGCCCCCCCATCCAGTTCTCCCTGCCCCCCCCACACATCAAAAATGTAAAGTTTGTTTTCGACATAACAACATGTACATCTCATTGTTGCAATGGGTCCACCTGTATCCCTATTTAAACTATTTTTTCCCCTTTCCCTCCAAAAATTATACCAACATCAAATACAGTGAAAGCATGGGTTATACTGTGGGGTAGGGACATACAAAGCAACAAAGAAATAATCTTATAAATGTGTTAGAAACCATTGCATGAAAGAAAAGAAACATTAAAATACATATCTTAGGGTTCATTTCCCTAACATCAACTTAGCTAACCTATTCTGCTTGATTCAGATATATATTAGATATTACAAATAAGGAAAACCATGGGACCTCTCTTTCTTTAGGCCTGGCTTATTTCACTTAATATAATTTTTTCCAAGTCTTTCCATTTCCTAACAAATGGGGCAATGCCATTCTTTCTGATGGAGGCGTAGAATTCCATGGAGGCATAGAATACCACATTTTCTTGATCCATTCATCTACTGAGGGTCATCTGGGTTGGTTCCATATCTTAGCTATAGTAAATAATGCCGCAATAAACATAGTTGTGCTGGTAGCTTTAGTGTGGTCTTGTTTGTAATCATTTGGGTAAATGCCCAAAAGTGGGATTGCTAGGTCATAGGGGAGCTCTATGTGGAGTCTTTTGAGGAACCTCCATACTGCTTTCCAAAGTGGTTGAACAAGTTTACACTCCCACCAACAATGAAGTAAGGTTCCCTTCTGTCCACATCCCCTCCAGCATCTGTTGTTATTAGAGTTCTTGATTTTAGCCATTCTAACTGGAGTGAGGTAGTTTCTCAATGTTGTTTTGATTTGCATTTCTTTTATGGCTAGGGATGTTGAGCATTTCTTCATGTGTCTATTGGCCATCCTTCTTTCCTCTTCATAGAAGTTTCTCTTTAAGGCTTTAGCCCACTTATTTATTGGGCAGTTGTTTCTTTCAGTATTTGTTGTTGGGGGATTTAATTATTTTTTAATTTTTATTGTAAAGATACTATACAGAGGGTTACAGTTACATGAGTAAGGTAATGAATACACTTCCTATTGAGCATTGTTACCCCTTCCATTGTTTTCCCCTACTATCCCTTCCTCCCTACCTTCCCCGAGGTTCTTTTTTTTTAATTGTGATTAAGTGATTACATAATTTCCCAAATTTCACAGTATTGTGGAATAATGATGCTCATTTAAAGTCACAAGCTCATTCTAACTTTCCTGGAGCAAATTGTCATCACAGTCTATAACATATAACGGTGTACACATATACACCATACATGTGATCAGCAGCATGGGCATATTTATTAGTGGTTCAACCAGATGAGTGATTTATGATTTCTAAGAGTTTGGGGATGGAGTTTTTGGGATCGTGAATGTATAGTATCTTGTCATCTGCAAAAAGGGATTGTTTAACTTCTTCTTTCCCTATGTGGATCCCTTTAATGTCTTGTTCTTGCCTTATTACCCTGGCTAAAGATTCCAGGACTATATTGAAGAGGAGTGGAGACAGTGGGCATCCTTGTCTTGTTCCTGATTTCAGGAGAATTGGTTGTAGTTTTTACCCATTAAGTATACTGTTGGCTATTGGTCTGTCATAAATGGCTTTTATTGTTTTAAGAAATGTTATTTCTATTCCTATTTTCTCCAGAGCTTTTAGCATGAATGAATGTTGAATTTTATCAAAGGCCTTTTCTGCATCTGTGGAGATAATCATGTGATTCTTAACCTTGACTCTGTTGATGTATTGGATTACATTTTGTAGTGACCGTCTACTCGACCAGCGAGGAAAAACGACCACCACACCAGGAGTCTTCTCAGATCACGCTTTATTGGAGAGCCTTTTAGTTGTAGGAGAGCTTGGGCGCGAGAGAGCGTGCACCCGAAACACAGCCGCTTATATATGAGAATCGGAACGCGGGTCTTTCTATTGTTGGTCGCCTGCCTTTCACCGTCACCAGGTGTCATGGGATTGGCTGGGAACTCTACCTGGCTCGTGCACGTGCACAGCCCAGGCGTCCCGCCAAGCACCAAGTGGGCGGAGTCTCACCTCGGCTCCCTACAGTTCCCCCTTCTTTGTTTTATGGCAACAGGTAAGAGTAGAGGTTGGGCCTCTGTCTAAGACATTAATGAGAGGACCTTGCACTGGCCTTCGCCTGAGGGGCGTGCCTTCCCCAGTGATGACCAGGCCCGTCCGATGCCTTTTTTGCAGAGGTGGGATCTTGGGCATCAACCCACTTGCAACCCAGCATGCTCTTCTTGAGGAGATGAGAACCATCTCCTCAAGTGCAGTGCACTTGCCTTGCACCCTGTCCCAAATTGCAAATTGCATACCTGTCCCGGTGCAATGGGATCCCCTGATCCCTCGGGGTGCTAAGGCTATGCAGAATGGTAAGGCTTAACTGCCTCTTAGGGCCGACAGCCAAATCTGGGGTGAGGATCCACTCTCCAAAGTGGCTAATGCTTGCGAGATAACAACCTTGTCCCTTCTGGTTTGGGCTCGAAGGTGACAGACCAACCATAGGCAGACCACGCATCCTCCCAAGCAGCAGGCTAAAAACATTCCGACTCCCACCCGCTCTTTGGAAAAGGACACCGCAGAGGCAATCCAGTCAGTAAATTGTAGCAGCCCACAGCATCATCGGTTTAGCTATCACAGGGATTGCTATTAGCACTGTTGCTAACAGCAGGAAGATCAGCTGAGTGGATGGCATCTTCAAGATGGGGTTCTTCTGCAGTCTCCACCGGCCTGGTCAGTCTCATTGGCACCCAGTGAGGTACTTCTTGACTCTGTGGAAAAACACAAACAGCTCCCCTGGATCTCATTATTACCGGATCCGGTCCATACCATTTATTATTAATAACATCCTTCCACATAACCATGTCTTTAGTATCCATGGAGTCTCTTGTCATATGCCGATCTGCGGCAGACTGATCGTTGTCATTTAGAATTAAAAAATTAAGGGTAAAGAGCGCAAGAGAAAGTCTTTCCCTGGGGGACGCGGACTCAGCAACTCCCCCTTTTTGTTTTTGAAGCATTTCTTTTATGCTTCTATTAGCTCTTTCCACTATACCTTGTCCTTGAGGATTGTAGGGCAATCCGGTGGTGTGGGCAACCTGCATTTGTGCGCAAAAGGCGCGAAAACCATGGGAAGTATAAGCAGGGCCATTATACGTCTTAAGTCTAAGGGGCTTTCCCCAAGCTGCCCAAGCTTCTAAGCAGTGTATTCTGACGTGAGACACCTTTTCTCCTGCCAGAGGTGTGGCATGAATGACACCAGAAAAGGTGTCCACAGACACATGTAAATATTTCAACTTACCAAATTCCGTCAGATGAGTAACATCCATTTGCCATAGGGCGTTTGGTCTCAACCCCCTGGGGTTTACCCCCACATGGGGAGGATGAAGAAAGGTAACACAAGATTTACAGGCTTTAACAATATCTCTTGCCACATGCCTGGACAAATTATATCTTTTCCTAAGGGTATTAGCAGGTACATGATACCATCTATGAAAGTCTTTTGCCAATTCTACAGGATCAGCAGCAACCAGAGCCATAGCCTGAGTTGCCTGGTCCACCAAATCATTACACCTTGCCATCGGGCCCGGCAACATAGAGTGGGAACGAATATGTCCAATATAAAAAGGATGTTTTCTGTTTAAGATAAGGGATTGAATCTGTAACAAAACATTAGAAATTGTACTGGCCTGCTTAACTGAAGCAGCAACTTCAAGAGAAGCAACGGCATTTACAACATATAATGAATCAGAAAATAAGTTAAAAGGTTGATCAAATCTTTTAAAAACTTCAAGCACAATTAAACATTCAACAGCCTGTGGGACATTCGGCCGAAAATTAAAAACTACCGGCTGTTTGTGTCCTTGAACAAAAAAGGCACCTTGTCCAGATTTTGATCCATCCGTAAAGATGGTTAGAGCATCAACCAAGGGCTCCTTTGAAGTGACAACAGGAAAATACACTAAATTTTTGTTAACTATGGCAAGCAGAGGATGCTTAGGATAATGATTATCAATTACATTTGGAAATGAGCAAACAAGAATTGCCCACATATCCACTGTGGCTGCTAAAATTTCAACTTGCTCACGGGTGTATGGAATAATTAATTTATCTGGAATTTTTGCAAAGTGCATCAAACAATACTTTATACCCAAAATTGCCTGTTTAGCCACTAATTCAGGAAAATATTGAACAGTTTTTGCTCCCACAGAATTATAGCATTAATAGTTAGCCTTTGAAGCAAGGCAGTGGTATAATTGGCCGTCACTCCATAAGTCCTGACTGCCTCAACTAAATCTTTTAACTGGGAGTAGGAAACCGGCTCAAAATTTCTTTCAGCAGTAATGGGATTCTCAAAGACTGGGAAAGCGGCTGCTAATCGCGACCAGGTTTTTTTCTTTTATAAAGTGACTCTTCCCTGCCGGCGGGCACGGCGGGGGGGGGGGGGGGGGGCGACGGGTGAGGGGCAGCTCCGTTTCCTCTCCCTGGCTGCTGCGGTACTCCCACCCCTAGGGGGCGCCACCCTCCATATCTGTCTGCCACGTGCTCTGCCGCAGCCTCTTCTAACTCTTCACTATCAGCTGGATCGAGCTGCTCTCCCTCCTCCTCTAACATTTTTTCCTCTGAGTCACTCACAAGATTACTATATTCTTGGTCCCGCCCTTCCACATGTAGGGCTGAGAACCGGTTTGCTTTTAAAGAAGGGCACGGGGGTCTCCTCGAGAGCCCCTCCCTAAAACCCTTCTTCTTTTGTGAGGGCTGCAGCCCCTCTTGCTTTAATTCTTTAGGATCCTTTTGTCTTTTTTCCCTTTTTCTTTTAGGCCTATTTTCCTCCCCCTTACTGTATGCTGACTCTGATAGACTATCCTGATGCTGCGTTAGTACTTTGCGTCCTTCCTGGATTAAATCAAACCCTCCCTCCTCGAGGCAAGTGCGCACCATCAAAAAGACAAGCCACAAGGGAGCAAGCAATGCAAGCAACCAATAAATATCTAAATCTACAGTGAACAGCATACCGGGGGATATTTACCGACGTCTCCTCTCCGCGTGTTGAGTTCTGGCTCCAATTCAGCCTCTCGCGCGGGTCCCGTCCCAGGTTCGTTCCCGGGTTTTAGCACCAGTTGTAGTGACCTTCTACTCGACCAGCGAGGAAAAACGACCACCACACCAGGAGTCTTCTCAGATCATGCTTTATTGGAGAGCCTTTTAGTTGTAGGAGAGCTTGGGCGCGAGAGAGCGTGCACCCGAAACACAGCCGCTTATATATGAGAATCGGAACGCGGGTCTTTCTATTGTTGGTCGCCTGCCTTTCACCGTCACCAGGTGTCATGGGATTGGCTGGGAACTCTACCTGGCTCGTGCACGCGCACAGCCCAGGCGTCCCGCCAAGCACCAAGTGGGCGGAGTCTCGCCTCGGCTCCCTACAACATTTATTGACTTACATATGTTAAACCATCCCTGTATCTCTGGGATGAAACCTACCTGGTCATAGTGTATGATTTTTTTAATGTGTTTCTAGATTCTGTTAGCTAGAATCTTGTTAAGGATGTTTGCATCTGTGTTCATCAAGGAAATTGGCCTGTAATTCTCTTTTTTGGTTGGGTCTTTGCCTGGTTTGGGGATGAGTGTGATATTGGCTTCCTAGAATGAGTTTGGGATAGCTCCCTCCTTCTCTGTTTCTCTGAAGAGCTTGAGGAGTATGGGTAATAGTTCTTCTTTAAAGGTCTTATAGAATTCTGCTGTGAATCCATCTGGTCCTGGGCTTTTTGTTGTTGTTGTTGTTGGAATACTTTTGATACCTTCCTGTATCTCATTGTAGGATATTGACTTATTTAATTGCTCAGTTTGGTCAACTTGTATTTCTCTAAAAATGCATCCATTTCTGCCAGGTTTTCTTCCTTTAGAGAGTATAAATTTTGAAAGTAGTCCATTAGGATTATTTGGATATCTTGGGTACATGTTGTGATTTTTCCCTTGGCATCCCTAATCCTGTTAATGTGGGTTTCCTCTCTTCTTTTTTAAATTAATCTTGCAAACAGGCCATCAATTTTATTTATTTTTTTCAAAGAACCAGCTTTTTGTTTGGTTATTTTTGGCTATAATTTTCTGATTTTCTAGTTGGTTAATCTCTGCTCTTAATTTGGTTATCTGGCTCTGTCTAGTAACTTTAGGTTCCATTTTTTCTTGTTTTTCTAGCTGTTTTAATTGTAACATGAGATTATTTACTTGGTCTGTTTCCATTTTCTTGATGGGGGCACTGAGGGCAATAAATTTGCCCCTCAGGACTGCTTTTGCTGTGTCCCACAATTTTCTTTGCAAGGTGTTTTCATTTTCATTGAATTGTAGGAAATGTCTTATTTCTTCTCTGATTTCTTCTGTTACCCAGGCATTGCTAAGAAGTGTGCTGTTCAATTTCCATGGATTAGAGAAATTTCTGTGGTATGCTTTGTTATTGAGAACTAGCTTGATTTCACTATGGTCAGATAGGTTACAGGGGATTATGTCGATCCCTTTGTATTTGCTTAAGTTCCTTGCATGAACTATGATATGGTCTATTTTGGAGAAAGTGCCATTAGCTTCTGAGAAGAATGTGTACTGTGTTGTTTTAGGGTAAAATACTCAGTAGATGTCACTTAATTCCACTTGAAGTATGGTCTCACTTAATTCGGTAGCTTCTTTGCCAATCCTCTGGTTGGTAGACCTGTCCTTCGCTGAGAGAGGTGTGTTAAAGTCTCCAAGTATTATCATATTGGGATCTATTTTATTCTGTAAGTTTGAGAGTATTTGTTTAACATATCTGGGTGCACCAATATTTGTTCCCTGTATTAATATGTAGTGTCTGTCCTTGTCTTTCTGTACTTATTTTAATTAAAAGTTTATTTTGTGAGATATCAGGATAGCTACACCTGCATTCTTACTGGAGGCATTTGATTGGTAGATCCTTTTCCAACCCTGTACTCTGAGTTTGTTTATATGTTTGGCTGAGAGGTGGGTCTCCTGAAGACAACAGATGGATAGGTCATGTTTTCTGATCCAATCTGCAGTTCTGTTTCTTTTGATTGGTGAATTAAGCCCATTAATATTAAGAGATAGTATAGAGAGATGCATTGTGGTCCCTGTCATTACCTGTTTTCCTCAGTTTTTCTTCTTTCCTTTCCTCCTGTGCTTGCTCAATTAGACTTTTATTAATGCCTGTCTGGGTGCAGGTCCTGTTTCTGGTTGCTTTCTTCAGGTTGTGTCCCCCCCTTAGTATTCTTTGTAATGCTGGCTTAATGTTTATGTATTCATTTAGTTTTCCTTTGCTATTAAAAATTTTCAGTTCTCCGTCGAATGTGAATGCTAGCTTTGCCCGGTATATCAGTCTGGGTTGGCAGTTATTGGCTCTCAGGGCTCGTATGGTACTTTCCTAGGTCTTTCTTGCATTCAGTGTTAGTGTGGAGAGATCTGTAGAGAGATCTAATTTTTTTCCCATTGCAGTATAGTGCCTTCTTCATTTTTTCTGCATGCAAGATTGTTTCCTTATTATTGAGACCTATCATTTTTACTATAATGTGTCTAGAAGTGTTTCTCCTGGGATCTTGCTTGTTGGTGTTCTATATGCTTCTGTTATGCAGGCAAGATGTTCTTTTTTGAGGTGGGGAAAATTTTCACCGATTATCTTGTTGAATAGGTGTTGCATTCCCTTGCTTTGAAATTCCTCACCTTTGTCCACTCCAATTATACGAAGGTTAAATTTCTTGGCACTCTCTGCTTGTTCTTGAATTTCCCTTTGGCTTAATTTGAATGATTTTTCCATATCTGTCATTTTTTGTCCAGTTGGTGTATTCTGTCTTCTGTATCTGACACTTTACATTCCACTTCATTCACACTGTTAACTGAGGCTTCTATTTTGGTTTGCATGGAGGAAATGGACTCCTTTATGGATTCAATGTTGGTTCTCAAAGTACTGATCTCACCTCTTAATAAGATATGTACTGCCTCTATTTTGGCATTTATCCAACTTCTTACTGAGGTTTGTGCTGCCTCTATTTTTGCATGCATCTCCTGTTTGATATCCTGTATCTCTTTTGATAGTCCATCCTGTGCTCTTTCAATTTCACTTTATTTCTTGAGTCATTGCCTCCAGCATCCCTTGGATGTAGCTTTGTCTTCCATTCCTGCCTTGCTCCCACTGGGGTTCTCCCTGTGTGGCTGCTAGCTATTGAGGATAGCTTGTTACCCTGGGTGTTGATAAGCCTTGTAATTTTTCTCTGTGATTTTTGCCTGGGGGTTCGGGGATTATTGGAGACTAATCTGCAATTTTGTTTTGGTGTGTCTGTCTTTGCTTGGTTGCTGATTCTGTATTGGTAGAGAGAGTCTGTGCCTGATCTGGGTTCTGTTGGGGGCCTACCTCCAGATGCTGGTCTGACCTACATAGGATTCTCGGCTCTCTGCTGTAGATCACTGGCAATTCCCACCTTTGGAAGGGTTGAGCAGCCTAGACTGCTCCTGTTTGCTCCCATGGGTGCTCTTGGCAAGATCAGATGTTCTGGATGCACTCTCCCAGATGCTGGAGTCTGCTATGGGCTCCTGATGGTTTTTTTGTGGGTTTTTTTTGGCCGGTTGTGGGCTTGAATTCTGGGTTTGGGTGCTGTCCCTCAGCTCTTCAGCTCAAGGCTGGCACCCTACCATTTGAGCCACAGCCACTTCTGACCCTTTCTGCTTATGTGATGCTGAGGAATCAGATGCAGGGCCTCATGCACCCAAGACTAGCACTCTACTGCTGAGCCACCTTACCAGCCTGAGCTCCTGCCTACTATCAGGTGCTGGTGGCCTGTGTTGCCCAGCCTAGAGTATATGGGTCGGGTTTTGATGGGGTTTGGGCTTCTCTTGTCCTGAGCTTCCAGGTCTTTTGTTGTCACAGGTGTGCTTCCCAGCGGGTGCAGTTCCCTATTTTTCTCCCCTCTGCTGAGATGTATGCTCAGCTTTTGACTTCAGTTGGGAGGAGTTGGTTGTGTTGTTCAGGCACTGGATACCCATGCCTGGTCCCAGCCCCCCGCCTGGGGCATGCTGGTTGGGCCTGGGCTGCTGTGTATACCACCTAGGTTATGCAGCCCGGTTTACACAGTTCAAATTTCTTTTACTGTTGGTTGTCTTGACCCAGGGACGCTGTTCCTGGCTTGGGCATTTAAGCTCCCTTCCAGGAGCACTATTGCTTTAGCCTGGCCAGCAAAGTATGCTCCATGGGCTGGTGTAGCTCTCAAACTGTTCCCAGTTTTAGTGGGTCCTGTGGTCCGGGTGTTGGGGTAGGGAGTCAGGGTTAGGGTCTGGGGATTCCCTCCAGCTCTAGTCTCCCTTGAGGGATACACTGTCCCCTGTGGGGTACCCACCCTGGAGCTAGTTGTTTCTGTGTGATGTAGGTCATCAGTTGCTGTTGCAATCAGATTCAGTAGGGGTTGTTGCAGGTTGGGCTGGGCAGTGGTGTCTCTGTGTGATTCTCTTCTGTCTCTGTCTCTGTGGACACTGTTGGGTCCACAGTGTCCACACCACTGGCGAAGGGTGAGGGCTGGCCTCCCTACAGGTTCTGAGTGCTGGGGTTTGTACTCTCTGGATCAGCACCAGTTCCTTGTAGGTCTTTAGCTTTGGTGTTCTGTGGGCATCCCATGTAGCTCTGGGGCTCCCATCGTGGGGGCGAGTTCCAGGCTCAGGGGTTTCTCCATTTATCGCAATCAGTGGGTCTGACACCAGTACCTCAGGTGGCTTCTGCTCGGGTTATCTGCAGACAGCTCCCTGTGTCTCTGGGACTCCGGCAGCCCCTGCGGGGCCAGCTGGTGGCAGCTTGACGTGCTGCTGGTGCTGGGCGGCTTTGGTGGGATGGAGCCTCTCTGCTGAGATGGAGAGTGAGGGTTGGGGTGGGATCTTCGTGGAGACTCCAGGCTGGTAGGTTTCTCTGTTCCTGGTGGTCAGCGGGACTGTAAACTGGCACCTCAAGTGGCTTCTGTGCGGGTGATCTGCAGGCAGCCCCTTGTGTCTCTGGGACTCCGGCAGCCCCCACCTGGCTGGCTGGCCGTGGCTTGACTTACTTCTACAAGGCCAGTAAAGGTTGGGGGGGGGGTCTTCACTCTACTCTGTTCTGAAATTCTTCTTTTCCTCCTTTCTTTTTTGTTATTTTCCACCTCCTATTTTTCTCTGAGTGTTTGTCTTTTTGTTGTTGACAGTCTCTTGGGGAGATTAAGTGTTGAAACTTGAACTCTCTTTTTGGTTGGGGAGAGCTGTGGCATTTCCCTACTGCCCCGTCACCATCTTGGTCCCCCCTCCGGGATTCAATTTTTTGCATTCCAAGTATATTTTAGATATGAGACCCTTGTCCATTGTATGCCTAGTGAAGATCTCCCAATCTATGGGCTTTCTATTGATCTTGCTAGCTATGTCCTTTGCCATACAGAAGCTCTGCAACTTCATGCAATCCCATTTGTCCAACCTTTCTTTGATTTGTTGTGTTTCTGGGTCCCTATTAAGAAAATTTCAGCCTGAGCCAAGGAGACCTAGGGTTTCTCCTATTCCATCCTTTAATGTTTTCAGAGTGTCTGCTTTGACTCCGAGGTCTTTGATCCATTTGGAGTTGATTCTGGTGCAGGGTGATAAATAAGGATCTAGCTTTAGTTTTCTACAAGTAGTTAACCAGTTTTGCCAGCACCATTTACTGAAGAGGCTGTCTTTCTTCCATTCTATTTTTTTAGCTCCCTTATAGAAGATTAGATGACTATAGATCTGTAGGTTCATTTCTGGGGTTTCAATTCTATTCCATTAGGACCTTGAGCTCTTACATTCCATCTTTCTTTTTTACTTTCTTTCTTCCTTTCCTTCTTTCTTTCTCAAGTCGGTTGGTCCACCACTGGAACCACAACTCTACTGTACTAGTAGCTTTGTGCTGTTTCATTAGAGATAAGACTCTTGTGGACTGCTCCTGACACTGGAGCCTGGCTTTAGATATATATGATGCTCACATCTCAACCTCCCAAGTAGCTGCGATGATCATTGTGTGCCACTGCATCCAGATTTCCCCTCAGGAAATCCCATCCAGGGATTTCTGTAATCCCAACTACTAAGGAAGCTGCTAAGATCTGGAGGATTGCTGGTTCAAAGCCAAACCAGTCAGGAAAGTTCATAAGACTCTCAAGTGTAATAAACTACTCATAAAAACCCTGAATTGGCACCATGCAACAAGTGGCAGAGAACCTGCCTTGAGCATAGAGAGGTTCAGAAGCAGTGCCAAAGACCCTGGGTTCAAGGCCCTGGACTGGCAAATAAATACAACTAATTTATTTTTTAAAAAATAAGCTGATAGCCAGGTGCTGGTGGCTTACACCTGTAATCCTAGCTACTCAGAAGGCTAATATCTGAGAATCATGGTTCAAAGCTAGCCTGGGCATGAAAATCCATGAGACTTTTATTTCCAATAAACCACCAGAAAACAGATGTGGCACGTGGATCAAGTAGTAGAGTGGTCACCTTGAGCTGAAGAGCTGATGGACAATGAGCAGGTTCAGAGTTCAATCCCCATTACTGACAAAAAAATGAGCTGTTAGCATTAGGATCCTCTCTTTGTACAACCTCGCCTATAATGTGAAAGTCCAATATTCAGGACATAGAATCAGGCAAGTGGGTGAAGTGTTGGTTTTTTACTTACTATTTATTTTTATTGTTATTTATTAACATTGTTTTTATTAGTGTTTGTTTTTATTTATTATTTATCAACAGCTGGGTGCCCAATATCAACAGCAAAGGTTTCTTGTTCTACCTGGAGAGGCAGTCAGACACTGGCAGGTCCACCTTGACATGTGTAAGTCGGCCAGGTCCATGATGGTAGGCCAGGCCTGGGAGAATGTGAAAGGGGTTTGAAAAAGGCTGCAGGGATACCCAGATATCTAAAACAAATCTGTGTGTGTTTGTGTAATATACATATAGACACCTTTTTAAGTATATGGATATATATACTATGTGTATTACTATATTATATAATTATTCGATTATTATTTATTACTACCACTCACCAACCCACCCAATCAACCAACCAATCCACCAACCAACCAATGCAACAGGTCAGAGTTGTGAGTCCCGACCACATGTTCAGCAGGGTTCTTACAGGATTTCCAGCAAGAGGAGGAGGTTTCCATCCTAGCAGTTACATGATTGGCTTAAGGTTCACAGGCTTCTACATAATTGGTCAGAATTTCACAGGCAAGTTTCTGGGTAGGCTCATTGATTAGGGGCATAATCATTTCCAGTAAGGGTAGGGGCTTTCCAACTTAGTAGTTAAATCATACATAACAAGCACATCTTTGGTTGGGATACATTAGACCTAACCATAGCAACACAAGAAACAATACATTTTTAAACTGTTTATGACCCTACAGATCCTTTTGCCAGGAACTTGACCAACCTGTCCCTTTTCCAGTAACTGGGGTTGTGTTTCTCAACCCTTTGTCTAAATGGCAGTTGTTAGGGGTATAATTGCAGTTTATATTGTGGGTTTTCCAAGAACTTTTCCAAAACTGATTTGTCTGACAACTATTTGTCCCTTAAGTGGCTAACTTGTGTTCTTCCTCAACACAAGCAGGAGTTTCTTTTTATATCATAACTTTAGCTTTTTGCAAGCAAGCAAGTACAGAAGCAGAATATTTGCTTTTCTGGGTTTTCTGAAATCCTAGCCTCTTACCATAACCATCTGCAAGGCTTCAGGTTGTGGTTTTGTTTCCCTTTCCCCAAAGCCAAAAGGTCCCAATCATTGGTCTTGTTGCCGGAAGGCCAATGTTTCCCATGAGCCCCCCTGATTGCAACAAACCCCTGGGACAATCCCAGGTCAAACCCCAAGGACAAATCCCAGGGACAAACACTTGTGACAGTGTGTTACAATCCCCACTCCCCTTTGGGAAGTGTCTGAAGCATTGGCACATTTTTATCTCTTCATATTCCCCTTTATTCTCCTGATTCAGGCGATGGTATGAATTTTGGAGAACTAGGATTTTTATAGATTGCAATTGCTCTTGAACATAATTTATGAGGCAATTATGAGAGAAGGGTCAATGTTCAAAGCCAAAAGTGAAAGAGCCAGAGGACCTGCCATATAGTAGTTATTAGAGTAGTTGCCCAAGGAAACCAAAAGAATAGGGATGCATATCCCTTCCTGCTTTCACCTGTACTTGTTTCTAATCTCAGAGTTTATCTCGACCTAGAAGAAGCAGTCTTTACCTAGTGCCATGCAGAGTCCCTTGTGACTCATGAAAAGTAAGTCTAGTCTTCTTCTGTTTTGGAGCGCTCCTCTTCTGTTTTGGAGTGCTACCTCAGCTAAGGAGTTCACTTGTCTTTCTAAGTGATTCAGGGATGTCTCCCATTTTTCAAAATCAGTGGCAACCTGGGTGCTTAAATCCTTGAAGTCCTGATTTTCTTTGACCAGAGTAGTAGCCCCTATGGTGACAGAGCCAGCCACTCCGAGAGTTGCTAGGAGGGGAACTAAGATTGGGACCATCATTTTTATCAGAACCTGATGTTTTCTGTCTCCATAAGGATCCTCCCTTCCTCACTGTTAAAGATGTACATGTGGGGAAGAACATGTACGAGGGCACAAAGAATTCTTCCTTTCCCTATATGGTCAATGGTAAGGCACTGAGTCATACAACAGCACAGGCAAACTAGGTGCCTTGGGAGGCCTAGAAAAACTTTCTCCCTTCTATTTTTTGTCTCCTCCCCAAGTTGTCACACAAAACTCTTTATAGGGGGAGTGTTCTAGATCATAGTGAGCGGTAACAAAGCAGGTTCTTATACCCAGTGGGTCTCCTAGAATAATGCAAGGATGTCTCCAATCATAACTTGCAGAAGCAATAGGAGTCAGGATTTGCTTAACTCCTAACCCTATGTAATAAAGGAGGTCTGTGATACAGGCAAAGCCAACAATCTTGTTCTATGTTGGGCTGTGTCATTCTCAGGAGTATGTGAACTTTGTGGCCTCATTGTGTTCTCCTTTCCTGGAGACATCAGGAAGTTTTTGCTTACTTGGGTGATGGGTGTAGTTATTTTCATTCTGAAATTAGCAGGGGTCAATTGAGGGACCCTATAGGTTGAATCTCCTCCAGGAGAGGCCTCTTTTGAATTGTAAAACAATCTCTAGGGTTGGTTCTATCATACATACTCTTATTCCCTAAGAATTTCATCTCCCATTCAGAAGAGAGGAAGAGATTCTAGATTTTCACTGTAATGGTGAAAGTATTGCCTTTGCAGTTAACAGGAGTTCTTGTGAACTGATTAACCCTCCCATTAGCACTGAGGACACTGATTAAAAATCCTACTGGACATGCTTGACCTCCTTCTCTCTACTCAGATATGTGGGTCTTCATGTTTCCATGAGACTTCTGTCTCATAACCCCAAGTGCCATGGTAGAAAACCCCAGCTTTGCTCCAATCATCCTAAGGGATTTTGTCCTCTTGGGGGAGTCTACAGGACATACATAGAATTGGGTAACTCTATAATTCGCATCCTCACAATCAAGATAACATTCACCCACTTTCTCCTCTCAATTAAGCCACAAAGGTCTATTCTAAAATCAGGCTGTTTATCATTCACAGCACTAGCAATTAATTTCCCACCACCAGTCTTTCTGAGCTGCCAGTCTGATTTCAGCAGGACTCTTGCATTCTATGTCCAGGTCCCTGCTTGAGCCCCCAGTAACCAGGCTAGAAGATGCTTGCAGCAATGAGGGCTGCAATGTTACCTAATTTCACAGTCCATTTGTCCTTACTTGGTGAGCACTGGTCTTGGATGCAGGAGGTTTTAACTTGAGAGTGATGAATCCAATGACCTTTTGCTGCCACCTTTACTGTGTTGGTGTGTGAGGATGACGATCTAGGGTCCAGTCCATTTGGACTCCAAAGTTGAGGTCTGGTGTTGTCAGATCCACACCTCAACACCAGGCAATAATGGGCAGGGGTGTTTGGAGTCCACTGGCTGATGACTACTGGCCACAAGATGGTGTAGGTGATCCAAGTTGAGTTGGAGTGCCTTTAAGAACTGGAACAGGTTGTAGTTAGAAAGATCTGCTAGCTTAACTTCTGCTAGCTGGGGTAAAAGAGGTGGAGGCTTCCCATAGAGAATTTCAAAGGGAAAAAATTTAAATTAAAAAGGGGCACACCCTTAACACCACCACAGGCAGGAGGACCACCCAATCCCAGACAGTCTCCACTATTGATTTAGTCAAAGTTTCTTTAAGATCCAATTCATTCTCTTTACCTGTTCTGAGCTCTGAGGTTTATATATACAATCTAACTTCCAGTTGATAACCAGACTTTGGGAAATCAATTTATTGACCTTGGCCACAAATGCAGGGCCATTATCTGAGCCAATCACTTGCAGAAGAACAAAACTTGGCACCATGTAAGAAGCTTTCTTACAAATATCTGTGCTATCTCTGACTTTGTGGCACATGCCTCTACCCATCGTGACAAGGTATGTAAAAGAACAAGCAAATATTTGTATCCATAGTTCTCTGGAATTACTGTTGTGAAGTCTATTTCCCAGAATTCCCTGGAATGTCCCTTCTGCTTGCACCCCTTTCTCACATTGGGTCTGGTTGCTGTTAACCTGTTAACAGATCACACATCTGGAGACTAGACCGTGGATCATCTCTTTTAGGTTCAGAATGTGAAAAGGCCTTGAAAGCAGCAGCTGGTACAGTTTTGTCTCACCCAAATGGGTGTTTCAGTGGGTATGTCCTTTAGCGTCAATCCCAAGGCCTGGGGAGGGAGTATTGGGTCCTCCGGCAGCCTCTGTCCTGATTGGAGGGTTTTCAAAGGCATTTGTTTTTCTATTTAGAGGTCTGCTTCTGAATATTCAGGAGAGCTTGGAAGCTCAAGAAGAGGGGTTATTACCAACAGGTAAATTGGCTTTACTTCTTGTGTGGCTGCCTCCCACACAGCATGGTCAGCTGCATGGTTTCTGTCTTCTTCCAGGGAGCTATCATTTTGATGGCCTTTGAAATGTATTCTTGCCACCTTCTTGGGTAGTCATATGGCTTCTAGCAGAGCCAGAATTTCCTCCTCATTTTTTGTCTTCTTTCCTGCTGATATTAACAGGCAACACTCCCTGTAGATGGTGGCATGCACATGGCATATCAGCTGTCCATGTACAGGTTTACAGTCTTTACTGTACCTCAAAGCATGAGTCAGGACAATGAGCTTTGCCTTTTTAACCATGAAACTCCTTGGCAGAGCCTGTGCCCACAGATTCTGGTCTCTTGAGACAACTGCTGCCCCAGCATACCTTGTTCCACCCAGGACATAGCTATACCTATCATTAAAGAGAGTCTCATCTGGATTGGGCAGAGAGATATCCATCAGGTACTTTCATGCTCTTGTGGATAGGTGGATGGTATCAATGCAGTTGTGAAGAGGAAGGTCTCATCATCACTTGAGAGGAGAGTGGCTGGCTGGATTTAATGCTCCTGTTTCAATAAATCTCAGTCTTGGCTGGTCCAGAATCTCTACCTGCTTGGTATTGGAAGTTTTACAGCCATTAATCTGTTGATCCACACAGGAGAGTCTCAACTGCATGAGTGTCTACCAGTTGCAAGTCCTGCCCTAAGGCAAGTTTGACAGACTCCTTTACAACATGGAAGTGGCTTTGACTACATGGAGGCAAGTGGGCCAGCCAGGAGCAACTAGGTCAAGAAGTTTAGAAAAGTAGGTAACCAGCCACTCCCATAGTCCCAACACCTGAGTCAAAACTCCCTTCACTCTGCCATGAAAAGCTGGAAACACTTTTGCAAGGCTAGAGCAGGGACAGTGATCAGTGCTTTCTTCAGCTGTTGAAAGTCTGCTGCTTCTCTTCTCCCCATTGCAGTGGAGAATCTTCCCCCAGTCCTGTGGCTAAATGAAGGAGTTTAGTTATTTCAGCTAACCTAGGAATCCATAGGCAACAGCAGTCAGTTGCTCCCATGAATTCATGGCTCTGTCTCTTTTTGGAACAGGGATTCAGATGATGGCTTATATCCTTTTCTTGCATAGAGTGTGTTTCCTGCCCTCCAGTTCATATCCTAGGTAGGTGGCCCTGGCTCTGCATAGTTGAGCCTTAGCCTAGCTTTTCCACTTTCTTAAGGAAGGTCATTGTGGACCCTAAGCCCTCTTCCTCAGTGGCAGCTGCTAGGAGGAAGCTGTCTACATCTTAAAAGAGAGTCACCTCCTGATGGGCTATAGAAAACTCACTCAGTTCATGACTGAGTGCCTCATCCAAATGGTAGGTGAATTCTTAAACCCTGAGTCCAAGTTACCTGCCTCAAGTATCCTTCATGTCCATTCAATAGCAAAGATTGGCTGGCTAGCTTTCACCAGATGGAGGCTAAAGAAAGCAAGTCAAGAAAATTGTAGACCCTCATATCAGGTGGCAGGAGACAACAGAGTATACAGATTCAGGGCTGTAGGGTGAATGGTCTCTATCTATTTGTTAACCTCTCTTAAGTCCTGGACTGGCTGGTTTGTCCTAGATTTCCTGAGTGGCAGGAGTGGTATATTTCAGGGGTAATGACAGGGCACCAGGATGGCTGCATGTCTTAGCCTGTTGATGGGAATAATCCTTTCTTTGCTTCCTGGGAGATTTGATATTGTTTGACCCAGATTAGAAGGGCATTGCTAGTGATCTGTACAACAATGGAAGGCCTGTGTTTAGCCAACACAGGCAGGTTTGTCTCTGCCCTCACCTGTGGATTTCAAGCTGTAGTTCCTTGAGAAGGAGTATGGAGTCTCTCTTGAACTGGATCTTTCAAGAGTAAATACTCCTCCTCAAGCAGGCAGCTAACAAGAATCTTGGTGGGAGGGTCTGTACCCTAGAGTCACCTTAGTCCCATCCTTCTGGAAGGAGATATGGGCTCATCATTTCTGGAGCAGATCTCCTCCCATTCAGGGGAAGGGGAAGTCTGGAATCACTAGGAAGGAATGAGTAACAGTCCCTTTCCTAGTTCAGTCAGTTGGGCTATTGTTCATAGTTATGAATGAATTTTTCCAGTAGCCAGTTGTGCTTTAAGCTGATTGATGGATAGACTGCTCTTTGGTTCATTCATGTCTGACTAGGAACCTCTTGGGTCCAGCTTCTACTTCTAGGTTTACCATGGGTTCCCAGGGAGTTTAGAACCCTGGCCCTGTCAACCTTGAAAGTCAGAATTGATCTTTCCTTTCTTTTCTTCTCCAGGCAATTCAACTTCCAGTGCCATCCTTCCTTACAGTAGGCACACTGGTTTCTCTTTAGTGGGGTCCAAGGAGGTCCTTGCTTCCCTCTTTCCCTTTGTCCTAATCCTTTTCTTTCTCTACCTCATGTGTTTTCCTACCTGCTCTTCCAGCTATACTCATAGCAGAACTCAAGTGATTTTTCTCTCCTGGTCCCTCTCTGCCACTTTCTGTTCTGCTCTTTTCTGTTCCTTTCCTGCCTCTTCCCTGTTTACACAAACCTTCTGAGCTACTTTCATCGACTCTGACATAATTTTTCCCTCAAAGCCTTCAAACTTTTGGAGCTTCCTTCTGATGTCTGTGGCTGCCTGGGAGAAAAAGGTCAAGTTGTCTATTTGTAGAATTATTCTCAAGGTTCTCTGGATGTTGGGTAGAATAGGTGCAATAAGCCTCCTGGAAGTACACTAAGAAAGCTGAAGAGGACTCATCTGGCTTCTGAAGAAATTCTCCTACCTGAGACATGTCAGTGGGCTTTTGAGTGGCTGCTTTCAGTCCCATCATCAGGACCTGGCATTAATTGGCAATTGCCTCCCCACCATGATTAGCATCATAGTCCTGTAGGTGGTAATTCAGGGGAAGGATGCACTCTTGATAGACAGGATCTGTGGCAGGAGGTCCATTGGTATCCATGTCAGCCTTGAGTGCTCCTTGCCTGAGGGGGTCCTGTTCCTCTGTCAGGAAGAGAGCCTCCAGTAGCTGTTGAAAATCATTCCAAGTGGGTTTGTGGGTGAAAAAGATGGACTCTAGAAGATGGAATATAGCTTGAGGCTGTTCAGAAAATGTGGGAGTATGAATCTTTCTGTTATATAAATCAAAAGTAGAGAAAGGAACATAAACCATGTGACGGGGTCCACTTCAAGGGAGGGGCATTGGCAAAGAGGCAAAAGGCTGGGAGGAGGTCCCACCTCTGAGTAGCCAGACACACTGCATGTGTGTCTGGAGAAATAAAGGTGTCAGGGGATGCGACTGGTCTTGGGCACAGGGACTGTGCCAAGGGATATGGTGGAGGCTCTAACAGCAAATCATCTTCTGTGTCCTCTGCCTCATGGGGGATAGGGGAATGCTTAGATTTAGGATTATTCCTTATGGGACCATCTAAGGCCAAGAGAAGCCAAGCTGGACCTTACTTTGTTGAAATTTTCTTTCCATTATGGTTTATCAGCCACAATATCTATCTAGATCGTCATGTATGGAAGTTGGTCCCAGTGGCCTGAGTCTCCTAAGGATAATAGAATTAATTAGATAGAGATCATTTAAAAGAAATTAACCTGCAGTGGGCCATCTTATCTTGAATGTTTGCCATTCAAACTCACAAAGGGTGTAGAGATGGCCTTGGTGACCACCTATAACTATAGTCCCAGGCCTTTTCCTGGAAGAGGGAAAAATGTTCATTATTAGGTCTAATGGGGTGGATGAAGATGACTGTCCAATAGTTCCTGTGGGGTCAGACAAATCAGAAAGGAAAGACAAAATGACAATTAAGATGGACAACACAAATTACAGAAACCAGGATGGATGATGGCCGTGCCTGAAAGTCCCCAGATAAAGTGGAGTGGCATCTCACCTCTCTCCAGGACTAGTAAGTTATGCCAAGTCTGGCTTCCCACCTACCCTAATCAAATGGTGGCAAGAAAATAGAACTAACTTGGTAAGATTCCAGGTTGAGGCTATCTGGAGATTTCAGACTAAGGAGTTCCTGCAAACATTGGCATGAGGGTGCTGAATAAGGGACCAGCCTGGAGCAAAGGAATGTTTCTCTGTGGCCATTCCATAGGGAGGTAATGCAGCTCCTCTGAGACAGGTACCCCAGTCAAGGCCTGAGGTCTTGGATCTTTCTGAGGCTTCCAACTGTGTTTTTTATTCTTTTTGTTTTTTTTAATCTCTTGTTGGACTTGAGCTCTTGGCCTGGGCACTGTCCCTCAGCTTTAGCTAAAGGCTAGCGCTCTAACACTTGAGCAACAGAACCATTTCCAGTATTCTGATTGCCTTATTGGAGAGAAGAGTCTCACTTTCCTTCCTGGGCTGGCTTTGAACCATGATTCTCAGGTTTTAGCCTCCTAAGTAGCTAGGATTACAGTCATGAGCCACCAGTACCCAGTTTCTCCAACTATTTTATCCTGAATCCAAACGAGATTCCAAGATACTCAGTCAATTAGGCTAGGAACATTTATTGACTGCTATAGTGGCTAAGACTCCATTATTTAGGAAGCAGAATGTGCCCTAAACTGAGAGATACTGGGTATATAAAGCTGAAAAACATACAAGCAGGAGTTTCTTGTTATATCATAACTTCAGCATTTTGCAAGAAAATTACAGAAGCAGAATATTTGCAGTCAGCCTTGCAAGAGATAGTTTTGGTTTTACAGGCCTGGTGTTAAAAAACAGAAAGCACAGGGGAACATTGTCTAGACATTCACTGGATTTTCTAAGATTCCTGGCCTCTTACCTCAATTATCTGCAAGGCCTCAGGTTCTGATTTCGTTTCCCTTTCCCTGAAGTCCAAAGTTCCCATCATTGGTTCTGTTTCCTGAAGGCAAAGATTCCCCATCAACCCCTAAGCCTGGGACAAACCCCTAGGCCAAATCTCAGGGACAAACCCCAGGGACAAACCCTTGGGACAGGGCTGCTGGCTGCAGACCTTACCTTGTCCCCCTCTCCCCACATTAGCTCTGCCCTGTGACCAAGAAGCTGCCCCCGAAAATCCACAGCCATCTGCAACTGGACTGCACTGTGCAGTACTTACTGGTGAAGGCCTGGAACATGGCCTTTGCTGTGCCCAGGTTTGTATCCATGTAGGTGGCCAGGGAGGTATCAAAGTGTCTGCTGAGGTAGGTACCCAGGTGTCTACCCAGGTAGGTGCCCAGGTAGCTGTCCAGGTACATCTCAAGTACGTGTCAGGAAGGTGTCCAAGTAGATGTCCAGATAGGTGTCCAGATAGCTGCCCAGGTAGGTGTCCAGGTAGGTTTCCACATACATGTCCCTGTAGGTGTCCAAATAGGTGTAGTGGTGGGTGTCCAGGTAGGTGTCCAGCTACATGTCCAGGTAGGTCTCCAGGTAGGTCTGAAGTAGGTATAGTAGTGAGTGTTCAGGTAGGTATCCAGGTATGTGTCCAGGTAGCTGTACAGGTAAGTATCCAGGTACATGTCAAGAAAGGTGTCTAAGTATGTGTTCAGGTAGATGTCTAGGTAGGTGTCCAGACATGTGTCCAGGTACATATCCAGGAAATTATCCAAGAATGTATCCAGGTAGGTATCTACGTAGTTGTTCAGGTTGGTGTCCAGTTAGCTGTCCAAGTCAGTGTCAAGGTAGGTGTCCAGGTATGTATCTGAGTACATGTCCAGGTCAAGTAGCTATATGGTTAGCTTTCCAGGTAGGTGTCCAGATGTGTATCCAGGTTGATGTCCAAGTACATATCCAGGGAGGTTTCCACATAGGTGTCCAGATAACTGTCCAGGTCGGTTAACAGATAGGTGTGGAGGTAGGTGTCCAGGTACTTGTCTAGGAATGTGCCCAAGTAGGTCTCTAGGTAGGTGTTCAGTTAGCTGTCCAACGAGGTGCCCAGGAACATGTCTAGGAAGGTGTCCAAGGACATATCCAGGCAGTTGTCCAGGTAGGTGTCCAGGTAGGTGCCCAAGGAGTTGTTCAGGTGTAGCCATGTAGTTGACCAGGTTTCTGCCCAGGTATCTGTCCAAGTAGGTACTCAGGTGTTTAGTACAATAGGTGTTTAGGTAGCTATCCAGGTATCTGACCAAGTAGGTGCCAAGGTCTTTGTCCAAGTAAGTGCCCAGGTGTCTGCCCAGGTAGCTCTCCAGGGGTCTGTCAGGCAGGGTTCTAGGACCTGTGGATGGTGTATGCACCTCACCCTCCTCTGTATGACACTTCATCAACCCAGATGCCCCAGGCCTTGTACAGGGCACAGCATTCTGCAGCCCACAGTGGAGAGCACAGCACTGCCCCATGCTGAGTCTCCTGGCCACAAAAGCCAAGTCTTCCATCAATGACATCTCTCTCCAGATGCCGTGGCTGCTGGTGGATGGGAATCTGCACAGGACTCAAGCAACCTTTGGTCTCCAACATACCCAACCTGTGTGTAAAGAAAATAGGAGGCTCATATCCATGTACACTCTCAGGCCCCTTGAATGAGCTTCCTTGTACATGCCATCATGCCTTTTCATACTGGGAGGCCTATATGCACCGCAGACTCATGAACACTATGAAATGCATCTGCAACCAGAAGGTGAATTTTCACCAAAAGCCCACAAGCAAGATAAAATGCACAAGCACCAGAAGAGGGCCCATGTGCACCAGCAGTTTCCTGCACACTCAAATGGGTGCATGTACCAGCTCTTTTGCATGTACCCGGATGCAAGTGTGCACTGGCAGTCTCTTGTGTGCCATAAGGTGTGCATGTGAGGCTGGATTGGCCAGGGTAGCAGGATGCGCAGGTCCAGGGCACCAGTTCAAGCCCAAACTACAAGTTTAAGGCCAAGGCTATGAGTTCTAGTACCAGATGCTGAGTTTTAAATCCCAAGCTCCATTTTCAAGTCCCAGATTCTGAGTTCAAGGCCCAGACCCTGTGTTAAATGCCCAGAACAGAGTTGAAGTCCCAGGCCATGAAATCAAGTCTCAAGCCAATGGTTCAAGGCTTAGGCCAAGAGCTTAATTTTCCAGGAGATAAATCAAATACCATGCACTGAGTTAAAGTCCCAAGCTGAAAGTTCAAGGTTCAGGCCCCAAGTCCTAGGCCCAGGCCCCAAATCCAAGGCCCACGACCCAAGTCCAAGTCACAGGACCCAAGTTCAAGTCATAGACACTCATTTCAAGGTCCTGGTCTGAATTCAAGGCCTATGCTGTGAGTTGAAAGACTGAACCCTAAGTTGAAGTCCCAAGTCCCCTATTTCCCACCAAGTTCAAGTCCATGGCCCAAGTTCAAGTACGAGGCCATGAGATCAAGGTCTACAGCCCAAGATCAAGGCCCATGTCAAGAGTTCAAGGCTCAGTCTCTGAGTTCAAGTGCCAGACAAGAATATAAATACCCAGGCCTCAATTTCAAGTCAAGTTCAAATCTTAGGCCCCATGTTCAAGTCCTAATTTCATTCCCAGGCCCCAAGTTCAAGGTCCAGGGCCTATTTAAAGTACCAAGCCATGAATTCAAGTCCCAGGCTGTGAGTTCAAGGCTGAGGCTATGAGTTCAAGGCCTAGGCCCAAAGTTTCAGGATCAACTATGAGTTCAAGTCCCAGGCCCCCATTTCAAGGCCCAGGTTGTGAGTTGAAGGCCCGGGACCGTTCAATTCCCAGGCCCCAAGTTTAATATACAGGGCCCCAATTCAAGTACCACCCCATGAGTTTCAGGCCCAAGTTTTGAGTTCAAGTCCCATATCCTTAGTTCAATGTTTAGGCTGCAAGTTCAAGTGCAAGGCCCTGAGTTCAAGGACCAGGCTGTGAGTTCAATGCCCAGATCCATAGTTTCAGCCTCAGGCTATGAGTTCAAGTCCCATGTCCCCAGTTCAGGGCCCAGGCAGCTAGTTCAAGGCCCTGGTTGTGAGTTCAAGTCCCAGGTCCCAGTTGAAAACCCAGGCCCCAGTTTAAGTTCCAGGGCCCCAGTTTAAGTACCACACCATTAGTTCAAGGTCTGGGTTATGAGTTCACGTCCTAGTCCCTGAGTGTAAGCCTCAGCTTTTCAGTCCGCAGCCATGAGTTCAAATCCTAGGCCCTGTGTTCAAGTTGCACACTGAGAGTTCAAGGTTCCAGAACTGAGTTCAAGGTCCAGGGGCCAAGTTCAAGTCCCAGGTTATGAGTTCAAGGCCAAGGCTGTGAGTTCTAGTCCCAGTCACCAAGTTCAACTCTCAAGATCCAAGTTTAAGTTACAGGTTCTGAATGCAGGGTTCAGGCCCTGAGTTAAATGCCCGGGACATGAGTTCATGTCCCAGGCCCTAATTCAAGTTCCAGGCTGAAAGTTCAAGGCCCAAGGCCCAAACCCCAAATTCAAGGTTCCTGCTGCAAGTTCAGGTCTCAGGCTCTGAGTACAAGGCTCAGTGGACTAGGTTTGAATTTGGGGCCTGGGTCTTAAACTCAAGTATTGGGCATTAACTTGATGCTTGGGGCTTACATTCTGGGCATGGAAATTGCACTTGGGGCTTGAAAATTGAATTCAGAGCCTGAAACTTGAACTCATACCCTGGGCTTTGAACTAACAGCCTGGTGTTGAACTGGGGCCCTGGATCTTGGACTAAGTGCCTGGAACTTGAACACATAGCATGGGCCTGGAACTCTGGACTTAGCCATAGAACTCCCAGCCTTGGCCTTGCACTCACAGCCTATGCCTTAAACTGATGGACTGATACTAGAACTGGGGACATGGACCTTGAATTCAGGGCCTGGAACTCTGGGCCTGAGCCTTAAATTTGAGGCCTGGGTCTAAAACTCAGGGCCTGGGAATAGAACTTGCAGCGTGGGCCTTGAACTCAAGGCCTGGCTCTTGATCTAAGGTCTGGGCCTTGAACTCTGCCCCTGGAACTTGAATTTATTGCCACTCTTGCACCCAAGGCCTGCTCATTGAAATCACAACCTGGAACTTGAACTTATAGCCTTGGAGTTAACTTGGGCCCTAGACCTTGAATACGGGTATTGGGTCTTGAGGGCACAGCCTGGATCTTGACTCATGGCATGGTTATTGAATGGGGCACTAGACCATGAACTTGGGGCCTCAAATTTAAACTCGGGGCCTAAGACCTGAACTCCAGGTCTGGGTCTTCAATTCACAATCTGGGCCTTGAAATGGGGGCCTGGGCCTTCAACTGTGGGCCTGAGACTTGAACATATATAGCCTGGCCAGGAAACTATTTTCCTGGGCCTTGAACTCCCAGACTGGGCCTAAACTCACAGTCCCTGCCTTGAACTCATGGCCTTATACTTGAACTGGGCCCTGAATCTTGAAATCAGTGGGGTGGGGAGTGATTGAGTCTTGTATTTGCAGCCTGGAACTTGAAATTGTGACCTGAGTCTTAGTCTCATTGTCTGGGCCTTGAATTCAAATCCTGGGCCTTGAACTCACAACCTGGGCCTTCAACTGGGTGCTTGTGCCTTGAACTGTGGGCCTGGGACTTGAACTCACAGCCTGGTACTTGAACTGGGGCCCTGGACCTTGAACTCAGGGCCTGGGATTGAAATTGGGGCCAGAGCCTTGAACTTGGAGCTTGAACTGGGATTTTTACACATGGCCTGTGACTTGAACTCTGGACCTGGGATTTGAACTCTGGGCCTGAACCTTGAACTCAAAGCCTAGGACTTAAACTCAGAGATGGTGAGGTTCAAGACTCATATTTCAAGGCCCAGACCAAGAGTTCAACATTCAGACTGTGAATTCCAATCCCAGGTCTTGAGATCAAATCCCAAAGCCTGAGTTCAAGGCCCAACCTTTGAGTTCAATGTCCAGGCCATGAGGTCAAGGTCCAGACTATGAGCTCAAGGCCTAGGACCTGAGTTCAAATTCCAGAGCTAGAGTTCAACTTCCAGGACATGAATTCAAGTCCCAGGCCAACAGTTTAATGCAAGGCCTTCAGTTCAAAGTCCAGACTGTGAGTTCAATGTGCAGGCCCTGTGTTCAAGGCTCAGACCATGAGTTCAAGTCCCAGGTCTGGAGTTTAAGGTCCCAGTCCTGAGTTAATTGTCCAGGCCTCAAAGCCAAATCCCAGGACCTGAGTTCAAGTCCCAGGCCTTGAGTTCAAGTTCCAGGCCCAGAATTCAATGACTAAGTTGCAACTGCAAGGCTCAGGCTTGGAGTTCAAGGAACTAAAAAGGTTCATTAAATCATTTTCCCTGTTACTAAGTCTGTGTGTAATGAAAATTCTTAGTAAAATTGCAAATGTTCACAAAGGCTTAAATTCACTGACTAGAATACAACTTCAGTGATTTTTTTCATGTTTCTTCATGAGTCACAATGTCATGTCAATTTATATTTTCCCAACATATACAAGTGCAGTAATTATTTGTAATTGTCACTAACAGTAGGCAACTTCTATGAAGAAGTTGGAAAGCTACTCTATCTGTACAATGTGCTTAATTCTTTTGAATGTATTGTGTAAATTTATCTCTATTACTTGCACTGGAAAATGGTGTTAATAAAAGGAACTTGTATAAAGTAGCCTATTGGAAGACAATGGAAGACAGAAAACACGGCTGACTTAGCAGAAGGAATGAAAATAAGGATCAAATTGCTGGTCAATAATAGGAAGAATTCCATCTAGACATCAAATGTACTGAATTTCAGTACTGTTGAAATGAATTATAGTTCATTGAAGCAGAAGCAGCAGTAGCAGCAGCAGCAGCAGCAGCAGCAGCAGCAGCAGCAGCAGCAGCAGCAGCAGCAGCAGAAGAAGAAGAAGAAGAAGAAGAAGAAGAAGAAGAAGAAGAAGAAGAAGAAGAAGAAGAAGAAGAAGAAGTTGTTGTTGTTGGACATTTTCTTATAGTTTGACTCAATTGACAGAAGCACAAGTTGGCCTGAGAGTCCTGAGATCATGATTCTTATATGAGATCTATTGGTCATATCACAATAGACACTTACAAAACCTTATCGTTTGCTTCTGAGAAGCCTTTTAATGGGAATTGTTTCTATCTACTTCAGAGAGGGTTCTTGCTCTGCTTTTGGTGTGCCTGAATAACTTGATATCAAACATTTCCATACCATACTTTCTTTGATCAATACCTGTGTCCATGTTATTTGTTTGCCTCAGGAATGTTGCGAGATTCTCCATTGAAAGACAAATCATGACCTTCTGAAACTTTAGTACCATGTCAGTTTTGTTAGAATTATATCAAACCACCTCCTGTTGTTCTGCGCATACCAATATTGAAATGCTTCAGTTCCTCAGGTTTCACAAAACAGGGAGATTTGAAAAATCACATTATCCTGTCCTTACTGTAACACCAACTACTTAGAGTTCATGTAATTTGTTCATATACACTAGATATTTAATGAAGGAACTTGCCACTGGTTAATACAGAATTCCAATACCTGTATTTAAGTCTCAATACTCACAAAGTTTCCTAGGTATATACCCAAAAATCTTTGGTAGGAGATTTTTAAATAAAATTACTTGGTATTTATGAAAATAATGATAGGAAATCTATCTAATACTAGGACAGTGACATGTACAAGGCACCACCTTCTATATATCAATATACATTTTAATCCAACTTTTCAAAACTTTGAATAATAATTTTGTAGTTTTAAAATATATAATTGAATTTCCTGTGCTCTGCATAAACATGACAAAAGATCTTTAACTGAAAATTCTACAATCATTTGTTATGTTCTAGGAAATTTACAAGTAATTTATACTATTGTTGATTAAAGATAACATCCATGAATAAGCCTATGGGTATATACATAAACCCAGGCATTTGCAGATAGTTATATAGTCTATGTGTATATTTTATATTATGTATTAACATGATGTTTGTATAAATAAAAATATATATAAATAAAACAATCCTTCTGGAAACTTGTCTCTTTCTTGATCTTTTTATTTAACATTTCCAAGTAGTTGCTTTAACAAATACGACCCCATTTTACTGTTACTTTATTTGCATATGAAGCTAAGATATAAATTTAAAAGATATATACAAAGATCAAGGATATCTACAAGGAAAAGGAACATTTTGCAGAAGGTGAATAAATTCTAAACATTTGTGCTTGTGAAACTCTCCTCTAATAAACATAGTGATAATTGACATTGTCTATAAAAACAAATGAACACTGTCATTCTGAGGCAAATTCTATGTTACAACAATGCTATCAAGTTCGTGCCAGAATAGAGACAGAGAATGTATGTGAGAGTTTTATGTATAAGCAGCATATAATCTTAACCTGAATCAATTTCCATTAGTGAATTTGCAATAGAAAGATTTAATTTTGTGATGTGTTAGTATCGTTGTTCAGTAGGCACCATTAATGACTATGAGAAATTTCCTAATTCCCAAATGATTCAGCCTGTTTCTTTCCCAAAGATAACATTTTTAACTGTTACCTATCACTAGGAAAGTAAAGAAACTAAAGAAGTGAAGAAATGCAGTTGTATGGACCATAGAAAGAATACTAAGTCTAAGGATTGGGACTGGGGGGGGAGGAGGGAGGCTGGGAAGGGATATGAAGGGTAAACCAAAGGAGGAGGCTGCAATGCTTGGTAAGAAATGTACGTATTATCCTGCCCATGTAATTGTAACCCCTCTGTACAGTATGTTCACAAATAAAATAAAATTAAATTAAAAAAAAAAGAATACTAAGTCTAGGGAGAAGAACTAATAAATAGGCCTTGATTTCCAGGCCTGGGCATTTAACTTGGGACCCAGGTCTTGAATTCAGGGCCTTTCCTTAAATTCTCAGCCTGGGACTTGACATCAGATCCTGGAACTTGAACTTGATCCCTGCCCCTTGAACTCAAGTCCTATGCCTTGAACTCAGGACCTGGAACTTGAATGCTGTACTTGAATTCACAGCCTGAGAGTTCACAGCTTGGGCTTAAAATCATAGTGTGGTTCTTGTACTCATGTTCTGTGACTTGAACTTAGGGCCTTGACATGAAATTGAGTGCCTGGGATATGAATACAGTTCCTTGGACTTGACCTCATAGCCTAAGCCTTGAACTCATGGCTTGGGTCTTGAATTGGCATCCTGGACCTTGAACTCAGGGTCTGGAACTTGACCTCAAAGCAGAACCTAGAACTCAAAATCTGGAACTTGATGTTATGACTTCTTATTTAACTCTCACAGAGGGCCTTGAACCCAGGACTTAGAACTTGAACTCAGAGCCTGTGCCTGCAACTCAGGACCTGGGCCTTGAACTCACTACCTGGGCCTTGAACTTGGAGCCTGGGACTTGAATACACAGCTGGGAAGTTGAACGCATGGCCTGGGACTTTAAGTTGGGGCCGGGGATTAAAAACTCATAGCCTTGAACTCAAAGCCTTGGCCTTGAACTCATAGCGTGAGCCTTGAATTCAAAGACTTTGAACTTATCTCGAGGCCTGGGCCTTGAACCTTGAGGCTCCTACCTGAACTTGGGGCCTGAAAATTTTACTTATGGGTGGTCTGGGATTTTAACTTTGGACCTGGGATTTGAAATGATGGCCTGAATCTTGAACTGCAGGCGTGGGACTTTAACATGAACTCATGGCCTGGACATTGAATTCTGGGGCTGGGCCTTGAACTCAGGGCCTGGCCCTCGAATTCAAGGCCTGAACATTTAATCTCAGGGCCCCAGCCTTGAAATCTAGACCTGGGACTTCAGGTTGTGGTGTGGGCCTTGAATTTGTGGCCTATACCTTAAACTCACAACTTGGGTCTTGAACTTGGCTCCTTGCCTTAAAGTCTTTCCCTGGGACTTGAACATGCAGCCTGGAAATTGAACTCAAGCCCTGCACCTTGTCTTGGGTATTAGGACTTGAGTTCACAGCCTGGGCCTTGAACTCATGGCCTCAGACTTGAACTGGAGCTTGAACTCTCAGTCTGGGCATGAACTCATAGACTGGAAATTGAACTCATGGCCTGTGATAGAATTCACACCTATGTCTTGAACTCTTGGTCTTGGCCTTGAACTCTTGGTCTGGGACTTATATTCTGTGCCTGGACTTGAACTCATGTCCTGGGCTTTTAACTCAGTGCTTCAGGTTTGAACTCCAGGCCTGGGATTTGACTTGGGACTTGAAACTTGAACTCAGTGCATGAAACTAGAACCCATAGCATTGAATTATTGGCCTGGCCCTTGCACTGGGACCCTGGACCTTAAACTCAGGGCCTGGGACTTCAAGTTGAGGGATGGGCATTGACCTCAAAGACTGGGATTTGAACTCAGGACCTTAGACTTGAATTCAAGGCCTGGACATTTTTTTTTGGGGGGGGGGTCCGTCGTGGGGCCTGAACTCTGGGCCTGGGCGCTGTCCCTCAGCTCTTCAGCTCAAGGCTAGCCCTCTACCACTTGAGCCACAGCACCACTTCCAGCTTTTTTCTTTTTGCTTATGTGGTGCTGAGGAATCAAACCCAGGGCCTCAGGCATTCAAGGCAAGCACTCTACCACTGAGCCACCTTCCCAGCCCCCAAGGCCTGTACTTTTACCTTGGAGCCTGGGCCTACAATAAAGATCCTGGGCCTTAAACTCGGGACCTCTGATTAAAACTTGTGACCTGGGCCTTGATCTCAAGGCCTGGCCTTTGAACACAGGTTTGAGCCTTGAACTTGGACCTGGAACTTCAATTTGAAGCCTACTCTTGAACTCAAAACCTGCACATTGAAATCACAATCTGGATCATGAATGTGTAGTGTGGGAGTTGACTTGGGCCCTAGGCCTAGAACTTGGATCCTGGGCATTGAACTCACAGCCTTGATCTTTAACTCATGGCAAGTAATTTGAAATGGGGCCCTGGATCTTGTACAAGGGGCCGGGCACTTGAACTCGGGGACTGAACCTTGAATTCAGTGCCTCGGCCATGAATATTTAGGATGATCCTTAATCTTGGGGCTTAGTCCTTGTCACTGTAGGACTTGAATTTAGAGCCTGGGACTTGAGCTCACATTCTTTTTTTTTTTTTCATTTTATTTTATTTTATTTTTTTTGGTGAACATACTGTACAGAGAGGTTACAATTACATGGGCAGGATAATGTGTACATTTATTATTAAGCATTGCAGCCTCCGCCTTTGTTTACCCTTCACATCCCTTCCCAGCCTCCCCGTCCAGCCCCCCCCATCCTCCCTCTCCCAATCCTCCCCCCCCACCAACGTTGTAAAGCTAATTTTTGACATGACAACTTGTACTTCTCATTGTTGCAACAGGTCCACCTGTATCCTTAAACGACTTGTTTTTCCCCATCTCTTCCACAAGTTATACTGACATCAAATATAGTGGAAGCAGGGGTTATACTGTGGGGGAGGGACATACAAAGCGACAAAGAAATAATCTTATAAATGTGTTAGAAACAAATGCATGAAAGAAAAAAAAAGATTAAAATACATATCTAAGGGTTCATTTTCCTAACATCACATTAACTGACCTTTTCTGCTTGACTCATACATATACTAGATATTGCAAATAAGGGAAATCATGGGACCTATGTTTCTTTGGGCCTGGCTTACTTCACTTAATATAATTTTTTCCAAGTCTTTCCATTTCCTAACAAATGGGGCAATGTCATTCTTTCTAATGGAGGCATAGAATTCCATTGTGTATATATACCACATTTTCTTGATCCATTCATCTACTGAGGGGCATCTGGGTTGGTTCCATATCTTAGCTATGGTAAATAATGCTGCAATAAACATAGTTGTGCTGGTAGCTTTAGTGTAGTCTTGTTTGTAAACATTTGGGTAAATGCCCAAAAGTGGTATTGCTGGGTCATAGGGGAGATCTATGTGAAGTCTTTTGAGGAACCTCCATACTGCTTTCCAAAGTGGTTGAACAAGTTTACATTCCCACCAACAATGAAGTAAGGTTCGCTTCTGTCCACAACCCCTCCAGCATCTATTGTTGATAGAATTCTTGATTTTTGCCATTCTAACTGGAGTGAGGTGATATCTCAATGTTGTTTTGATTTACATTTCTTTTATGGCTAGGGATGTTGGGCATTTCTTCATGTGTCTATTGGCCATCCTTCTTTCTTCTTCAGAAAAGATTCTCTTTAAGTCTTCTTCAGAGAAGATTCTCTTTAACTGCCAACTTATTTATTGGGCAGTTGTTTCTTTGAGGATTTGTTGTTGGGGATTTAATTTTTTGAGTTCCAAGTATATTTTAGATATGAGACTCTTGTCTGTTGTATGGCTAGTGAAGATCTTCTGCCAATCTGTGGGCTTTATGTTGATCTTGCTAGCTATGTCATTTGCCATGCAGAAGCTCTGTAACTTCATGCAATCCCATTTGTCCAACATTTCTTTGATTTGTTGTGTTTCTGAGTCTCTATAAAGAAAATTTCAGCCTGAGCCAAGGAGACCTAGGGTTTCTCCTTTTCCATCATGTAATGTTTTCAGAGTGTCTGCTTTGATTTTTGAGTTCTTTGATCCATTTGGAGTTGATTCTGGTGCAGGGTGATATATAAGGCTCTAGCTTCAGTTTTCTACAAGTAATTAACCAATTTTGCCAGCACCATTTACTGAAGAGACTGTCTTTCTTCCATTCTATTATGTTAGCTCCATTATCGAAGATTAGATAGCTATAGGTCTGTAGGTTCATTTCTGGGTTTTCAATTCTATTCCATTGGTCCTGAGGTCTGTTCTTATGCCAGTACCAAGCTGTTTTGATTACTACAGCTTGATAGTAGAGTTTGAAATGTGGTATTGATATTCCTCCATCAGTGTTTTTTCCATTGAGGAGCGTTTTTGCTATTTGGCGTCTTTTATTGTTCCATATGAATTTTTGGATTGCCTCTTCTATGTCCTTGAAGAATGAGGTTGGAATTTTGATAGGTATCGCATTGAATTTGTACATAGCCTTGGGAAGTATTGCCATTTTCACAATGTTAAGCTTTCCAATCCAGGAGCATGGGAGGTTTTGCCATTTTCTAAGTTCTGTTTTGATTTCCTTTTTCAAAATTTTAAAGTTTTCATCATAGTTGTCCTTCACTTCTTTGGTTAAGTTAATTCCTAGGTATTTTATTTTTTGTGGGGCTATTACAAATGGAGTTGCTTTCGTAATTTCAGCCACACTTTTCTCATTGTTGGTATACAGAAATGCCATTGATTTTGGGGGGTTATTTTTATACCCTGCTACGTTGCCAAAGTTTTGAATCAGCTTGAGTAATTTGGGAGTGGAGTCTATGGGATTCTTTAAATACAAGATCATGTTATCTATAAAGAGGGAGAGTTTTATTTCTTCTTTCCCTATTTGGATCCCTTTTATGTTTGCATCTTGTCTTATTGCTGTAGCTAGGCATTCTAATACTAGATTGATGAGAAGTGGAGAGAGTGGACATCCTTGTCTCATTCCTGAGTTAAGAGGAAATGGCTTCAGTTTTTCACCATTAAGTATAATGCTGGCTGTAGGTTTGTCATATACAGGCTTTATTGTATTGAGGAATGTTCCATGGCTTCCTAATATTTCCAAAACCTTCATCATAAAGGGGTTTTGGATCTTGTCGAATGCTTTTTCTGCATCTATTGAGATAACCATGTGATTCTTATTCTTGCTCCTGTTGATGTGATGAATAATATTAATTGATTTGTGTATATTGAACCAGCTTTGCATCCCTGAAATGAATGCTGTTTGATCATGGTGTATGATTTTTGGATGAATTGTTGAAGTCAATTGACCAAAATTTTGTTGAGAAGGTTTGCATCAATGTTCATCAAAGAAATGGGTCTATAGTTCTCTTTCTTTGATGAGTCCCTGCCTGGTTTTGGGATGAGGGTTATGATGGCTTCTTAGAATGTGTTCAGTAGTGAACTTTCTCTTTCAATTTCATTGAAGAGTTGGAGGAGTATTGGTGTGAGCTCTGCTTTGAAGGCCTTGTAAAATTCCACTGTAAAACCATCTGGTCCTGGACTTTTCTCAGCTGGAAGGTCTCTTATTGCTGTTTCTATTTCAATCCTTGATATGGGCCTGTTAGGATGGTTTAACTCATCTTGGTTTAGTTTTTGGCATGTCAATATTTGCTAGGAAAAGGTCCATTTCTGTCAAGTTCTCAAACTTATTACCATAAAGTTTTGAGAAGTATTCCCTTATAATGTTCTGAATCTTGGTTGTTTCCATGGTGATGCTTCCATTCTCATCTCTCAGATTATTTATTTGGGTGTGTTCTCTTCTTTTTCTGATAAGATTTGCTAAGGATCTGTCAATTTTGTTAGTTATTTTGAAAAACCAACTCTTTGTTTTGTTGGTTCTTTCTATAGTTTTTTTTTATTCTAATTTATTTAATTCTGATTTAATTTTCATTATTTCTTTCCATCTACTGGATTGGGGTTTAACTTGCTGCTCTTTTTCAAGGAGGTTTAGATGTGTCATTAAACTGTTGGTTTCAGATCTCTCTAATTTGTTGATGAAGGAGCTCAGAGCTATAAACTTGCCTCTGAGTACTGCCTTTGCTGTGTCCCAGAGGAGCTGGTAATTTGTGTGTTCATTTTTGTTGAATAGCATGAACATTTGAATTTCCTTTCTAATCTCTTCCATGACCCACTCGTGATTCAGCAGTGTGTTGTTCAGCCTCCATGTGTTACAGGACTTTCTTTGGTGCCTTTTGATATTGAGTTCTAATTTTATTCCCTTGTAGTCAGAGAGAATACAAGGTATAACTTCAATGTTTCTATATTTAGACATTTGCTTTGTGGCCTAAAATGTGGTCTATTTTAGAAAATGTTCGATGTGCTGCTGAGAAAAACGTGTATTCTGCTGCTGCTGGGTGAAATGTTCGGTAGATGTCTGTGAAGTCTAGTTGATCTATGCAGCTGTTTAGATCTGCGGTTTCTCTGTTGAGTTTTTGCCCAGTTGATCTATCTAGTGGAGAGAGTGGTGTGTTAAAATCCCCAACAATTAATGTCTTTGGATCTATGTGGGATTTGAGGGAAAGTAGTGTTTGTTGGATAAATTGGGTGCTCCATTGTTTGGCGAATAGATATTTAGAATTGTAATATCCTCTTGAAGGAGAGATCACTTATTAATATGTAGCGACCTTCTTTATCTCTTCTCATGAATTTTAATTTGAAGTCTATTTTATCTGATATTTGGATTGCAACTCCCGCCTGTTTATGGGGGCCGTTTGCTTGGTAGATTTTGTTCCAGCCTTTCACATTGAAAATGTGTTTGTTTTTATGGACAAGATGTGACTCCTGCAGGCAGCAGATAGAAGGATCTTGTTTTTTAATCCAACTAGACAGTCTATGTCGCTTAATTGGAGAGTTAAGTATGTTAACGTTAAGAGATAGGACTGAGAGGTATTTGGGAGTTCCTGCCATGTTATCCACCTTCTTGGGGGATGCAAAAACTGGGTTCTTCTATGGTTCTGGGATTCTCAGTTTGGGTGCAGTTTCTTGGCCTTTATTGTGGTCTTGTTGGTTTTCTATATGTAGGACATCTTTAAGAATCTTTTGTAGGGCTGGTTTGGTGGAGATGTATTGTTTCAATTTTCCTTTGCTATGGAAGATTTTTATTTGGTCTTCAGTTATGAAGGAGTGTTTAGCTGGGTACAGTATTATTGGTTGATAGTTGTTTGATTTTTGGGCATGACATACATCTTAACAGGCTCTTCTTGCTTTGATTGTCTCTGATGAGAAATCTGAGGTGATTTTAATTGGTTTCCCTTTATAGGAGATTAATCTTTTCTCCTTGACAGCTTTAAGGATCTTTTCCTTGGTCTGAGTTGATCCTATGTGGATTATAATGTGACAGTGGGATGTCCTATTCTGGTCTGGCCTATTTGGGGTTCTAAAAGCTTCTTGTATCTGAATAGGCCTATCTTTTTGCATGTTTGGGAAGTTCTTTGCTAGGATACTGTTAAACAAATTTCCTAGACCATTAACTTCTGTTTCTAGGTGCTCCTCTACACACATTATCCTTAGATTAGGCCTTCTGATGGTGTCTTCCAAGTGTTGGATAGATCTATCATATTCCTTGGACTTGTCTTGGATGGTTGTATGTTCTTTCTCTATAATATCTAGGCTGTCTTCAGTCCCTGAGATTCGATCTTCTGCATGGTCTAACCTGCTGTCAAGACTTTCTACTTTATTTTTTATCTCTTTTCCTTCTAATTGGTCAGCTTTGATGGCTTCAAATTCTTTGTTGAAGCTTTGTTTTAGGTCTTGTATGAACTTCTTGACTTCCTTAATTTGGTGTTCAGTGTTTATTCTCAAATCACTTAGTTGACTGGTTATGGTTTCCTTGGACTCCCATTCCTTCTGTTGGGTTCCATTCAGCATTTCCTTTGTGGTCCCCCTGACTTCCTTCAGCTCTTTGTTAATGGATTCCATGAATGCCTTTAGTGATCTTTGTGTATTCTCATCCTGCTCTCTCAATTCCTGTATTACTCTTTGATTAGCTTCCTCCCTTT